>NC_140315.1:9228318-9683754 GCF_964211825.1 Aythya ferina | reverse complement strand
AGCTTTCTGTCTCCTGAAAACTCTTGTAGCTGTTTCTGAAGAGCTTGAGAGGTACCCCCAACTCATAGTGAGCCTCTGAAAACGGGTGCAGAGGATGGCTCCTTGGCAAGGCTTCACACAGTACCCTCCAAAATCATTAGAGCCTGCCTTAGGCACAAGGGCAGGATTCCTGAGTACACCCCTTTCCGTGTTGGCATCATGTGCATGGTGGGGACACCCATCCTCCACATGCTGCAGCCCACCTGGCTCTGACATGGCCACCATAAGCTCGCCTCTTCTGATCAGCCTGAGGTCAGCACCAAGTCCTGGCCATGCAGGCTGTATCACCAGCTCTGCGACTGCTGCTCACCATGGGCTCCTGCCTTGGTCTAGGAAAGGGATGAGCTTGGGCCTCAAGGCTATGGACCAGAGACTCTTCCTGGGGACCCTCCCCACCCACATACCCCTGCAAGCCAGGGGCCCTGCTCGATGGTCACACAGGGGACAGAGCTGCCTACCAGGCTCCTGACAGCGGTCAGCAGCTCCTGGGAGAAGGTTGCGAAGGTGCTGAAGGCATTGGCCAGCTGCTCCTCACCCTCCAGCTGGTAGTTGGCTGAGAACTTCTCCTGGGCAGCAATGTGGGCTGCCAGGTGGTTGATGAGATCTGGGAAAACATGGATGGTCCCCAGTGAGTGCAGGAGGAAGGTCGGGATATACTCCCTGCGAGAAGCCACCATGCCCAGCTCTGATCAAGCACCAGAGCCAGCTCCAACTGCCTCCTGCTGTCCCGCATACCCACTACCCAGTTATATGAACCCCAGGGACCGGTATTCTCTGCTGCAGACAACCCAGCCTGTAGCAAGGACTCCCCCTGGCCACCCATTGCAGATTCCAGCCTCTGCTCTGCCCTGACCTTGTCCACAGCTGTGCTCTGCCTTGGCTGCTTTTCTCATCTTCTGCAGCACAGCTCGGTCTGCATCCAAGGCCTAGAAATGCAGAAGTTATGGTCATTGACTGCATCCATACACATATTTCTGTAATCCACAGAGTTCAGCCCAAGCCTCAGCATCCGCAGGCCAGACTGTCCCACCTGCAGGTAGGTGATGGTCTAGTGGTAGTAGTCTATGAGTATCTTAAATACCAGTTAGTGAAAGAGTCACTGAGAGAGAATCAGAAAATATTTTAGAAAAAGGACTGTTTAACAGCAGGGGGGGGGGCTGGGTACCACCTCTGGTATGCACCACATCAACCAAGCCATGCAGCTGAACCTTTATAGCAGAAGAGGATGTGAGTCAGGCTCTGTATGGGTAAGCACAGTAAAGACCACATCATCTGAGGGATTTCACCATAAACATTTAGGTACTCAGAGAGCATTAAGCTGTAAAGTTATCTTCCTGTATTTTTTCCTGAACTCTTATTCCCTGGGAATAAGCTGCCACCCACAACCCTTAGCATCCTCTCACCCAGACGTGTTTAGAACTGAGTTTTCAGGCCAAACCCTCAAATGGAGGCTGACCTAGGTCTTGACAAGACCCTGAGGAGCGCTGGCTCTCCAGGAGACAGCCACAGGCATACTTCAAGGCCTTATTTCAGCTTTCCACTTTTTGGAGGATCTCCTTGCCATCTGCCTGGTCCAGCCCTCCAGGGCTGTGTTGCCAAAGATGAAATGTGGTCCCCTTATATCCCAGCTCAGCACCAGCCTGCTGCTTTTACTGCAGGCCTGGCCAGGGTTTGTTGCCACCCAGCGATGGGAGCCATGGCCTTGTGTTTTCTGTCCCCTCTGTCATGAGTCCTGAATCAAGAACTCTGCAGACAGCAACAATTTCAGCAGTGTGCATCTTTCTCTCTAACCACAGCTTCCTGACATAACAGCTCTGTTTTAATGGACAGAAGTTTTCACTTTCCTTTGAGTATGAATAATGGAGCAATAGTTGAAACTTAAGCAACACAAGGAAATTGCCTCATGCCCAAGGCTTCTGAGTAAATTCTGGCCTCCAGAGGGCAGAGAGAAAAGCCTCTGTAGCTACCACTGACAAAATGATCTATGGAGTTGCAGAACCATTCAAAGTCTGCAAAGATAACTGACCCCAGGCACTGAGGGACTTCAGGACAGTGCAGGGGGTCACAATCCACTGACAGACCCTGGTAAAGCCTTGGACACCTTCCCTTCATCTGCTGAAACTACAAAATAATGAAAGGTGATGTGGTGGTGATGTTATTTAGTTGGTCCCAGTACATTTATCAGACCAAGCAGGAGGAGGCACCAAGGGGCATGGGGACTCCAGACCACACAGCAGCCCCTTCCCCCTTCTGCCCAGCACCTGCCAATGCATATCAGGGTCTGGAAGCAAATGCATTTGGCCTATGTAAGTTTTGCATTGGATACTGCACTCAGCCACCAGCCCTGACCCTTTCTCCATGGATTTTTTGAATGCATTGGGCTGCCGAAGGTCCCACATTGGTGTATTGCACAGTTCAGCCTCGGGCAAGCGAGGTAACCCTCCCACCACCCCAACAACTTCCTTTAATTCTGTTTTGTTTTTAGGGTGATACTGGCTAAAGTGCTCTGTCTTCTCTTTACAGAGCAGTGTGAGCTGGGTATGAGACACAGCCTTTTCACACAACCCCTTTTGCGTTTGTCCCCACTGGCCTGTGCCTGTCCCCCAGCCACCACAGCCCCGCACCTGCCTCTGCCAGGCCTTCTCTCTGTGCCTTTTGCAACACACACCGGCACCCAGAGGTACTCACACTGCTCTCTGTTCATGGTGACAAATGACACGGTGATGCCTGTACAAGCACAGATCCTGCAGGACCATCATGGGGCCAGCAACCCCCAGCCCCCCTCAGGGGTGCCCCCACTGTGGTCCCCATCCCCTGCTCACCTCCTCCAGGCTGTTAGCAGTGGCCTTGCAGTGGCCCATGTGGCTGGTGAAGGTGGAGGTGGTGGGCGAGCTGAGGTCCTCCTGCACCTGCTGCATGAAGTCGCACACCGAGATGAGGGCCGCCATGGTGCTGCAGTGAGGCGGTGCCAGGAAAGGGAACTGCTGGTGGGAGCCGAGGCCACACTGGGGCCAGGCAGGGGAACAGGGCAGAGGATGGGGTCATGCTGCTGCCAGCAACAAGAGCGGGGGAGAGCCCCTTGCCTTGCACACCCACAGCCCGGACAGGCATGCACGCCCATTGCACACATACATGCACAGAGTGGCACAGCTGCAAATCCTGCAAGCCTAAACTGAAGGAAAGCTGAGACAGACATGCTTTATTTCAAGTCAAAGCCTGGTGGTGCAGTGGAGAGTGCAGCTGAATGCAGCTGCAAGAGCCCAGGAGCTGCCTAGGGGTGTGCACATGGCTTGCTGGTGTGCATTGGTATCCTGGGGTGCACCAGGTACTGCTGAGGTGCACCACACCTGCTGGGGCATACTGAGCACTTCTGGGGTGCAACGCGCCAGCTGGGGCACAACAAACATCGATGTTATACACTGGGCATTTTGGAGTGCACCATGTGCCACTTGTGAAGGTGATGATCCATGCAACAGCCCCTACAGGAAGCCGGGGTGATGCTGCACTAGGAGCAGTGGTCACACCCCAGGCCCCTGGGTGGGTGCTGCATGCCCTGAGTCCTTCACAGTCCACTTGCTCCCCTGCAGCCCGGGGATCCCTGACGGGTGGGAATAGGGGGCTCCCCTTTGCCATCCTGGAGCAAACACCACCCCCCTGCCCCAGGGAGCGCTGTGCCTGCCCCTCACCCACACCCAGCTGCAGGGTCCCATCCAGAGTCTTCACCCACTCCTGTGGAGAGCCAGGGTACTGCCTGGCTCTCCACAGCTGTATATTTTCTCCCCACAACTTGTTCCATTCCTGCTCCATTCAAAAGACAAACTAGCCAACTGTTTTCAATAACAACAACAAACACTATCACTTAATTTCACTGGAGATGCTACTGTCCTTCTCCACTGTCACCTCCTGCACTAGGAGGGCATCAATCCTGTCAAACCTCATGGTGAAGCACCTTGACTTGAGATCCAATTATGTCAGAGCTTGTGTCAGCAACGTCTGTGCAGATGACAGGAACCCTGGGGCGATGGAGACCATGCTGAGAACAAGTCTCATCTAATTTACATCAGCCCAACACCATAATGCAGATTCATGCTGATGACCCTATGCTGACATCCCAGCGCTGTGCTACCTGGAAGGAAGGACAAAGGTGCCTCAGGAAGGCTGCCTGCAACAGCGGGACTCTGGGGGAACATCTAGGAAACCCAAGCAATGTCAGAGAGAGCATCCAAGGAGTTTTTATTGGAATTGGGTTGGAACTGGATGACCTTTAAATTCCCTCACAACCCAAACCATTATATGATTCTATTTCTCTATCCCGGTGGAAACAAAGATCCAAAATTAAATTTGAAGCAAGCCTGATATCCAGCCCAGCACATGCAAAGAACCCTGTTAAATAGCTTGTGAGGCATGACCACCAGAAACAGCCTGTGTCCCAGGGAGTGCCACCATGTCCAGAGCTGACCTCTCTGTTCCTATGCTCTTGGAACAACAAGAGCTCATGGTTACCTTGGCTATATTGTCCCCCCTCTTCCAGCAGCAGCACCCTGGCAATCCCCATTCAAAGGTTTTCCAGCTCCCACCTCAACCAGGCCCTCCTCTCCACCAGACCTGCCTTTCCCCATACAATGCATTATAAATTCCTCGGGCAGGAGGAGGCCTGAGAAGTGCCAGGTATTGTCCAGTCAGGGCACAGATGGCTCTGTATGTCCCCATCCCTTCCAGAATGGCTCTTAATGGCAAAAGCTGACTTGTCTGTGGATCCAGCCCCATCTGTGATCCTTTTCCCACCATCCCCCCAAATTCAACAAAGAACATTTTTTTTCCCACAGCTGTAACTGTCTTTAAAGGAGTTTGCCTTATTTAGTAGGTTGGTTACTTGGTTTCTTAGCATCTCATGGGGATCTAGCAAGAAACATGACTCCTCATAGAGAGGCCACTTCTCCAGGCCTCTCACCCTGAAGGTTGCCTGTGCACCTGCAGGGTTTCCTTAAACTTTCTGGTCCAGCATCAAGTCTTGCAATAATCACCCTTGTCTTTGAATAGTCCTGTTCTGGAGACCATTTATCCATTGATGATCTTCTCACTGATGTATCCAGGCATGGTATAGATCAATAAAACTAGGAAGACAGTCAGAAGAGCAACCAGGAACAGCACAATTATGTACTTCTTGTATCGCTTCCAGATGAAGAACACAAAGGTCTTCATAGGATTCACAAACCAGTTGAAAGAAGTTTTTGGCCGGCTGGAACATAAATGGATAAAGAGATCAGCAGAGGCTCAAGCCACAGAGCAGCACATAAGCTCTTCTGCACTGGTGCCCTGCCAACATCACAGGCTCTTCCTGCTGCTTCCAGAAAGGATTACCCTGGGGGCTACAATAACTACAGTCCCTGTGAAAGCACTGTTGACAGCAGAGCTGGCTCCTGAGCCTCAGGACAGCCCCAGCAGAGCTGTTCTGCACCCCCATGGCTAACAGGTACGTTCAAATGGTTAAATGAGAGGTGCCCTTCATACAGGTGATGTTACAGCACAGCTGCCCTGAGTACCCTCTTGAGATCAGCCCTGGCCCAGCTGTGGCTATCACAAGTCCTGCTGGACCCACCCAAGCTCTGGGAAGCGCTGGCAGCCCCAGTCCTGCAGATCCCACCACCTTGTCCTTCAATTGCTCTGAACTTCCTGATGAGCAGATTCTCCCTCTTGCCACACTGCGGTCAAAAACACAGATACCCTTGACACCAGCCAACCATTCTAAAAGGTGATGAATGCAGATACTCACTTAGGCTTTTCCAGGGGTTCGGGCTCTTTTCGACCCAAACCAACAGGATTTTTCTCAGCCTCCTCCACGGTCAGCAGCTGGAACTCCGCTTCCACTTTACCCTGGAGAGGGAACATGCCTGAGCCACAGCTGCACGTGCTGCTTCACGAAGCAGCTTGCTATCCATGTGCCTTGCCTAGACTGGCTATTTTTCTCCCAGTGCCACTTGGAGAGGAATTAACTTTTCCTTCCAGTCATTAGCTGCAGAGTCTCTTACTTTACAACTAGAGGAAACTGCGGTCTGGCTGAAAATTAACCATTTGGCAGGGAAGACACTATATTATAATGCACTCCCCAGTTATCTGAATTTGGCTGCAACCTCTCACACTGGTACTGAAAACAAGTCAGCCATGGGGACAAGCAATGGTCCACTAGCAGGGCCATCAGCAGCAAGTCCACTCAGGGATATTCATCACCTGCCTCTCTGGGGTTGGCAGAGACCCTAGGACAAGCCTAACTTTCTGCTGTCCTGTCTGGTTGATGGAGATCCAGGTGCCTCTTGCATTGCTCCTCTTGCTGAGAACTGCTCTACAGGAAGCTCAGAAGATGTGAAGACACCACCAGCACACCACTCCGGCTGGCGCCTCTAGGTAGATAAAAAAATGGACTTGCAGAAGATGGGACAGGTTCCCAAGATCCTACATGACGTTCTGGGCAACTAGGCCATTGCTGCCTCTGCAGATTATGTGCACACAGGACAGGTAGCCATGTCATGGAAAAGGCATGTCTCTGGCTTTCTGCTCACCTCTGCTAATGCCCTGCCTTACCGTCAGGAGGTACTTGTTCCCAATGGAGTCTGTGAACTCAATGTCTTCTTGTTTGACAGAGCTGCTCCACTTCTTTTTCTTCCTTTTCTGCTTGGCTCTCCTCTCCTCCCTTTCCTTGTCTTCTTGATCTTCAAGTCTGATGAAGGGCCACCAGCCACGCATGCGCTTGTTTCGGAAGATGGAGAAGCGAGGTGTAGCATTCTCCTTTGCCATCTTGATGGTGCAATGCTCTGAGCTCTTGGCTGCCCGCACCATGTCATGCAGCTTCAGCTCGATGGAGCCTGCAGGCACCATAAAGAGATAAGCTCATGGTGAAACCCTGCGGTAAACCTCATGTACCAGTTTGCTTGTCTCAGCCATGCTCCTACCACCACTAGCATGTCCCAGCTGCTGCAATGGTCTAATGGTGTATTGCACATTTATAGGTGGAGAACATGAAGCTCAGGATAGGAAAGGACCAGTCCAAGAGTTGGAGATTAAGAGGCAGAAGCTACAGGTCTTGTCTCCTCAGTCTGATGTGGCCAGTTTGGCTTGCATGTGGCACAGTGGGTTACTGTGAAAACAATGCCATGTTCCACCCTGCTCTCCTCACACACCAAGCTCCTCTTCTCCCCTTGTTCCTGCAGACTTTAATAAGGAATTATAAAATCTGGAAAACTTACTGAGGTTTTCACCTCTGACCCATACCTGAAACAGCCTCAGTTCACTCCCCTGTTTGGCCTTCTACTGTCTTCCTTGGAAGGAGCTTCTGCCCCAGTTCAGCACTCAGGCCTTGCAGCAAGTAGGTCTTATCACATACTGGTCTGTATTGGCGAGCAACCAAGGGAAATGGGAATTCCCCCCTGCTGAGCTCTGGTGAGACTGTGTATCAGTATTGTGTTCATTTTTGGACCCCCCAACACAAGAGAGGTGTCAGCTAACTAGATCACATAAGGCAACAGGCACAAGCTGCAGCAAGGAAAACTCTAATTAGAGATAGGTAGAACAATTTGAGAATGATGAAAATGGTGCAGCATAGAAGAGGGGCCCAGAGGGATGCTGGCATCTCCACTCTTGGAGATTGTCAAAACTCCCCCAGACAAAGCTCTGAGCAACCTGATCTACATTGCATCTCCCTACTCGGAGCAGACAGTTTGCAATAGACTGCAGACCCCTTCCTCCCTAAACATTCCTGAGACTGTGCTTGCCAGGAAGCACTGGCATTACTCTCTAACACTCTCTTTAGTGCTTGAGTAGCACTGCTGAACAAATCACCACTGAAAGCATCACATGGAAGTACAAGGTGCTTGTTGGGTGTAGTCCCAGCATGGCCCTGGGACAAGCATGCCAGCTCAATGTGTTTCCATGGGGCAGCTGTGCACCACCATGCTCTGTCTATCACTCACATGTCAAAAGCCAGCCCAGGTTACTGCTGAGCTGAAGAGCTTGATCTGGCACTGCTGGTGTCTTTTATTGAAGAGTTGGACCCCCAGGAAAATGCTGTAATACAGCAGTAAAATGCAAGGTGAGTGACACCCCACTCCCAGCAGACCATACCATACCTAGAAAGTCATTCGCTGAAATCCTGTCATAATCCCAGACCTGGAGGACCAGAACAGCTGGTTCACGAAACTCTGATTCCTCCACTGAAAAGACAGAATCCTTCTTCTTGTAGGTGATCTCCTTCTCGGTTGGGAGATAGTTGAAGCGAAAGATGAACCTCCAGTTGAAATTGCCCTCCCCAGTCAAGGAGTTAAAGTGAACATCCGTCTCCTGCTTGTCATGGTCAAGTCCCTTTATCCAGCTGCAGGAGAAACTCAGTTATCTCCTACCCCTGTCACTCAGTCCCAAAGACAGAGTAGAAAGATGGAGGGGATACCCATGGGGTAGCAGGAAAGGAAGGGTCAAACAGCCAGATTGCACCAACACCTGACCACCATCTTTGGGGCTAACACCATTCAGTGCAGGGGCAGGGAGGAGCAGAGGTTCAGAGGAGGAAGTGAGGGGCAGAGCAGAGAGCTGGACAGCCAGAATCTGTCCTCCTGCCGGCTCCCGTCAGACCTTTTCACGTAGATGTCACTAGAAGGCTCTCCAGTTACTGGGTTGACATCATCAAGGATTACGTCGTCTGTGTTCCAGATAATTACACGCAATTCATAGCTGTGGGAGGGACACAAGAGTGGGTGAGACACCTACTCTCATATTTGGTGCCTGGGGGGACAGATCAAGTCTACACCAGTGGAACAGTAGAACCTGAACCCTCCTAGCCCTGTGGTACCCTGACAAGGCTCCTCTGGACCTGCCCAGCCCAGCAGTCTCATTGCCTTGCACAAAGCCTTTGCTTTTTTGCTGGGTTACAGCCCTGCAAGACGAACACCCACAGACAAAACAAGCAGCTTATGCAAAGCTAATTTCTGGTGTGGCACAAGCCCACCCAGCACCACTAAGACACAGGGACACAGAAAGGCTTAGGCAGAAAGGGACCTCCACAGTCTCCACTCCAACTTCCTTCTCTAACTCCACAGTAGATCAGATTGCTCAGGGCCTTGTCCTTATGAGTTATGAATATCTCCAAGGCTGAATATCCCAGCACTTCTCCAGTTCCTTGGGTCCCTGTCCCAGAGCTTCCTCACTCTCATTGTGAACTATATCTAGTTGGAGTTTCCCTTGCTGCAAGTTGTGTCCATTATCTCATGTCCTTTCACATGCACCTCTGAGAAGAACCCAGACCTGTCACCTGAATAGTCTCATTAGATCACTGAAAACAACAGATCACCTCCTTCATTTTCACTTCTCCAGGCACCACCCAGAGGACTTCCATTCACTAGCCAGAAAAGAACTATGTGAGTAGCTCAGACCTGGATTTCCATCTTCTCTATGTTCACCATTCAAGGAATTTAACCCTGCGCTTCACAAGCACTTGTGCAGCTGAAGCACTTGTGCCCCACGTCAATGCACGAAGACACCATCCTACACCCAGAACTGAAGCAGAGCAGAGTGCTGTGTGCCAGAAAGCACAATCGGTCTGCACGGGACTTTGCAGCACATCCCAGCAGGCACAGCGGGGGACAGTAACCCTCCACATGGGCTCACTGGTCCCAGCTCTGCTCCCAGGGGTGCTACCTGATAGGCAGTCGAGGCTTGATATTGACTGGTGGTGGTGCAGGGACATCATTTGGAAACATGTCAATCCACATGTGCAAGGAGCCCTGATGAGAGAAGAGAGCAGAGAGGTTTCAGAAGACTGACCACCCTTCAAGGAGCAAAGGATTGGACCTGCAAGGAAAGCTTTCACCAGAAAGCCACTACTTGTTTCTTTCCTCCCCAGCCCCAGTGCTTCAGAGCTTTGTGTGACTGTATTTTAGAATGGGTTGGAAAAAAAATTGGAACTACTCAAAATTCCTTCCTTACCTCTCCACCCTGCTGCCAAGAAAAAACATCTCAGCTGAACTGAGTCTATTTCAAACACAAACATCTTTCCAGCCTGGAAACCCCATGGGCAGCCTGGCTGCAGCACAGGCCAGTCACTGTGCAGAGCATCTTGGCTCTCCAGCTCCAGGTGC
This sequence comes from Aythya ferina, assembly GCF_964211825.1. Classification (NCBI taxonomy): domain Eukaryota; kingdom Metazoa; phylum Chordata; class Aves; order Anseriformes; family Anatidae; genus Aythya; species Aythya ferina. The sequence goes on along the minus strand of NC_140315.1, from coordinate 9,673,594 downwards.
TCTGTGGTGGATGAGCCACCAGACAGGGCTCAATGTATGGCCACTGGCACCAGCAGAAGGAAACACCTCCTCTTGAAGCTGCTGGACTGCTGTCCCACACTCCCTGCAGGCATGCTCACATCCAGCTCAAAGCGTGGGAGCAGCTTCTGCTGTCTGAACAGCAAAGGGAGCTGGGACCCCAGCCCAGGTCCCCGGGTCAGGAGGCACCAATGTTACTTCCAAGGCCCTGCTCTACGGTGATGGTGGCCTGGGAGAGCAGGAAGAAGACAAGGGGGCAGAACGGGGCGTTTGCAGGGGAACAAAGGAGCAATGACAGGGGCTAAAGCAGAGGAAGAGGCAGGGAAAGGCAAGGACACTACCACCGACCATGGCAAACCAGGTCCCTTGCCACCCACACAGTATCCTCATTGGAGTAGCTGTGTGGCCTGAGGAGTCAGGAAGGACTCTTGGCCACCAACATTGTGACCACAACATCAATGAAGAGAGGTCCAGGAGCTCCACTAGAACTCCGAGGGTGGATCTGAACAAAAAACACACAAGGGCAGCAGTCCTCCTTCCATAGCAGGGCCAGACATGCACACAGCTCCAGTTGCCCACCCAGGAAGGGGCAGAGCATGGGACTTGTGCCACAATGAAGAGACAAAGGGACAACAGGGGACCAGCCAAGGAGCTGGGGACCAGCCACCCCAAAAGTCCTTGCCAGAGAAAAGTCTAAGTTGGACAAGGAGACACAACTCACCTGTATGAGCCCAGGGTTCTCTGGGTTGTAAAGGGACCGGATCTCTACATGCTCTGGTACCAGCTTGTACCCACATCCTGGCATCTCTTCCCAGTGCTGCAGGACGTACAAAGCCTTATGTTCATCATCCACTGACCAGTTCTCATCTGCCACTCCTCTCTGGTTCCTTGCAGAGACCTCTGCAGCAGGACAGAGCCAGGCAGAAGATGAACGAATATGGCTGGAAAGAGCTGCTTCAGGAAATTAGTCACCGGCACAGGTATGCATAGATGATGGACTGGGCAAACAAGCAGCTCCCCAGAAGAAACAAACAAACAAACAAACAAAAACTGGAGAAGTAGGAGGGTAAGAATGAAGGGAAAGAGTTCAATATGCTGCGATGATGAGGAAAATGGTAAGCAGAAGATGAGCAAGCTAAGAGAAATAAGATGAAAAGGGCAAAAAAGCATTTACTATAGCCTTGGGAAAAGGATCCATGGGATGCTGAGAAGGATGTGACCCTCTGGGGCAGTTTAAGCCCTCATGTTTCTGTTGTGGTGCAAGCAGACCCTCAGATGAGCAGTTTTGCCCTGAAAGTGTTCCAGGAAGCACTACTTGTCACTTAGCAATGACATATGGCCGTGGCCTTCATGAATTAACATCTGTGCTGCTGACTGACTCATTTGGCATAACATGAAGGCAAATAGCAGTTCAAGACCAAAGTAAAGCCCACTGGTGGGGAGGAAAAGAGGAACCAATAGACAAGGACATACTAACCCACTCACTCCCAGGTTTAAAGTGAACCCCTGTCCTTTGGATATCACCCTGAAACCAAAACCATCCCAAGCAGGCCCTGATCATGAGAGAGGTCCCCAGGGCAGCCTTGTCCTCTCCTGAGTGGGATTTATTTCCCATTCATGACACAACCAACCCTTAGAGACCAGCAGAAAGCAGAGGAACACTGAAACAAGCAGAAGGTAAAGTTGTCTGAACATGCAAAAGTGTCCTGCTCTTTGGGCAGGATGGACACAGAAAGCATCCTTTCTGCAGGCAACATAGCATTGCCTCACAAGATCCAGTCATCCACAAGCAGGCCACATATGCTCCATCCCTTTCCCCAGGCTGGTCTCACTGCATGAGTGTTTGTCACCAGAGGGAACATGCTCAGAAGGAACAGACCTACGTTCAGGAAGGTTCTGCATCACTGCTGGCAAAGGGTGTAAGTCACCATGTTTTTGGTCACCTATGGCCCCAACTCACAGCTTATAATTCCAGTAAGGAGGAAAAAAATAACAAAGGATACGTGGAAGCTGCCCATAAGGAGGAAATAAATAGTGAGGAGCAGTGGGGTGTTACCCAAAGCACCCAAAACCACCAGAAGCAGAGAGCATCCCTGAAGGATGAAGCCATCTAGGAGAAGGAAAGCAGACTGAAAAAGTCTCCCCTTCTCCCCCCCGCCCAATGTCTTGGTGATGGTGGTCACAAGCAGATGGAGATAAACCTCCATAACAGTGTCAGCCACTAGGATAAGCTACACCTTCTCTGGCTGAACAAGGATCAAATGCCCATGCACTGCTGTGCGAGGGTTTACTTTGCAGAAGAAATGTTCCACTCACTGAGAAGCTGCTTTGGGACCTAATGACCTGGATCACATCTCCCCCATTGCAACACCATCATCCACCAAAGCCAGGCCACTGAGTGCTGAGGATGCTCCCAACAGTGACCCAGAAATATGGGCAGGGTGCAAAGCGGGGGCAAACAGCCCAACTAGCCTGGACACTTCAGGGAAGAGAGGCTGTTGGGTTGGGTTCCCAGCCCAACCACCGAGCACAGGAGTAGCCATGCCCTCTGTACCTTCAGGAAACGCCTCTGGAGGAACCTTGAAGATTTTATTGCCCACTTTGACCTCCTCCTGTCTGTACTCTGCTGCAGGTAGTGAGTTTTTTTTGCATAAGCTATCCAGGATCTGTGTGGGCTTGAAAGCATCTCGCCACATGTTGTAGCCATCTCTGTGTGGAAGGGAGAACACATATAGTTTAGACATGACAGTTTTTTTTCATAGTTTAGGAGATCCCCTGCCCTTCCAACACAGGCTATGCCACAAGCTCCCTGCTCAGAGTTTCATTGAGGAAACCACAGACACAAAGAAGCTTAATGAATGAAAAGCTTAACGAGCTTTCCTCTCCCAGAACAAGCCAGGGTTGCACCTCACAGAACCATTGGTGTCAGAGCAGCAACGGCAGCGATTCCAGCTGCAGTTCCAAACTGGGAGAGAGGTGTTAGCTGCTCTGGGAACTCAATTCCAACAGCTAATTAACAGCTCAATTCCAACAGCTAATTATCAAGTAACAGGGGAGAAAAGTGTTTACAGAAAATGTGGCCAAACACACCAGAAAAATACACCAGAGAATATATATTACATGAGGACAAAGAAAAATAGACATCATGAGCGTAGGTGCTCACAGAATCATCTAGTTCTAAAGAAACTGCCTTACTTTCTGAAAGAGGTCAAAATTACAACATTGTTAAATGAAAATTTATTTCACAGAACGATGCTTTCATATGAAAGCATTAAAGAATTTTTTTTCTACTACATGCAAAATGTGTCCTTCTGCAGTAGGAGTTAGATCTACCACAGGAAATGGGTAGGAGACAAAAATAATAATAATAAAAGGAGATGGACTTATCCATATTCCTTGTAGTGCATCTGCATGACACCTGCTCAAAGGATACCGTGGATGCAAGGGTCATCCTCCAGAACTGCAGGTGCTCTGTTACCCACCCGAACAGTAAGCGAGAAGAACTCTCATGGCCCTAATGTGTCAGACTAGTACCTACATGTCATACTGCAAAGCCACTCCACAGTTGGCCCTGTGCTTGCTGTAGAATCGATTCTCCAAATCAATCTTGGTCTCCCCAATCAGATCATCAGATCCAACCAAGTCATGGTCAAATATTGCCACAGTGAGCTCTGATTCCATGGGAAAGGAGACTGTCAGCTCCACGACTCTGGACAGAAGAAGATTGGGAAAGTGCAGTTAGCAAGGAGATATGAAATACATGCTCTGTTTCACCCATCCTACCCATTTAAGAACTATATTTGCCAACCCTAAGACTCTGATAGAATTTGGCTCTGCAAAGTTCAGTGTGTGGAGTTTTTAGTGTGCATATTCAAATACAGGAGTTATTTATCCAGGAGTGTATGCTGTTGGATAGAGCTCCTTGTTGGAGGTAAGGACAAACATCTCCAAAGCTCTGTTGCTGCTTGGCTTGCTACTTTGTCTGATAAATCAAATCCTTTGAGTGCTTCACTCCTAAACCCAAACACTCCTGTGACAGATGGAGGCAGGAGACTTGTCTGGCACCTTTGTGTTATAGCAGAAGATTCTCCAGCAGAGAGGAACAGAAGACTGCAAACACTGGGCCATAGCCTGAGCTCTATATTTACACTATTCCCATTAATACTACTAGAGGAAAACTTCCTGCATACTCTCCAAACACAGGATTGAGCTGCTTTGGGATGTATCGCTCCTTGGTGTCCTTCCGCTCCTGCCCCACTGTCACCACCACGTAGGGGTCTGCTTTGCCATTGGGGTCTGCTGGAGACAGGTTTGTAGCCTGGAATACACAAGAGGTACAGCCATACATCAGCTGCAGAGAGCAACATGCATAGCAGACACTGTGTGGGGCCTGAGACCACCCAAGCTCACTGGTCAGGTCTCTCCAGTAGCTGCCCCAGCAAGTGAAACCCATTTGCTGCCATGCAAATCCCCATTTAACAAGAAACAGATGTCTCCAGCTGCCAGCCCACCTGGTTGCTCACTGTCTCAAGGCAGATGACAGGAGCTGGGCAATGCCCATCTAGATTCTTACCATCTCATGAAGATACAAAGCCCAGAAGGCTCTCCATGGACAAGGAATAAATACAAGCCCTCACTGTAACAGACTCCAACTGGCCAAGCAGAGCCTGTAAGCCAGTACCAAGCCTTTCACAAGTGCCACTGCTCAAATTTACCAAGTGGAGAATGGCAGGAGGTTCTTAGGAAGGGATAGACCTCCAAGCATTACCGTCACCACCACAAGAGACTTACCTTAACAATATAAACTCTAATGAGAACCTTGATGGGCCTGTTCCTTGGAACACCCTGGGAGACCCTTGGCTCCTTGCTGGCTTCCACAGTAGGGTAGACATAGAAGGAGCCCTGCAATAAAGACACTGCAGATAGAATCATAGAATCATAGAATCGTTAAGGTCGGAAAAGACCTCCAAGATTATCTGGTCCAACCATCACCCTACTATCAATGTTACCCTCTAAACCATGTCCCTAAGCACCACATCCAACCTTTCCTTAAACACCACCAGGGACAGTGACACCACCACCTCCCTGGGCAACCTGTTCCAATGCCTGACTACTCTTTCTGAGAATAAATTTCTATTAAATTCCAACCTAAACGTCCCCGGCGCAACTTGAGCCCATTCCCTCTAGTCCTATCCCTAGTCATCTGCAAGAAGAGGCTGACCCCCAGCTCCCCGCAATTTCCTTGCTGGGAGTTGTAGAGAGCAAGAAGGTCTCCCCTGAGCCTCCTCTTCTCCTGACTAAACAACCCCAGCTCCCTCAGCTGCTCCTCATAGGACTTGTGTTCCGGGTCCTTCACTACTTTCGCAGCCCTTCTCTGGACATGTTCCAGGGCCTCGATGTCCTTCTTGTACTGAGGAGCCCAGAACTGAACAAAGTGCTCAAGGTGCAGCCTCACCACAGCAGAGTACAGACGGACGATCGCCTCTCTGGTCCTGCTGGCTACACTATTCCTGAGACAAGCCAGGATACCACTGGCCTTCTGGCCACCTGGGCACATTGCCGGCTCAGGTTGAGGCGAGCATCAATCAGCACCCCCAGATCCTTTTCCTCTGCACAGCTTTTGAGCCACTCTGCCCCAAGCCTGTAGCACTGCACGGGGTTGTTGTGGCCAACGTGCAGGACCCAGCACTTAGCCGTGTTAAACCTCATCCCACTGGCCTCTGCCCATCAACCCAACCTGGCCAGATCCCTCCTGATTTTTTTTCTCCGCACAGCTGACAACTTCCCTGTACTCTCCCCGAGTTTCCATCTCCTTCTTCCACCAGACATAAACTCTCTTTTTCTCCCGGACACTCAGCAGAAGTTCCCTGTTCAGCCATTCCAGTCTTCTTCCCTGCCGGCTCATTTTGTGGCACATGGGGACAGCCTGCTCCTGAGCCTTTCAGACGTCCTTCTTGAGGAGGGTCCAGCCTTTCTGGACCCCTCTGCCCTTCAGGACTAGCTCCCAAGGGACCCTCCCTGCCAGTGTCCTGAACAATTCAAAGTCTGCCCTCTGGAGGTCCAAGGCAGCAGTTTTACTGACATCCCCCCCTGACTTCACCAAGAATAGAGAACTCTACCATTTCATGGTCCCTCTGCCCAAGACAACTCCTTACCACCACATCTCCCACCAGTCCTCTGTTTGTGAACAGCAGGTCTGGGGGGGCACCCCTCTGGTAGGCTCACTAACCAGCTGAGTCAGGAAGCTGTCCTCCATGCACTCCAGGAACTTTCTAGGCTGCTTCCTCAGGGCTGTGTTGTATTTCCAGCACGTCTGGGAAGTTGAAGTCCCCCATGAGAACAAGCGCTGACGATTGAGTGACTTCTGCCAGCTGCGTACAGAACGCCTCTTCTGCCTCTTCATCATGGTTTGGCGGTCTATTACAGACCCCCACCAGGATGTATGCCTTGTTGGCCAATCCCCGATCCTTGCCCACAGGGACTCTGCTTTATCATTCCCAACCCTGAGCTCAACAACATCGAAATGTTCTCTAATATTGTCACGTCACCTCCCCTCCTAAGTTGCCTGTCCCTTATGAAGAGCTTGTAGCCATCCATTGCAGCACTCCAGTCACAGGAGTGGTCCCACCTCATGTCAGTGTTGGTGATGAAGTTACAGTTTCCCTGCTGCACAATGGCATCCAGCTCCTCCTGTTAGTTGCCCATGCTGCATGCATTGCTGTAAATACACTTCAGTTGTGCCATTGCCCTCACCCCTGACCCTGGGACTCCTCCCCCAGGCTCACCTCTATCAAGCCTCATTGCATCTCTGTCCCCCTTCATACCTCCTTTAAAGCCCTCTCAATAAGCCCTGCCAGCTCCTGGGCTAGTACCTGTTTCCCTCTTTGAGACAGGTGGGACCCATCGACAGCCATCAGGTCAGGTGCTGAGTAAAATTCCCCATGATCAAAAAATCCCAAATTCCTGCAATTGCACCAGCCTCTCAGCCATGTATTGATCTGCTGGGCCTTCCAGGTCTCCTGAGTATGGAGGGATACTCCCAATGATAATGATCAGGTACAAAAGAGAACATCTCAGATGGGATTGGAGCCACCAAGACCAGCCCCTCTTGCTAGCTGGGAAATCAGAGCCATTGCCCATGCAGACAACAGACACCCTGTGCCCATGGGGACAGCCCTTTACAAAAGCACCATCATGCTTGTATGGCCCAGGCCATCCCTGTTTGCAGGTTAGGCTCTCAGACCACTGCCCATGCCAGAAGATCTGAACATTTCCAAGCACATAACTGGACTGCCAAAGGTACCAAAGGCAGGAAGACGCCAAAGGTTTCCTAGGGACCTTCATAAATCAACCTTTGTAGTTGATGTTTCAGTCTTCAAGAGCTCCTCTGTGGGAGAACGATGCTTATTTTAGACAAGCTTTGTTAATTTTGCAAACAGTGAAACTCACTAATACTTATTTACATACTAAACATACCCAGAGGCCTCAACCAGGATAAGTGTTCCTTCATGCTTCATGCTCTCTCTTTCTTAAGAGGTAAAAAAAAATAAAATAAAATAAAATAATAATAATAAAAAAAAAAAAAATCTAACAGAGATGGATTTATCAGCTAACAAAAGACCACAGCACATAGTTACTTTGACAGGCCCCTATAGTACCCTGGCCATGCCTCACATATTTGGACACACTCATCCTTGCTGAGGCTTTGCTGGCATCTGAATTCTCTGAGACACAGGTCACCCTAAGAATTTCCTTCCATATACAGCACAAACGTTATTCAAACGATACCTTGTACTTCCCCACAAAATGTTCATCCTCATTTCCATCTTCATCTTCATTTGCTTTGCCACGATGAAGGGGAAAAATACACAGCCAGTCTTCAAAATTACCAAACTCATTTTCCAGCTCAGAGTTATAGATCTGTAAGAAGTAGAAAGTCATCTTAAGACTTTTCCTGATATCTTAAGGAGAGAAGAGTCCCCTTTAAGAAGGGAAAGACCATCTTTCCCCTGCTTTGACCATTTCACCTTGTCCTGACTTACCCCAGTATTACTCAGTGCTAGGTTTTCTTTATGACCCCAGGCCCATCCTCTGATGAGCACATGCATCCCAAGTGAACTTCAGGATCTCACTAGCTGTTTCAGAGCCCAGCAAAGATGGGGCCCAGTGCACACTACTGGATCAGGTTCTCTATCCCATTCTAACCTCCACTGCAGGAAAGTGAGGACAACACGGAAAAAGGGCATGGGTTGAAAGAGGCCAGATCTGTCACCCCAATACTCACTTGAAGGGTGGCAATGAGCTTCCTCTTGGGTCGAGCAGGTTCAGCTTCAGTTACTGCCTCATCTTCTGCTTCCATGTCAATGTAGGCTGCATTTAAATTGCCTCCATCTAGAAGTGTCAATAGGAGACTGGGAAATGCTCTGATCTCTCCCATCATGGCAAGTGCCCATCCATGAAATGACCCCAGCAACAGCTTTTACTTTCAGCCAGGTCTTTGACTTGTGTCAGGGTAACTAGAGTTATTGCTCTCCATAACATGTGTTCTCACAACATCTCAGCTCTCCCAGAAAGACAGGTATGCATGAGAGGACAAAAATCAGCACAGACCTGCCTACCTGAATGGCTGCTCTTCAAGAAGAAAGTGGGCAAGGACAGAGCAAATAGAGGAAGGTGCCTGGAACCTTCCACAGGTGACTGGACCCTTCCATAGGATTCACATAATTTCTATACTTACTGTCTCAACAATTCAGGTCATTGCTAGGCCAGTCACCGCTTACGCCTCAGCAAATCTGAGCCTACAGCTGTAACACTGTCCTCAGATCCTCTGCTTTTTATTAATGTTTTTCTGAGTTTATTTTTTATCCAAGGTGAGTATCCACAAGCAGAGTGAAGCCCAGCTTCCAGGCAGTTTTTCCTTTCCATCATCCCTTCTGCCCATTCCACTTTCACTTCCTGCTCCCACCATGGCAATCCCATGATACTTGCAGCCAATTTTTCTGCAGAGTTTTGCTCACTCAGGAAGGCTCTTGATTCAACAAATTTTTCCAAACTTTCTCAAGGCAAGTTTAATGTTTTCAACTTGAAATGGCTTGTTAGCCTGTGCCAATATTTCTAGTCTCTCTGCTCCCTTTTGTGTTGCTTTTGCTGAATGTTGCAAAACTGTTGCCCCTCAGATCCCATTACCACAAGACCACCACCCTCTACGGCAGTGTAGAGCCTGTCTCTCCCCACAGAAGACTCACCTGCATCATTCAGGTCATCATTCTCAGCATCTTCCTCATCAATGTATGTCTGAAACACACACAGACAGTCATCCTACATTGCTGACCACAATGGCTTCTCTATCCAAGCATAGGACACTTCCAAAGCTTACTGCTAAGTAGAGTCAGCAATATGCAGACTGAGATCATTTAGCATTAACATTTTTGCAGAAGGGTGTTCAATGAGTACTTTATCAGCATACCTGAAGGAAATAACTTTTCCTCTCCCCAGATCTTCTTATTGCCTTTTTTGATTGGGATATTGGAGAAGCAAGGTAAACAAGGAAATTTGTGGCAGACCTGCCCCCATAGCCCACCCTGGGAAGACAGAGTGAAAGTCTCTGCACTGCATGAAAGTCCCTGCACTGCAGCTCAGATCAGCAATGTCACATTTTCAGGAGTGTCTTAACATGATCCCAGTCACATTATCAAAATCATCCAGCCTCAGGGATGCTTCAGCATCCCCTGCCTGCAGAAATCAGCCCACCTGGTCGGTGTTTGATACCTGACTATCTTAAGAGTGCTTGACACTCAAAAGCATACATCTTCCTGCAGATCCATGCCACAGGGCTACTGTGGCACTCTGTGCTGATGGAATCATCTTCCACAAACCAGTGCAGACACTTCTCCCCTCGGCTGGCAGCTGTGACAAGAGATTACCTGGTTATACAGCTCCTTCAGGGACTCATAGTATTTGGACCACCAATCCAGTTCTTCCAGATCTGGTTTCTCCTCTTCATATTCATCCTCTTTCTTTGCAAGCTTATTAATAGGAATCTTCTTTAAAGGAGCCTTAAAAGCACAGAGCAAGGCAAAGATAACACAGGACACCTACACATCTTGCACAAATACCCTGATAGCCCCAGCAAAGGCTCAGCTTTCATGCAGAGCACAGGAGGTGCAAAGCTACATGTAGCCTGGGTTCATGCTTTGCTACGAAAGCATCAGTATTCATGGCACAAGGCAACACAGCTCTTCTCCCTGTGCCACAGCCCAGACATGCAGCAGTGTTAATGATCAGCAGAAGCAGGCATGAAACTCTTCCAGGAGACAGCCAGGGGAAGATCAGTGTTTAAGTCCAGAGCAAAAGCTGGTGGTTGAAACTTAACTCTGAACTTCAGAACTTTTTGTTTGTAACCTCCAGTTTAGACTTTCAAACCTCAAAATTCCCTGGGTCAACACATCACTCACCTTTACCAGACACAAGGGGTGAATGCTGGGACCTGGGTCACCAGTAGCAGGGCCAATCTTAGAGGGAAGATGTTGGGATGAGACTTTCCTAGCTGAGATGAAGAGAAAGAGCATCATGTTCTCATGCATTTAGTTCTGCCCACAGCTTCCCAACTTTGTTCAATTGTTATTTCACAGGAAAAACCCCTCCCTTACCCACCATGATGTGATTTCTTTTAAAGCTTTTGATAGCAGATTGTGCCAAAATTTTACTGGAAAACCAAGTACATTGCTAAGACTAGCCACCATCATCTACATGCATTACTGACTAGTAAGAATTCAGATTTATGTGATACATTTGCCCTATTTGGAAACTACCACAGATCAATCTTTTGCTTCTTAGTCTTCATATCGTATTTATTTACATACTCCCAGATCAGGAGCTTTGGTTGTTGCTGTCAGAGAGCTTATTGGGTTAATCTATTCCCAAATGAGTAGTCCTTGACCTAAATCCTTGGTTGTAGTGGACCAGCTCACACTTCCTAAAGCTTGACAGAGGTCTCGCTGGGGACAGCCCTCCAGTCCAGTTACACATAGGTTTGGAATAGGTGAATTCAATAGTCCTTCACAGACTAAAAAACTCTGATTCCAGACACAGACTTCTCATGGGAATAAGTTACCGTGTAGTATCTAGCCCCAGCTAAATGACCGGCTGGATTAAGACATATTCACAAGCCATTCTACCTCCTCTGATTTCCACAACTGTAAGACAAACAGTGGCTGGGAAAAAGGCTCCAAAGAGATGGCATATCCACAGGTGAAGAGTCCTGTCGATGTGGTGGGGAGGCATATGATAAGCTAACCTCGGAGAGAACAGTCTGCAAACTACCCTCTGCCAACCCTAAAGAGATCAGCCTTATGCCATTGCTTGTCTGCAACCACTTTCCCAAAACCCGTCTTAGAGGACCACAGCCTCCAAGGCTAACCTGCCTTGGGCTATGCTTTTATTCAGCATCTTATGGCTCTTGGATGAGGACTTTGCCATCTGGCTACAGAGAAGAGGGGCGGAAGATCTCTGCCATGGGCAGAAGCTGCCTGCTGCCTCCACAGGAACCTCACCGAGCAGCTCACCTCTGGGCACATCTTCTGTTTCCTCTTCTTCAAGTTCTCTTGGAGAGAATTTCATCACATCAGACACAACATGGGTTCCCACCAGCACAGTGCGCCCAAATGCCCGCTTTTCCACAACAAAGATGCTGAGGGGAGGGTGCAGGTAGACCTGCTCAGGGAGCTCCTGCAAAAGAGCCATGCAAGGGGTTTGCAGGAGTGAGGGCAATACCAGTGGCAGACCCACTACACATGAGGAGGTCTGATGAGAACCCTTACAGCTCTGCCCTAAGACCAGAGCCTCATGGTGACAGAATCACAGAATGGCCAAGGTTGGAAGGGACCTCTGAACATCATCTAGCCCAACCCCCCCGCCGAGCAGGATCACCTAGAGCACATTGCACAGGAAAATGTGACAAACAGCTGAGACTGCTCTCAGTGGGCTTCTTCCCAAAGGTTTTGATCTGCAGCCAAACCGTGTGGCCATGGGAGAGCAAAACCCTGGGGGCAGCTCCCCTCCTGTGCCCTTACCCTGAGCAAGCAGACTGTACATGGGTGCAGGACAGCCATGGTGCACCCCAGCATGGTAGGAGCCCCCTTCCTACTACTTACCACATCCATGTATTTGACCACCTCGGTGAAACTGGGGTTTTCCTTGTAGGCCACAATTACCTCCGACTCCACCTTCTTGCCAGCACATTCAATGATCACCTGGGGCTGATCCACCTCAAACAAGTTGACCCGCTTCAGGTCCCGCAGGCCCCAGAACAGGATCTAAAGCACACAAAGCTGCTGGTCTGCTCCAGATGTGCCAGGTGCAGCCCAGCCATGCAGCCCTGCCTGCAGGCGCCAACACAATCAGCACAGACCCCAAGAGAGGCATGAAACCGCTCTCCCAAGGTGGCCACATGGACCCAAACTCATGCTGCAGGCACAAACACAACAGCTTTGATTGTTAAACCGCTGAGCCCCAAACCCAACTCCCTCCCCAAGCCCTGCCCTGTCCATGGGCTGGCTGGCTGCGCCATCTGTTGTAGGAGCCAGCCCTGCAGAAGGCAGCTCACCTCTATGCGAAACTCCTTCAGCACTGGACGGATGCCCTCCGGGATAATGAATCGTCCATCACGGGGGTCTTCCAAATAGCTGGGCTCCTTGGGCTCCACATCCTCAGGCAATGATGGCTGAACAGACAGAACCAGGACACACTGAGCAGCGAAAGACATTTCTCCTCTACACCACATCCCCTCTCCCTCCGCTCTTGTTCTGTGCCCACAGGCTCTGCCCCTGCAGCTTCCTTTCAGTTGATAGCCAGTTGAATTTCAACAGGGAATCCTTTGGTGAGCCCCATGCAACCAGCTCTGCACCCCTTGGAGCTCTCCCCCAAGTGCCAGCAACCATGTGCATCTTCCTCAACGCCCATTACCTCCAAATAGCCACTGTAATCCAGCTCAATCAGCTCAAAAGTGGCAATGAGCTCCCCAGCAGCTTTGGTGCCTTTGTAGACATCAAAAAACTGTAGGTCAGGTTTGCTGTACGGCTCATCAACCAGCTTCACGTGTGGGACAGCAAAGGCCTGGCCAAGGAACTCAGGGGAGCCCTGCAGGAAAGGAATGGGTGAAATTATCCCTGCATTATATCACCACCTCAGAGGAAAGACCACCACTAATTCCAGCCGTCTGAGCCAGCATCAGAACTCTTCTCCACCCTCTGCTCCATCCAGAGCCTGGAGCAGCAACTCCTCTTAACTCCTGCTCTTCTTCCATATAGAACTGGACAAGTGGCATGGGACCATGGACCAGAGGTCATCAAAGCTAGATCAGGTTCCTCAGAGTTTTCTCCAGTCAGCGTTTGAATGTCTCCAAAGATGGAGATCCCACAAGCTATCTGAGCTCTAGGCTCAACATTTGAATGCCATCAATGTGAAACTTATATTAAGTTGGCATTTTTTCTTGTTCCAACTTGTGTCCACTGCCTGTCATCCTGTCCCTGTGTACCTCCAAGAGCAGCCTGGCTCCATCTTTTCTACCCTCTCCCATTAGCCAGCTGCAGACAGCAATAAGATGCCCACTCTGCCTCCTCTTTTCCTGGCTCTCAGCCTCTCCTTGCTCTGTTCTATGCTCCAGCTCCAGACATCTTGGTGGCCTCATCTGGTCTCGCTCCAGTATGTCAGTGACTTTCTTTTACTGGGGAGCCCCAGACAGGGCCTAGGAAAGCTGCTGAGCTACATGGGAGAGTCCGGTGCATGGGAGAGTCCAGTTATGCCATTCCCCTTGTGATAATAAAGAGGCCCCAGGAGAAGAGTGTGACTTCAGAGTACTAGTGAAGGGGGAAAGGGGAAGACTGAGGAGGGAGAGGAGATGACAGAGGGGAAAGAACAGTCCTGAGATCTACATCACCTCCCCGTGGCTGCAAGCCCTCTTCATCGAGAGCCCACTAAGGAAGCAGGGCAGACAGCTGGGAGAGGCACACTGCTTTTCCAAAGAGGGGAGATCCTGGATCCACCAAGGAGTCGCCAGAACCTGGCTTGGAGCATCTCTGAGCCATCTGTAGCCCATAGCCAGCAGCTTCGTCCCAGCTCATAGCAAAAGACTGCAGAAAATCTCAGTCACAGCCCCCAGGACTCACTGCCACCAGCAGACCAGGAACCAGAGATGTGGCTCCTAAGTGCCTGCTTGCAACACCCACATATTGCTCTTCTACCTTCCCTGTCATTGAAGGGACAGCAGGAGGGCTGTGTGGCCATACTTACAAATTTACTGTGGTTGAAGAGATTGACTATAACGATGGGAGTCTCTGTTTTCAACTCTTCTCTTTTCCCATCAATAATGAGCTGGTCAAACAGAAGTAACTCATTCCACATTGGGCTCAGTGTCTCCTCCACTGTCTGCAGACAAAGACAGGAGGCCTGAGCCTACCACAGCCCATGGAAACAAATCACATGCACTTTGTAAAGAGAGTGGGGAAAACATGAACTGATCTCCTCTCCCCCACAGCTGCACAGAGCCAGTGCCTGGCAGAAGAGATGGTAATAGCATGAGATGGTACAAGCACTTGGGGCCAACTGGCAAATGGCAATCAACCCTTGAGACCATGCTCTGCTTGGCTGTTCTGTCAGATGTTCCCTGAAAGTAGCCACACTGCCCAGAGCACAAAAATACCTCGTGTGGAGTTACAAAATTTCCCAGAGGACTGACAAAGCACTGGCTTTCAACATGTCAAGGAGGTATGATGATTTTTTCTGTCCCCAACTCTCCAAGAAGGCAGAAGCAGGAGTTTGAGGGGTCTCACCCTGGTGGTCTGGCAATAAGTTGAAAACACCACTCTTGCAAATGGATCAGAAAGGCCATTGTCACCTGCAGGAAGGATCCCTCGAGCCTGATACAGATGGGCTCGGAGCTGGAAATAGCTGAAATCTGGTAAGAAAAAGAGAAGAGAGTTCACAGTTCCCTGGTCCAGCCCTACCTCAGGCCAAAAAAAAAAAAAATTAAATACATAAATTAGGAAGAGCACAGTCCAGCCAGATAAGACCGGGTGCATCCCACAAGGGTACCACTTCTAGGGGTACTCACTACAGGTCTCAGAAGGCCTTTAAAGCTTTGACCAAGCAAGAGAAGCTCGGCAGGCTCCCCAGACCTGGGAATTGCCCCTGGGAATAACACATGTGAAATGTGCAGTGATTTCCTGTGAGTATCTGCCATTTGGGAGCACCACTGGGTCTCAGCAAAGGGGCAGACCTCATGCTCATTGCCAGTTTGGCACAACATCCAGTGCCTAGGAAGCCCCCGTCTTGCCAGCTGCTGCAGCTGTGAGTGTGTGAACACATCCTCTTCAGAACAAACTGGACCTGCCTGCCCCAGTCACACCTCAAAGATAACGTTGAGATAATGGGTCAGGTCCTACTCCTCAGACACTGACCCTGGGGCAGGACATCTCGTCTCTCTGTTTGCCCACTTATGGTTAAGCCATGGAACTCACCATCCCTGCTGAGTCGGCTGGGAAGGCTGTACACCGATAACTGGGTGATCTCCTGCCCACTCTCAGAGAGGTACTTGAACTCCTTGGGCAGCTCCACCATGCAGTTCTTTGCATATTTGGTAACCCCGAGCCACATGTAGATTTCCAGTTTGGCAAAGATCTGTCCAGTATGCAGCCCAGGGACCTGAGAGTGCAGGATGTTTAGCAGGTTGCCCATCCCAGCCATGCCACCTTCAGACTAAGACCACTGGTGTTGGCCTGTGACCAGCCACAGAGCACAGGAGACATGGCAACATTTCAGCAGAGGCAATCATCACTGGTGGAGCAAGAGCTGCGTCTCCTTGCAGCCACCAAGATGACAGAAAGGAGGGCTAAGAAGAAAATAGGGGGAAGCAGCAAGAAGGAAGCAAGAACATGCTGTTTTAGTATAAACTATACCTTCAAAAAGACAGTCTGGATCTTTGCACAGTCCTTGCCTTTCTCCTCTTCGACTACCGAGTAGAGGATGTTCTGTGCAGGGACTCTTGCGTATGCCACACGCCGGTTGTTGCTGAGCATCCAGATGAGAATGTCAGGGAGGGTGCACTGGGGCTGGAGGGAGGAAAGGGAGGCAGAGCAGTGAAAGTCTCCTGATGCACATGGGGCTGGTGGCTGCATAGCACTTCGGAGATCCAGAAGCAAGTGACAGGGCCTAATGCTGGGCACATGCTTCTGAAATTCAGCCCTGCAGTATGGCTCTGCAGTTTTCCTGAAAGGATTTGTGACCCTCCCTAATTTTCATTACAAACACCAGCAGGACACACTCACCCTCATCTGACACTGGGGAGAGGGAGCCCTCATGAGGCTGGAGAACAGAAGCCCAAATGCTAATCCATGGAACCGAACCACACCTGCTGCCAATACGGCAATGCCAGCACCCAGTGTACAAATGCAGTTTGGACTCAGAACAGGCTTGCAAATGAAGGACATGCGCGGATGTAAACAATTACTTCTTTTAAATCCTAGGTTCCACTTGCTTGAAGTCTGCCCTCACTTACTTAAAAGCGTGATAAAGATTGAACTTTGCTTGTTGAAAGGCTTCTCTGAATTGCATCAACATCTGTTCTCTTAGTTCCAGCAAACAGTGCACCCTGGTTTACACTAAAAGTATGCACTTATTTTCCAGAGATGTTTAAAATAGAGCCAGTAAGACTCTGAACAAAGAGAGTCTCTCTTACAGATGAGAGACCTTATTGCAATACAAGTTTTAATTTGCAGGAAGGTCTGGTGTTGGTCCCCAGGGGGACTGCATGTAGGGCAAGGCAAGGCTGATTTCCCAGGCAGGCTTCCTGCATCCCCACTGTGGGCATGGCCTGGGGCCAGGCAGGGAGGGCAGGAGAGTCCTGGCTGCCTGGAGCTGACCCAGCTCTGCCTCCGAGCCACTACTGAGCCCTTGGACTCCTGCTCTGTCACCACTGGTCCAGCAAGGCTGCGAGGCCTCATCCCTCATGAGGGTCATTGCATGATAACTTCCAGCAACTAGAAATTGGGATTTTACATGTCAGGGAAAGATTTCAGAGAAAAAGCCCCATTTCAGGCTGGTAAAAAGCTCAGCACCCTCTCCTTGCCCATGCCCTCTCCGGGTTGGAAATGGAGTGCTCCAAGAGCAGCTGTACCTCTTGAGCCATGAAGCATAGCTTGGCCAGGATTCTCCTCGTCTCCTTAACCTTCTCCTTGACATTGGCTCGAGTCAGCTGCCGCCTCACACGGAGCCCCTGCTTCGCATACAGGATCTGAACAGACAGCAGAGTTGTCACATGCCCGGCCATGACCCATGCATATAACATTGGCAGCCCTCACAGGGGCTCTGTGGGGAAGCAGAGGCCACATCCACCCTGCCCCGTTGCACCCTGGCATCCACCAGTTCACTTGCCAATTGTTGAGAACAAACCTCATGAACCTGTACTGAGCCATTTAGTGAAGGGTGCTGAGAACTGGAGACTCCAGTAACTCATCAGTTCTGCTGATACCAGCCAGTAATAGAAGTCCGTGAGCTTTTGCATCATTTGGGGCAGATCAATTAGCATCAATTCTAGACGGCCCTCCAGAAGCATCCCCCAAAGCGAGGATTACACTGGCTCCCTCCACCACCCTCAAATCCCACAGCTTACGATGTTGCGCATCATGTATTTCGTCCGACATCTGTCAAGGTTGTTTGGATGTGCCATTGTTTTTCTCTCTGCACTGAGTGAATATTGCCTGCAATGAGAAAAGCAGCACAGGCTCTGCAACCCATACACCCTGCAGGGGAGCACAGTTTACACAGCATGGCCACAGGTTCCAAACCCCTGCTACTAATCTGGAGGCATCAGGAACCTCATCTCTGTAATGCCTTATTTTCTGTAACCTCTTTGATCAGAAGGTACACTGGAATTTGCTCAGCACTTAAGGCACTGTCTTTTAATGTCCCCATTCCAAGGCTAGGAACTGATGTGCATATTGGACCCCACCAGGCAGTTGCAACGATTGAAACATGAGTCTCTTGAAAGAGTGAAGGAAATGTCCTAACACTTAAGAAACACACAGGAGCTCAGGAACATCAAGGCTGCAGCCTGTTACCCCTATGCTTCCCAGGTGTGGTGCTATGTGGTGTTCTCTCTGAGCTTGCAGAATAATGGGGTCTTTTCCCCAGGTTGTCTCACTTTCCTTCCACTCATCCTCCTCTTGAAATCAAGAGTGCAGGCTGTGCACAGTCCAGGTAGGACAGAATATAACCTCCTAACCCAAAGTCAAAAATCAGAAAATCAGGGACATGAGAACCTGCACCCAGCTGCAAATTCCTCCAGCACTTCTCGGAGCCTCTCTTCTGCTTTAGCCTTTGGCCTTCTCATGAGCTTCTCCACATCATCTAGCCCCTGTTCCTGTGGGGAGAGTATAACATTTAGGGACCTTGCACCTGGCCGTGGGGTCAGAGAAAAGCATGGCAAGGATGTGTTTGCCCCAAATGTGCCGTTCTGCAGAGCTGGGACAGAGCTAGCATGGCAGGTCAGCGCTGCACTGCCAGAGACTCTGGGACTTAAGGATAACCTGAATACTGTTTGTAACAACACTATGTGCTTCAGTCTTGAGCAGTCACCAAAACACACAACTGTGAGCTTTGCTTTCAGATTTCTAAGCCTGAGCAGGAAAGACAAAGCTGAGAGCCCATTTACAGCAGCATCTCCCCAGTGCAGGACTGGCAGCAGAGCAGCTCTCTGTCATTGTCTGGCACTGCCGCTTTCCAGGAGACACTGCCAGGCTGGGGCAGGTGGGATGGAGCCCCACAAGAGACACGGACTCACATGGCAGGGGGTTGGGGTGGGGGAGGTGGGGGCAAAGTTTGAGGTAAATATCTTGAAGAGCAGCTGTGCATGATGTGAGTAAAACGACCATGAGACAGGAAGCCCTGTGCCCCAACAGCCTCCCCACACATGCTACCAGGCGTTCTGCCATCTTGACAATCCAGTTGGAAATGCAGAGTCTCCAGGTGTGATCCTCCCAGTAGCTCCACACGTACACGCAGGGTTTCTCATGTGTCATGGGCAGGCAGCTGTATGACCTAGGGGCAGCACAGGAGATTATGGCTGCTGTTTGCAGAAAGCACACATGCCATGTCACATGGCAGCACTTGCACAAGGAGCAGCATCTGGACTCTGTCTTCCTCACAGAGAACCAGCTGTTTTGGGCTCTGTACCATGGACATAGATTCAAACTGCTAGACAAGCCCTTTGGCATCCCAAACCAATGCAAGGGGTTTCTAGCAGATGGTGCATCATGTGCCCAGATGAACGAGGCTGATGGCAGTGTGGGATGCTGCTGAGATTCCCTGCTGCTATGAGATTGAGTAGGAGCAGGCACAGGGCTCACAACACAAATACCAAGACCTTGCCAGGCCCATGGGATGAGACAGGCAGCATTCCCAGAGTAGACATCTCATTAGAAGAGCTTGTGTGTGTCTTGCAGCATAGGAGAGCATGTGCCAGAGCACTCCTCTCCTTCCTCCATGCTGGAATCAAGCCTTTGTGCTGCTGTTTATCAGCCAGAAAACAGACTGCTGTTATTGATGGGTTACAGTTCCCTGTGGCCCTGTCCTTGGCCATCTGTGGACATCATGCAGACACCATGGGGCCTGTAGAGCTAATGGGCAACAACAGCCAGCTAGGATATGGCAAGCTGCAGGGTTGCAAAGCAGAGAAACACTTGCACAGTACTCACATTGCTGAGTACTAATAGCATCTGGAATAACAAAACTGGGAAGTTCAGGACCAAGGCAAGGGAGAGAGAAAGAAGACTCACCTGTCATACTCCATGGTCTCTGGTTTCTGGCTCTTTGTCACTGATTTGTTCAACGGGGCCAAAACTGGGCCTAGGACTTCAACATCCGTCTCACTGTCAGAACCAAGGTCCAGCAAAGGCTGCTTTTCTTCTCTCCCTTCTCCCTTCTCCCCTTTTTTATGTACTTTGGTCACAACCTCTTCAACTTTGCCATAGTTTCCTTGAATATAGGCATTAAAGAGCAAACAGGTAAGTGGGATCAGTATTAAACAACGAGTTAACCAGCTTGCAAAATCAGTGCAATCACATTCCCAAGAGAAGCACATGGGTGTGCACTGTTTTCAGAATCAGCACTTCAGTACCATCCAACCATCAAAGTATCACATGGACAACAAGGAGGTCTGAGATGGAGCGGGGAAATCACAAGGAAGTTCTTGTGTATGCCTGCAAGTTCCACCAGCTCCACCAAGTACACATACACATACTGCAAACCACCAGTCTCACAGGAGAGCATCCAGACTTTTAAACTAATTAAAGCACTGTGAACGCTGCCTGGCCTCATACACCATCCTTCTTGAGCTCCTGTTTTGGAGACACAAATTATGTGATGACTGGCACTGCAGGACCACAGTGCTGACCTGGGCTGGCTCAGGGAGGTTCCCACCGTTCTCATAGTTTCCTGACTTGGGACCCTGGGGAATACATACCTATAGAGATCTCAAAGCTGACAGGCTTGGAGCCAAGTGAGGAGTCCATCATCGTGGCTTCAAAGAAGGCAGCAAAGAGGAGGAATTCCTCTTTCTTCCCCAACGCATTCTGAGCAAGGAGAGAGAAATCAGCCCAAGCCTTGCGTAATAGAACTCTGCCTCAGCAGAGATTTTGGAGAGCAGCAGGGCATGGCTGATGCCTGCCAGCGCTCCTGAGGGCCTTGCCAGGGCACCAAGGACACCACCAGGACACTGCTGAGGTCAGTGCCACTGGGCTGCCAGGCATAGGGCAAGCTTGTCTGGACATCCCAAGGGTGTATTATGGAGCTGTGGCTCTGGCAGATGCTCAGCCATCAGCTTGTGTAATGCTACTGAAGATGTTTGTAGGCTAAGGGATGGCTTCTGTACCCATACAGCCACTGCTTATCCACCTTTTAGAGACCAAGTGGAGACAGAGCCAGCTAGCAGCTCCTTGACTCTGGAAAGAAGCATGTCCTCTAAGGTGGCTATGCCCTGGGAATAGCACCCACATGAGGGTCTATCCTGGCATAGGAAAGACTGATGCATGCATGTGATGCATGCAGGGGTGCTCCAGCCTCACCGAGGGAGGCAGTTTTGGGGCTGCAGGTGGAGCCTTGGCCCTTGCAGAGGCTCAGAGAGCCCTTGATGGCATAGCAGTGGGCAGGTTGGGTTTGCTCTGGCACTGTCACACCAGCCAGCATCCCCACTGCCTTTTCCCCATTAGCCTACACATGCATCAGGTTGGCATGGGTCAGGTCATGCCAACTCAGCAGGACTCACCACAGGGAGTGGATGAAGCTCCTCCACCTCCACAATGACCTCCCCAGGTTGCTCAGCCTCCTGAGAGCCACCAGCCTCCTCCTCTCCCTGCAGCTGGCTCAGCTCTTTGGCTTTCTCCTTGGATTTTTTACTTTTCTTCTTCAGCCTCGGTTTGCTTAGGGCACTCTTCATCTTGTCCACAAGCTTCCTCTCTGCCACACTGGGGCTGCTGAAAATCTCCACTGTGATGGCCATGAGGATGCGCCCACGGTAGAAGATTCCCTCACCCACACCCTCATTCAGGTCCTTGTGGATGTCTCGCAGAGCTGAATTTTGGGGGGAGCCATACAGGTTCACCCACGCTGGGCCAAACGTGGGGTTAAAGCCTGCAGTGACAGGGCCAAGGTCTAATTACACTACAAGGTGCTGCTGCAGAGACCTTTCCCTCAAGCAAACAGCCCAGGACACACAATGTGAGCGTGTTCTGCCCAGACACACTCCTGCTTTCCACCTCCAGAAAACCACCGTGACCTGAGCAGTGGGTGTCCAGCACAGGCCTGCCCACGCCACCCTGCCCCAGGGGAGCAGCCATGCCAGGCCTCACCATTCCTGCCAGGGTCTGAGATCTGTTGCAGGTCAATGTAGTGCGTGGCTATGGCTACATCACCAACATTGGCATCATCCAGCACCCGGACTTTTATCTTCTTGGCAAGAGGTGGGAACATCTCGATGAAGCTGATCTGCTCATTCCACTCAGGCTCAGTGGTGTTGCTCTCCACTGATGTCTCCCCCTGGGAAGGATAAAGTGTGAAAGCCACGCAGTACCAACCAGACCAGCAGCCAGAGCAAGGGATGCCTCAGGGCCCATCTGCAAATGGCATGCCCCCTGCCATGCCTACAGGTGGTACTTGGCAGGATCTGGAGATGGCCAGGTCCCTGCCCCTTCCCCCAGGTCCCAGCTATTGCTCTCTGCTCTTCATCAGGGGGAGCTGTCCCAAGGTGCTGGCCAAGCGCTGCACAGCCAAGGGAAACACTGACCACAAACAAGCAACACCACCAGACACAGAGATGTCATAGGGTCCCGTGGGAGAGCCACTAGGCTAACCAGGGACTGAGTGAGGGCAGCTGGCTGGCCTAGCAATTTATCTTCTTAATGGGACAGAAACCTCAGCTATTGGTGCAAGAAAATGGCAATTAGCTAAGTAAACTCTCCCAAGGGTGCCAAGCTGAGTTCAGCCCCCTGTGGAGCACTTCTGCTCTGGGATTTATTTGACCTTCTCCCCGTGTTTAGGCTTGGGCTATTCCAGCCTGTCTCCAGTGGGATTGCCACGTCACAGCGTCACTACCAGCAGCAGCAGCCCAGCATGGGCTGACACAGACAAGGGAGGATCAGCCCGGCCCCACACAGATCCCCCAGTAGACAGACTCACCTGCTGCCCACAGAATGAGACCTGCACATATGGGTCAATAAACACTTTTTTCTCCCCTATGATCTTGGAGAAACCACCCATGATGCCTGCACTCATGCTGGGCAGGCCCTCAGCACGATACAGCTTGATACAGACCCTGGCCCAGGGTCTCTCTGCAGGGACTCTCTTAGGCAGCAGAAGGTTCCTGAAACACAAATTCATGTTCCAGCTCTTGCATGGTGCCCAGGAAATGTGATGCTAGGAAATGACCTGGCTGGCAGGATGTTTGGATCCTGCCCCACCAAAGGTCTTCCCCCATCAGAAGAGGGATTAAAGGGGCAACAAAACGTGGCATGAAGAGAGACATGACTGTTTTCTTCCGGGGTCATGCAAGACCCTGCTGCACCCACCTTTCAATATCCTCAACATGGCTGCTGGAGGAGGTGGGAAGGGAGCCCACAATGTCCCCACGTGCAGTGACAGAGATGTTGCACTTCACAAAGCCTTTCACACCTGCCCGAGTGTCTGTGGGGTCACTGATAACAGCCCATTTCTGGAAAAAACTGTGGTCTGAGAGAGGAGGGAAGGGATTCATTATAAAAAAAGCCTTGGTTGCCATTTCACATCCAATGATGTCTGCACAAACATTGCCCCAACCCTCCCTCTGAAGGTGCAGGAGATCTCACAAGCCTACAGAAAGGCTGGAGGAGAAGTGAGTGCTGGTCCTTATGCGAACACAGTGATTTAAAGACAGGACCCTCACCAGGCCCAGAAGAGCCTGAAGGAAATCTCAGCTTCAAATGAAGTTGGGGCAAGAAGCAGGTACACTGTGCAGTCAGTCATACCTGGTTGGCTGTACACTGTTACAATGTCCATCTTGAATGTTCCTATGCATGTTGCCAGAAATGGTATGTTCTTTGAGTGAAAAACCTGCAGACAGCAGAAATACAAGAGATGCGGGCAGCAGGGCAACACATCCAGACATCCCCAAGGAGGATGGGATGCTAGGAGATGCCTGTTCCAACACACAGCTCAGGTAGCAGCTGCAAGCTCCTCATGCACATTTATCCCCATCTAAGTTAGCCCTGGGCCAAACCCATTCCTGACCAAACCATTCCTGCAAAGTCTACCAGCCCGCAGCCCACAGCCAAACCTGGGCCAAGGCAAATTCATGACTTGCAACCAAGTTGGCTTCTTCTGCCAGCCCCAGATAAGATAAACACCTACAAAGAACAAAGGGCAGACCTGCTTTCCTGCAGGGAATCCCTGTGTCCACACCAGACCAGCTTCTCTTACAAAACCCAAGCCATGCTCAATGCTTGCTGAGCCCACACAGGCAGAAAGGATGTGCAGACTTTTGGAGGGAAAACACCAGAGATCAGATGGCAAAGAAGGTACTGGCTGGGTTTAGCTACCTTGAGAAAAGCCCCATAGTGCTTTGGATGAGGGGATTTTTAAGACCCCTGTCTGCCTGGCTGGGCTCTCCTACAAGCAGAAAGCACTGCTGAGCTCCCTTGTGCTCACCCTACATTGGCCTCCACACCAATGTGAGGCCAATCCACATCTGAAGGGATGAGACTTCTGAGCAAGGGACAGTAGGACCCTAAAACCAGTGGGGCAGCAAGGCAACAGCAGAGAAACTACACCAGAGGCTCCACTGCAGTCACTGGAGGCAGAAAAAACCTGGAAGTGGGGAGGTGAGAAGACAGCACTGCCCAGCACTGGCTCAGAGCGGGGCCAGGGATGGATCTCTGCCCCACTGTGACCATGGGAAGGTCCTTTGGTCTCCCTGTGTCACAGTTCATAGAATCATATACCAGCTTGAGTTGGAAAATACCTTAAAGATTATCCAGTTCAAGCCACCTGCCATGGGGAGGGATGCCACCCACTAGATCGGGTTGCCCAGAGCCTTGTCCAGCCTGGTCTTGAACACCTCCAGGGATGGAGCATCCACAGATTCTCTGGGCAGATGACTCTGCCTGCTATACCTGGCTGGTAGTATTAGCCTTGTTTTGCCCATCACTCCCAGCATTCACACACACAAGCAGCAGACTGTACCAGTTACAAATGAAGCACCATGAGAAAGACATACTTACTGAAATCTCTATGAGTCTGTGAAATAAAACTTCCCTTGGCTCATGGAATTCAAACAAAAAGTACTAAAAGAGAAGAGAAAGACAGCTGAGCCATGGGCTCCCAACAGAACCCCAAAAATGCCTTTTCCTGAGAGCAGCCGCACCCAGAGCACCTCAGGCATGGATGGCCTTGGCCACTTGGGACACAATGATGATGAAGCCTTTCTCCATAACACATACCTCATTGTAGAAAGGGCAATTTGTAGACTTCTGTGTCACTGTGTGCCTCTT
Organism: Aythya ferina; assembly: GCF_964211825.1. Lineage (NCBI taxonomy): Eukaryota > Metazoa > Chordata > Aves > Anseriformes > Anatidae > Aythya > Aythya ferina. The sequence continues at coordinate 9,648,506 of NC_140315.1, read as the reverse complement.
TTCCTCTCCAACCTTGACTACCACAAAGGGGTTAATGTTCACCCCTACCAGCTTCTGTGCTTCAATGATATTAATCCCAACCTGAGGAAATGTGGGAGAAAACCATCACATCAACACTCTGCTTCTCTCTGGCTCCATTCTGAGCTTGTTCCAACAATACCAGTATGCAAACATGTAGGGCCCTCAGAACAGGCAAGAACACAGCTGCTGAAATCTTCTCTGGCCGGCAACAAATCAAACTGGTATTTGAGACATTTCTTCATTTCAGACAGGCAAGGAAATTAAGCCCACATCTTTGACATGTGTCTGGAACTGTCTGGAACATGGCTGTCTCATTTGCTGTTGACTGGTTACAGGTCTAAAATGTGGGAGAAATGTTCTCACAGTATAAGCAATTAGCTAGTCATTAGATTGAAGAGTAATAGCTTCAAGGAAAGGAAGGTAGGAAATTCCACCCCCACAAAAGCTTTCTGCTAGATGGATAAGACCAAGCCCTGAAAAACAGGAGACCAGGATGCAAGTCCATGTTTACTCAGAACCAGGATAGGATATCCAGCCTATGACCTGGCCCTGAAATCTGAAGGGCAAAAGTTGTGACTGAACCCCACTTCCAAACAGTGGTTTCAAATCAACCTGTTGTAGAGCACTGTCCAGAGTCAGACTCCTGGGGTGTCTGGAAAAAGCCCCTGCAGCAGACATCCACCCCCAGCCATATCCCACAGGCATCCATGAGGGCCTGTGGAAGGTCCTGGGGAGGTTGGCAGGCACCAGCCAGGCCCAGGAGCTCTCCAAAGCTCTGCTCAGGCTGTGTTTTGCCACAATACTCTGGGTGTTAGGGTGATTCCTTTCTCCTGTTTACCCACCCCATGTGACTCAAAAAGAAATTCTGTCCTGGACCGGCTGGTTTTGGAGCTAGTGCTTGTGGATGCTGGATGCAGACATTCAGGGAATCTTAGACCTTGCCCAGGGAAGTCACACAAAGCAAGAAGGTCTCTTCATGCTAGAGGCCCTGCTAGAGTATACAGCAACTGGAGAAGCTCAGGCCCACAGGAAGGCAGTGAGGGACCTGCTGCGGGGGCCAAGTGGCAACTGCAGGGACACACACCCAATGTTTCAGTACCTGGAAGCTCTGTGGGGTTGGGGTGGCAAACAGGTCCCGTGTGGAGCAAAGTCTGGAACGGCTGCACAGAAAAACAACCTGGGTGAGCTTGTCCCTTCAACTGCATGGACCTAAGTTAGACCCCACCAAGGGAAGCAACTTGAAAACCCAGCAAGTAACAGCCCCTCAACCCAAGAATGAGCAAATCCAAAGCAGATTGGGATCTGTTTGGGAACACTGAAATTTTCTGATATTTTATGGAAGCAAAATGCCACGAGATGCAGGATTGCCCCCAGCAGTCACCCCAGGAGCTGGCACCTCCCACTCCACAGCCCATGCAGGAAGAGCACAACCACAGATACCTCTTCACAGGGCTGAAGACAATGCCCGAGACCTCCATGTCAGATACATCATAAAAGTCTTCTTCCTCCTCTTCTTCCTCCTCCTCAGTCTCCAGTCCCTTTGCTAGCTTCCTGCCCAGCGCAGCTGCCTTTCTGTCCATCTCACTTGCTCTTGGCCCCTTGGCTGCCCTGAAATCCCCCACCACATCACCATCAGTGTTGATGAGTGGGTTGTGGACTCTCCTCCATGCGGGAGGGTGAGTGGATAACCTCAAGCACAGATACTTACTCTGGCTCCTCAAATCCAGGATTGTGGATGATTAACTCTGAACTGTAAGGAAAAAAAAAAAAAAAAAGATATTTTACTGAAAAAAAAGAACTCTTAACCAATGCACTTAGGAAACAGTGACAAAACCATGCTCCTGCTTGTCTCTTGACCACCACACCTTAACACAAGCATTCTCCAAATTGATGTTTTTCCTCTTCCCACCCTACATGCCCTCTGCTTTGCCTCTAGACACTTCAGAAGTGATGCTCCCTGGACCTTGTCATCCTGCCTGCCCTGACACCTACTAGCTTTGGGTACCTTTGAGCTCCACCTGTGTGCAGGGTGCCTGGGGCTGCTATGGTGCAAAGCCATGCTCTCTGCAGCTTTGCAACCACAAAGTCTTGCTCCTATCAGCCAGGAAGGCTGCAGAAATGCCTGGGAGTCCAAAGGGGCTCTTGGGATGCAGTGGGTTATTCCAGTCAACCACAAGGTGTCTTCTTTGTGAATGCAAGATGTTTTATTTCCAAGAGCCCTGGTCACTTACTGCTAATGCAGAGCAGAAATGCATCAGCCTGGCTAGAGGTGGAGAGTCAGTGAGGCTGGATTGCATCTCAAAGAGCTCTCGGTTGCCCTTGGCAAAGGCAGCTGTAAACACCACCTGGAAATTTTCATCTCCCAGGATTTCAATACCTGTCTTTCATCTGATAGACAAAGTCCTCTTCAACCCAGGTCCCAGCTGAGCCATCTGGAGGTTGGTAGCGCAAATCCAACTCAATGTAGATCTAAAACCAGAAAATTAAATTGCCTGAGAGGTTGGCAGCCACACAACACCTGCAGAAATGCCAACAAAATCAGGAATAGATGTGTGGAAGGAAAAAACAAGTGAGATGCGGGTGGAAAGAAGGCAAAAGAGGAAGGTCACAACCCCTGAAAAGCCTCATTTCGTCAGGCTCTCCTTGCTTGTCTCCATCAGCAAGCTGGAGTTAACCAAACTCCATCCCCTACAGCTTTCCAAAGCCTGAATAAAATCTGGATCAAGTTTCCAAATCTACCTCTCAGTAGGCTGAAGTGGACATATGAGCTGGGTCCACAGCTCAGGCCCTGGAAAAGGGATGTCTCTGGGGAGAGAAATATAGCCCTGGGAAGCAAGAATACAACAGCTGGGAGAGGCAGCAGCAGAAGCTGGATGGAGGCAGAAGCTTGGGATAAGACTAGGTGATTAGCTGAGGCTCTGAAACCCCTTTAAAGCACCAGGAGTTAAAAAGGGGTACAAATAACTCAAGTTCCCATGGTTCCAGGGAAGAACAGGACTTGGAATAGTAGGATCTTGTTCACAGTTGGCAGAAGGAGCAGCAGTTGAAGCAGCCTCTTTCCTTCAGGGACTCATCTTTTCCCAGATGAGCTGAGGGTCTCCAGCTGCTCTGGTCCCACTTACATTTTTCTGCCCAGTCTGACCCAGGCAAAAACTAACCCATCAAAAATGAAAGCTCTTGGATTTTGGTTGGACTAGGTCATCATCTTGGGCACTGCTGTTAGCACAAGGGAAGAGGTAGCTGAGCAAAGGGTTGAGGCCACAGAGAAGCTCTGACCTTAGTGTAAATGCCCCAGCTCAGTCCCTCCAAAGCACCACCAGCTGTCAGCTGGTCAGCCTGGCCCCCTCTCCCTTTGCCAGCACAAACGTTTCCACAGTGAGTTGCAGCAGGCTAAAAATCATCCTGGAAACACCCAGCTTCCACCTGGGCTCGTGGTCACTGCACCATGTCACCACAGGGGTGACTCATAAGGCCCAAAGGAAGGACAAACAGAGGTGCAGCACTTCGCAGGGCTGCCAGCAGCACCAAGCTCTGTCTGCACCACCTCTCCTCCAGCCCTGCCCTGGCACAAAGCCCTGGCCATCCAGAGCTTGCTGAACTGTGCCTCACACTGTGTGGGCAGGGAACAGCTCGTTTTCTGCTTGTGTTCACTTTCTGCCAGCACAAAGGGCTAGTGAGCCCCGGCACCAGGGCGGGCGGGGAGCAGGAGCCATGGAGCAGAGGGGCAGGCCGGCATCAGACACTTCTGCTGCTACAGACCACCATTAAGACTTTATGTTTAACTCAAAAACTGCCTGGGCACAGTGCTGGAAGGAGATGAAATACCAAGTCCTGCACACACCCCTCAGTCCCATGGAGGTGTTGTTAAGTCTCCCACTCCCCATTTACCCACTCAGCAGGTCCTCAGGTCCCCCAGCCCACCCCAAGCACTTAAGGACCTTCACAGAGCCACTTCATGGGGGTGAAGTGGCTGCACCCCTGCACAGACAGGGCTCCAAGCAGCACCTTGTGCTCCTCATCAGCCCCAGATCCACCTGGAAAGCTCCAGAGGTTTCCTACAACACCTTTCTGAATGCTTATAGGCCTTTACACCTGCTCAGATGAGTGATGGAGCGGTGCCCATCCCCAGGCTGCCCACAAAGGACTTACGCTGGTGATGCTGTGGTTCCTGTCCACAAGGGCCTCCCGGAGGATCAGCCTCCCAGATGTCATCAGGTGCTGGAGGCTGAGGTCAAGGGTACCAAGAAGCCTGTAACAAAATCACAGGCTGCAGCAACATAATGCACAGCATCAGTGTTTTCATCCTGGGGGAGGAGAGCACCAGGGGTCCAGCAGCTGGACTGACCCTCATGCTCTGCAGCCAGCTGAGAAGCAGAGGCTTTACACACAGAAATACATCACCAGAAAATAAGCTCAGGACTGCAGGTATGTCCACAGCAAGTCAGGCCAAAATCCACACAGCCCAAAGGGACCTCTTGCTGGGGAAGGACCATCCCTGCTCGCTGCAAGTGGTGATAACGCGTGTGGAGTTCAGCAGCTTGTGTCACTGCTGTCTGGAGTCCACTCTTATTTTATCCTCTAGCTCCCTGTGGCAGCTGTGCCAGCAGCTGAGCTAAGCCCAGCATGAAACAGAGCTTCCCACTGCCTTCAAAGCCTTTGGAGTGCATCACAGCCCACCCAGAATGCAGATAGGAGCAATCAACCCCAGTCACCCCCAGGCCTCCCCCATGTCCCCTCTCACCTCCTCTTCTTCAAGATGCAGAGCCTGCCTCCTCTCTTCCCTGGAGGAAGAAGCCTCTCACCGGTACAGCAGCATAACAAGACTTTCCCTTCTGTTCTTCTATCCTCTTTCTACTTTTGAGCATCCCAGAGCACTGACCAAATGTTCTGAAACTGTAATCTCTGTCACCCACCATTACTCTGCCCATCAGCGTGGATAGATGATGCCAGTCCAGGTGTTTCCCATTGAACTTCTTTGCTCAGCACCATCAGGACTGAGTGACTTGTTACTGTTCATCAGTTTGTCCTAAAGCAGTCTCTATTGACATTTCAGTCGGAGACAATTCCTCTGATCTATCTCCGATAAGGAAAGCATCCAGTAAACAGTGGCACGAAGTTCAGCCACATTTTCTGCTCTGTTACAGCAAATAACATTCTTATTTGACTTTGTACACACAGCACTGCTGCTGCATCAGAACAACCAGCTTCATCCCTCTTCTATAAATTGTATCCTGTTTGTCTTCCTCCCGTCAATTCCAAAAAATCCTTTCTGATCTCATTTAAAGTCCAGTACACTTCTTCCCCCACCTCTGCTGGTCACCAACAACTACAGGACCTACCTGTTACTGAAAACCTTGCTGCAGTTGTAAACCTTGATGGAGAGCACCTCTCCCATGATGAGCTTCCCATAGTGAGGCCAGCGAAAGAGCTGCAAGCAAACAGTGCACAGTGAATCTCCTCAGCTCTCACTGCTTCTGCAGCACTGGGAGGTGCAGCGCAGATACTGGATAAAGTGGAGTTGTCAGTGACATGAATTTCCCCGCAGTATCGAAGATCATGGTGGAGCTAACAGGAGGGAGATGAAAACTGGGACCTGCCTCAAGCACCTGAGTCCCTGCAGGGCCAGAGCAGGCTCATGGCACTGGGAAGCTGTGAGCTGAGCTCTCTGGAAGGTAAGGGTCTTCTGCTCAGTTTTATATTAGAAAGATCAGTCCCTGCAGGCACCTGGAAGATGTGGCAAAGCCAGCCTTGGACAGGGCAAGGTCCAAAGAGGTGTTTTGTTACAGCCATTTATTGTTCTCTCCTCCTGAAAGTGAGGCTATCTAGCCACAGAAAGCTTCACGTGCTCCTTTTCTGCAGGACCTCCCCAAGCCTCCCAGCTCCTGCAGAGAGGAAGGCAGCTTCTGCCCACATCTGCAAAGCACTTTCCCCCACCCTACTGGAAGCAGTCGGGCCCAGAGCCATTTCCCCATCCCCTTGTTTTATATGCACCAACTTTCAGCTAAGGATGTCCCAAAACTTAGCTGCTCCCAGGGATGCCACACCATGTCCCTCCCTTTGCTGCCATCTGTCACTGCCTCCATTCTAAGCCTCCAGCACATGAGGGAGGTGGACAGGGGGTGACAGGCGGGCAGGGAGCCACCAAGCACAGGCACGCTGCAAAGATGCGTGAGGCTGTGATTCACCCCGCTCCCAAACTGGCCAACTGGAGGCTGGTGAGATGGACAGGTCCCTGCTGCCCTGAGTCCTGCTCCTACCCACCCTGTGGCTTGGTGCCGATTGGGCTCACTGATCTGAAAAATTGTTTTGAGGAGGGCTCATTTCTGCAAGAGCAGCCAGGCTTTCCAAAAGGCAGATTAGGTTAATGCCGTGCACATTACAGATTGCCCCAGTTGTTGGTGCCTCAGGCAACACAGAGACATCCAGATGGGACAGGAGATGAGAGACAGGACTCTCCTGCAAGTCCTGACAGCCAGGCATCACAGGCTCCAGCATGGGACAGTGAAGATGGGCACAGGGAGGAAGGCTTCCCATCCTACTCTGAGATGCACACCCCATCCTCACTCGCCTCCTGCCCCACAAGGCATTGACCAAGGGGCCACCCAGTCCTGGTCCCTGTCCCTACACCCCAGTGCCCACTGCCCTGGTCCTCACCAGTTGTCACAACACTCACCTCCCCGAACACGGCCTCCGAGCCACAGCGGATTTTCCTCGTCTTCTGCGTGAAGCCTTGGGAAAGAGATAGAAGGCTTGGGCTCTGCCACAACCAGCACGGCCCCGGCTCTCCCGCCAGGATGACAGCCCCCCGCCATGCCTCCCTCCCTGCCCACTGGGCCCACCTCGGAAGCTGAGCTGCACCTGCCGCTCGCCACGGCCTGGCAGGTGGGAGAGCCACCGGACACCGACACTGAGCGCCATGGAGCCGCCGGCCAGCAACGCTGCCCCGCTCCTCAGCCTGCTCCCACTCCTCAGCCTGCTCCACCCGCTGTGACTCAGCCCCGGCTCAACCAGCCGGTTCGGCCGTCCCCTCCCTGTCCCTGCTCACAAGGCTGGCACTCGGCAGGCAACGGCTCCCCGCTGTCTCAGAGCCAAGCAGAGGGGAGCATTTGGCCATGGGAGGCTTAGGGGCTTGCTTTGCAGTAGCCGGGCCTTGATGGTGTCATCCTTGCGCCCTGCAGCCGCACCAACAGCATGGGGAACACAGCCCAGGGAACCCCTGCAATGGGAGGCCATCTCAGCCACACCTCACAACAGGCACGGTGGCACAGCGGGGATAAGGGCTTCCTCCAAAGCTGGAGGACACCAGCCTCAGTGCACTGCTAGTGGCGGAGCAACATGGTGAGGATGGAGCTCAGATCTGCCCCTGGACAGGCGCCCAGGACCTCTGGAACTGGAGCCGCAGCCCCTCTTGTCCACCACCCCGATGGCTTCCATAGCACAGATCGCAGCTGCAGCAATCAGAACCCTCCACAGGAAACTGGGAGGCTGGGGAATGGGAGCCACCTGGGACAGGTCATGGCCCACCAACCCCTAGTGGCTGCAGTTCCTGCTGCGCTCCCGATTTTTGCCAGGCTCAGCTGCAGCTCACAGCTCACCTGTGCAAGAACTCATAAATTAGAGAAGCTGGAGCCCAGGCACAGGCCAGATCAAAGTAATCATGTTATCATGAGTTCAGCAGGATTTTGCAAATATTTCTTTCTCCTGAGGGTCTCCCACTCAGGACCCTGTGCCAAAACACCTGCCTGCATGCCTGCCATACAGGGCATGTTCCACCGGGTCAGAGCAGCTAATTCAGCTCCACAAACACCAAGTGACTGAATCATGCCTGGGCAATGCTTGGCTGCTCCAGAGCTAGCCCTGCAGCTACCTACTTTATCTTCACCTTATCCAACAGCTTACTCAAGAACCAGGAAAGAGGTGCTGGTGGCGGTAGAAATGAGACGTGGCAGACAAGGATACTGCTTCGCTGCATGGCAATGAAGCACAGCAGGTGGGTAGTGTCTGGCACCACATCTGGGAACCCAAATGAATGAACTATTCAGTCTAAGGCAGCAGCACAGAAAGCTGAATGCACTGACCCTTTAAGCCAGTTGTGGCTGGAGGGGTAGAGGGGATGTAATTCAGGTTGTTGAAGCAGGCATTCAGACCACCAAAGAGTGTTGCTGACAGACAAACCTGGTACTTGCTCAAAGGAGATCACAAGTCATCTTCTCCTCAGGGAGTTTTGTGTGGCTTCCTTACCCCTTAAGAGCCTGATCTGCACCAGGAGGAAGCTCTGTATGGGCAGCATGGCAAACTCTGACCTGAAGCGTCATGAGTATTATTGCCAGGTGTCCTAGAAGTAAGAGCTCCCTGAGGAGCTCCCACATAAATAGCTTTCCATTTATACAAAGCCCCAAGGCTAAAATACCTTTGGTAACAGGAAGTGCCCACGTGCTTCTTCAATCTATGGCCAAGGCTAGGGTAAGCAGACTTCTGAGGTGTTCTGAAGGTCCTCAGGCCCCAAAAGGCTCTTCATGCAATCACAACTCCAAGCCTGTCACAGGACAGTGAACTACCCTTGTGCCCACAGCAAGATCCTGCTGCTTTTGTCCCTTCAGTGGAGGCTGTGAGAAGGGCCCTGGCCAGCACAGAACATGCGTGATTCTCCAATGGATATCTCAAAACTAAGAAACACAAATCAAGCACCTCTCTTGATGACAAGGATGCTATACCTACAGCTGAAAGCATAGGCTTTACTAAATTGGAGGTAGATCTGCAGCTGTTCTTTTTCTCTGGATAGAGCAGCATGCCCAGAAGGAAGCGTAGCCCTTGAAGGGGCAGCTCCTCAGAGTGGGACTCTTGCCTGAAAATAGTCCAAAAGGCAAGGGTGGAATGTCTCTCAAGTCCAGATGCATCATGGAGAATGGGTGGCAGCAGTTCTGGAGAGCAAGGTGCCCCCTGTGCCATACCTCTCAGCTGAATGCAGATTGCCTGCACATCGGAACAACTCGTGAACAAGAGTCCAACAGGACACAGCCTGAAAAAGCTTAAGGAGGACATAAAACCAAAGAGGGATGTGGAATGGCATGGAGTGCACAGTCACAGGGTGAGAAAAGCACAGCCTCCTGGGGAAGGAAACCTGAGCTCTTATCTGCCTTGAGCAAGTCATGCTGCAAGCCTGCATTCCAGCTACGCCCAGGGCAGCACAAGGCACAAAGCATCCCAGCCTCCAACGGAACTGCCCAGCAGCAGCCTCCACTTTGTCTAGAACAGGAGCCCTAGGGAGAGTCAAGAATGAGAGAAAACAGTCAGAACTATGCCATCCTGCTTTAGCAGCTTCCAAGTTTAACCCTCCTGTGGCTTTTTATCTCAGCATAGAGCCATGCAGCTCTTCTCCTCCTCCAGTGACAGCCTTCCATCCTGTTGCTCATTCACGTTTCAGCCACTTTTCTGCAGGTAAGCAGCACCTCCGACTGCAAAAGGAGGAAGTTCCTCATAACAGCCTCTACCACATCTTTTTTTTTTTTCCTCTCCCAAACAGGGAAAGTCACCCCTATCATCAAATCCAGCATCTGCAGTCACCTCAGCCAGCTAAGGAACAGATTTTCTAAGCTCCCTTCATAGCCATTGAAGACAGATGGATACTAGGAAGGATTCTTTTTCCTCCTTTTGAGCAGGAACTTATTTAAAAAGGAGAGGCAAAATGCATTTCTCACTATGCATTCTGCTGTCTCAGAGTTCATATTCTGCCTCTAAAGGCTGGAGGAAAGTCACAACATGCTCATAGCTTCTTGCCAAAAAAAGTTAAACTGAAACCAAAGACTATGCAATGCTACTGGTATTACTTGGGCCAAAGGATTGTTGAAATTTCAGTATTACTGCTGTAAGCCTCCTTTAAAGAAAAACATTTTAAAAAGGCAAGAAAAGGCTCACACATGTATACACATACTGGACTCAGATTTGCTTGTACACCTAAGAGTGAAGGAGGGCTCTGCCTATAGGTTGTAATAAGCTGAAAACACAAGTAGAGAACCACAGGGCAGTTTCTGAGATGACTTGGCAGTTTTCCTCCCTCTCTTCCATGCTTTTAACACATTTCAGTTTATGCAGACACTCAACTAGAGAGATTGCTTGCTTTCTCTCAAGAATCTAAGTGCAAGAAAACTGGGTGTTGCAGGCTAGAGGATGGACTGTTTCAGGCGAGACAGTCCAGCTTCCTCTAGAGTGAGGAAGCTGCTGCTGCCTATAGAAACTGGAAGAATACATCGTGGTCAACATAATGTTTGAATGAAAAACTAACATAAGTTTTCTTTGCTGAGTAGTGGTCATAGACCAGCTGCCCTTCAAGCACAAGCTATGAATTAGTTAGCTGGTGAACACAATCCATAATGACTAGTCTAGTTGAAGATACGGATCCACACCACAGTTCTGCTTTCACACATTTGTACCCTACCATTTTCATAGGTTGAATCACCAAGGCAGTCTTCCAATTTCTTCTCACAATTTCCTGGTGTGTGCAGTAGAATAGACAAATTCTTTCGTAATTTCACAGTAAAGAAACAGCTCATCTCTGCAGGACAGGGCTGCAGGATATACATTCAGCAGTCTTAGTGATTAACAGGTAACAAAACTAATGATAGACAACTTGCTCTGCTTTGCAGCTGTTCATGCTCAACCTAGGCTGAACGACCAAGGCTAATACTATAGCAAAGATCTTCCTTAAACCACGCATAAACATTGCTGGAAAACAAAAGAAAAACCCCAGAAATGAAACGAGACCAGACATGCCTGTAAATGACAGCACATTATTTATTTAAGAAAGTGATGACAGATTGTAGTGCAATGACAAGTCCAACTTCCTTTATCTCCACAGAAGCAATTTTTGCTAATACAAAACTGTGATTAAAAAAATAAGATGATTGCAAAGTATAGTAACTGAAATTTAAAAATAAACCTTTACATATAAAAAATATACTGGCACCTTATGAAGGCACAACAGGAACTACCTCAGGCATCTAGCCAACTGACTTTCATACCAACCAATGCAGATGGGTCCCCATTCCCAAGGCAGCCTGACAGAATAAAAAAAAAATTATCAAGGAACATGTACACAGTATCATTACTGTATATATGATTGTCCTAATGAACATTGAAGCAGTGTTGCGTGAGCAGTTCAGTGCACATGCCCACTCTAGCACCAAGCAGCAGGTGGGCCGTGCCAAGTATGCATGGTATGATGTATCACTATTTCAAGGCATAAAACCAACAAGGTTTATTTTTCTTTGACAAGAACTGCCAACAGCTGCATTTCTTCCTTATTTACATTTCTTGCAGTTAGAAACAGGAAAGATCAAAGATACAGAGCATAAGCAGGTAAGAGTATTAGTGTGAATGGTATGACCTTAAGGCATCAAGTGTGCAAGGGAAGAGTGTGAGTGCAGACAGCTCTCTTCATTGCAGTGATACATATGGCTAGGGTGAGGATGCAATCTACATCTTCTTCGTTTCCGGCAGCTTCACAGGTGGCCACCCCTGCAATTTATAGTATGAAACCAGCTGCTTTGGCACTTCAGCCAGAACCATCTGGGAAAGAGCTTCTCGAGGAGCCTGCAAGGAACAGTGAGAATAAATCAAAGATACTGCAGGGAATGGAATTACCAGCCCAGTGACATACTCTCTTACAGAATTCAGACTGCAGCCCCCACCTGCCAGGCAAGCAAAGTTGAAAAGGCAGCACAATCTGCCTTTCGTCCACGTCTCACTCCCTCTGGTTCAGTCTTGCTGCAGTCTTAGGAGCACTTCCAGTCAGTCTCAAAGAGTACTCTTGCTAAAAATCACTTGTTCCTACCCCAAGCCCAGACTCACACAGCCTTCATATGGCCTTGATCTGGGTGGGACACTGCCCCAGCCACTACCAATTTGTCTTATTTTGGGTTTCCATTTAACTCCATTCTTCAACCTCATTCACTGCGTAACATGCATGAACACTAGTTTCCCATCAGAAAAAGCAGGGAGGAGCTGAAGAATGATAGGACTGCTTTCAATAGCAGGAAAGATTCCATCTCAGCTTAAATTTCTCATGGGACTCAACAACAGAGACCGAGACAAAACAATCTCACTTCCTTGACTAAATACTTGCATCCCAGGAGAGAAAACACCTCCTTTACTCCTTGTAACACTGCGATAGCCAAGAGATAGTAACGATACAATGAGAACTCTCTAAGAAAAGCTGCAATAGAGTTATGAGGCACACAGTTTTGAATCCAGAAGCACGTATATCTCAACTCTCACAAGAAACAGTTTGGACGGTGCTTTACCATACACTTTGGTGCCTGCAACATTAATAAGCTGCCTAGACACATGCTAATTTTTTGGATGTAATAACTGCACATATGCTACAAGCAGAATTCACACAAAGTTAAAAACAACTTACATTTTTGAACTGCTGGAAAGGCACAAACTGAACAATGTCCCGTGCAGCTGGCTCTCCTGTTAGGGATTTCAGTATGCCATTGTCCCCATCAAGAAACTCCATTGCTTTGAAATCAGCTTTACCAACTCCAACAATAATGATAGACATCGGCAGCTTAGATGCATTAACAATTGCTTGCCTGGTTTGATCCAGATCAGTGATCTCTCCATCTGTGATGATCAGCAAGATAAAATATTGCTAAAAAAAAAAAAAAAAAAAAAAAAATACTCAGTTAGGGAGTTCAGCACCAAAGCTCACATAACTGAAAGCAAATGAAGCAATTTCTTATTCTAAAAAAGCAAGCAGATTGTGCAGTGGATAAGACAAGAACAGAACGTTAAACGAACTTTTGTTTATTCCCATTTTTTTCTTATGCAAACCACCTTTCCTTGTGCTTTTCAGGGGAATCCTCTGCATTAGATAAAAGATACAGGCTTACATTCAATTTATAAAAAACAATTACACCAGTTGCCAGAATATACTAGCAATGACCAAAGTAATCCTAAATCAACAAAGGTGCATAAATAACTCACTGATGGGTGCTGCTTTATTCACTGACATCTCAAAAAGGATAAAATACATTATTCAATATCTGTTTGTAATTCAAAAAAACTTTTTTTTTAGTTATCAGTAATTTAAATAAGTATTAGAAATCTGAACATACAGCGGTGACAAATGTCCCGACATGATGACACTCGAAATGATAGAAGGGGAAGAACACAGGAGCTTAAGAAAAATAGGAAGATTTCCCCCAATTGTTTGAATAGCTAAAAAACACCCTCAAAAATATAACAAGTGGCTCTCCCTAGACCAAGCACCCCACAGTGTGGGAAATTAATTTGATGTATGCACAAACTTATGTAGAACTCAAAATCCTTCTACAGCTAAGACCATAAAGTATCAGAGTGAACATCAAAATTCCTTCTAATTGGGTGGTCAAAAATGGAATCAGTTAAATACATCAGGAAATACGATCCCTTCATCCTTAAGTACAATAAAGTTTTAAGATATGGAGTTGAATTGTAACAGCAGTCTTGGCCATGCAAGCACACAAACGAGACATGCAATGCAACTGCAGACGTAGTATGGGTGTTCTGCAACACGGTTAGCATATTGATTTGCCAATTCTCTCACTACTTTGGTAGTTTGGCCCTTTAGATATTTTGATTCTGCATGCAAACATGGTGGGACAAATAGTCAAGCTCTCTGACATTTCTTAGATGGTCTTTGTATACATGCTCAAGTGAAACATTGTTTGGAATAAAATACACAGGGCCCCTTTATATTGTGTGCTCTCCCTACAGGTGATGGAGTCTGGCGAGAGAGGTTAATGTGAGGCAACTGCTGACAAAGTCCAATTGGTCTAAAAGCCAACACGGGACCCCTGCATACTTCACTGGTACAGGTTCACATATGAACCAAGGGAGTAGCAACAACTTCTTTGGAAGCTGGTAAGACAAGACCAAACTTGAGATCCTGAGGAAGAAGAATGCATCACTTTACCATACAATTCTATCCCACCATGAACACAGGAAACAGAAACATCACCCATTTGCAGGAAACGACACAGACTCACAGAAGCAGTTCCTTGTTGCGCTGAGTGTGCAGCAAACCTTGCCACATGGTTTATAATGGGAGAGAAGTTGGTTGGCCCATAGAGTCGTATCTGAGGAAGGATCTGGCGATAGGCATCAACTATTCCTTGGATCCCTGTAACACAACGAATGCAAGCTGCCAAAAGAGCCTCACAATTTCTCCAGTAATTATTCTATAAGCATTACTGAATAGTGAAGCAAAATGATAATCACTCACACACAGCTGTGAACTCCTAAAGGACAAATAAACAGCAGGATAGCAGCGAATATACAAAGCAAAGGTCTAAAACCAATGGACATCTGCAGAGACAAGATTTCCAGATTTCTTCACCATTCTGTATTCTTTACATTATTCTTTATGCTTCCAACATAATAAAGTTCATGGAAGTTGATGGAAAAATAATCTAGTGAAGGCATGCTTATGACCTTGTCCTTTCTACTCTGTCATCCAGTTTCTCTTGTTTAATTGCTTACTATCTAATTAGACAACAAGGTCAGAAACTCTCTGGAATAGTTAACTGCTTACTTTTCTCTTGTGCACACTGACACCTGGATTTAAACATTTCTGTAAGATAAACCTCTAAAGATTTTCCCCTGCAAGAAGCTTTTCTTGTTTTTTTGTTTCTTTTTTTTTTTTTTTTTCCTATAAATGTGATCTTAAATGGTGTATTTTCTTGTGGAGAGCAATTTAGATGGATCCCTATATTAACTTGTATTTATGTACTTTCATTTACTGATGCTGCTCACCTTGTCCACCACATGTGTTTTAGTGCTTTACCTCTGAACTACTGCACAGGAACCATCACAGAGCAAAGGCACAGATTCCAGTGAAGCAGACAACACAGAACTGATGAAGGAAACACTTGGATTTTAACACCAGTTCTGAGATTCCATTCTTTCTTGGCCTTAGACTGGAGAGAAAAACTAAACTGGGGAAAAAATGTTCGTTGAAGAAAAATTCTGCGCCACTCCATGCTGAACTCCTTAATCCTAGGAGTTCTTAACCTGGCTTACAGACCAGCCATTAAGATTAGCTGAAACAACTACTGCAAAAGATGGCTTTAAGGAAAATAATATTTTGAGACAACCCTTTAAAAGATAACATTCAAACATATTCACATTGCTGAAGAAGTAACCACAATCTCTAACAGACTTAGCAGATGGTTGCTTTGAAAGTGTGACTAACAGACACATTGCTGATCTGAATTCACTACCACCTCTAACATAACAAAAGTAACCAAGTTGCAGCAACAAAAATTTCCGCACAGACTGACAGAATAACAGAATGGTTAAGTTGGAAGGGACCTCTGGACATCATCTGGTCTAACCCACTGTGCTCAAGCAGGGACACCCAGAGCAGATTGCCCAACAACCACGTCCGGCTTGTTTCTGAAGATCTCCAAGAAAGGAGATTCCTTGGCCTCTCCGGGGAACCTGTTCCGTTTCTCAGTCACCCACACAGCCCAGAAATGATTCCTTATGTTTAGAACCTCCTGTGTTCCAGTTTGTGCCCATTGCATCTTGTCCTGTCCTTGAGTACCACTGAAAAGAGCCTGGCTCCATCCCCTTTGCACCCTGTGAGATCCCCCTAACCCCTCTCTTCTCCAGCCTGAACTGTCTCAGCTCTCTCAATCATAGAATTATAGAATATCCTGTGGCAAGTTTTTCATAGTGGTAGGCTGCAGGGATGGCCTCTCTGGGAAGAATCCAGAAGCTGCTCCATGTTAGATAATGGCCAGTTTCAGCTGACCCCAAAGGGACCCACCACTGCCCAGAGCCAAGCCAACAAGTGATGTTGCTTGTGCTTCTTGGAAAGCAGATTTAAGAAAGGGAAAAAAAAAAGAAAAAGAAAAAAGAAAAAAAAAACACAAACTGCTGAGAGAGCGAGGAATGAGAAAGAGTAGATATCAAGGTCAGTGAAGGAGGTGCTCCAGGTGAAGGAGCTGAAGTTCCCCTGCAGCCTGTGGAGAGGCTTGCACACAGCGCTCAAGGTGAGGCCACACCAGCACAGAGTGTCTGGTTGGCAGCACTGTGCTTATAGAATCATAGAATCATAGAATATCCTGAGTTGGAAGGGACCCTTAAGGATCATCAAGTCCAACTCTTGACACCGCACAGGTCTACCCAAAAGTTCAGACCACGTGCCTAAGTTCACAGTCCAATCTCTTCTTAAATTCAGACAGGCTCGGTGCAGTGACCACTTCCCTGGGGAGCCTGTTCCAGTGTGCAACCACCCTCTCTGTGAAGAACCCCCTCCTGACGTCCAGCCTAAATTTCCCCTGCCTCAGCTTAACCCCGTTCCCGCGGGTCCTGTCACTAGTGTTAATGGAGAAAAGGTCTCCTGCCTCTTGACAACCCCTTACGAGGAAGTTGTAGACTGAAAACAATTGCGCCTTCCCACACCGGGAGTCGAACCCGGGCCGCCTGGGTGAAAACCAGGAATCCTAACCGCTAGACCATGTGGGACTGCTTGATGCACCCCAGGACACATTTGGCCCTCTGGGCTGCCAGGGCACGTTGCTGGCTCATATTTAACTTGCCATCAACCAGAACCCCCAGATTCCTTTCCGTCCAGCCTCCTGTCCCCTACATACAGCCAGAGCTACCCCCTTCTAGGTGCAGAATCTGGCACTGGCTGTAGGTAAACTTAATGTGCTTGGTGATTGCCCAGCCCCCTCATTAGTCAAGATCTCTATGTGAGGCCCCTCTGCCCTCGACAGAGTCAACAGATCCTCCCAATTTACTATCATCTGCAAACTTACTCAAAACACTTTCTAGTCCTATGTCCAAGTAATTTATGAAAACGTTAAAGAGAACTGACCCTAAAATAGAGTCCTGGGGAACCCCACTAGTGACTGACCACAAGCCTGATGTAACCCTTTTTATTATAAGCCTTTGAGCCCAACCTGCAAGCCAATTGTTCACCCATCATATTATATTTTTATCTATCTGCATGCTGGACACTTTGTCCAGAAAGATATTGTGAGAAGCAGCATTGAAAGCTGTACTGAAATCCAAAAAAGATTGCATCAACAATTCCCATGGTCAACTAGATGGGTGACCTTTTCAATAAAAGGAAATTAAGTAGGACCTTTCCCTCGTGAATCCATGTTAGCTATGACCAATGACCACATTGTCCTTCAGATGTTTTTCAATAACTTCCAGAATAATTTTCGCTATAATTTTACCAGACACTGAGACTGGCAGCCCTGTAATTACCAGGGTCTTCTTTCTTGCCCTTCTTGAAAATTGGAACATTTGCCATTCGACTGAGACCTCTCCAGATTCCCAAGACCACTGAAAAATAATGGAGAGAAGCCTAGCAATGACATCAGCCAGCTCTCTTGGTACACTGGGATGAATCCCATCAGGTCCCAATCACTGAAGCTTATGCAGACCACACAGAAACCTGCATCAACACAATTTCACTCTTGTCACCATCCAGGTAAGAGTACATGTAGTTTGCTGCATGTCTTCATGCTACATATGCTTTTCACCAGTTATGAAAGAAATGTAACACTTAAAATCAATCCCTGTCAGTGAAATATTAATAAAAAGGTGTCCTCACCTTGACAATAAGGGTTGCTGGGATTGAAGTTCAAAGCAAACTCATGAGACACCTAGAAATAGGGATGTTACAATCAGTTACAGAATACAGAGATGAACAGAGCAACTGCATAGTGTTGTGAAGGCCTTACCTGCCAGCTAGGAGGAACCTGAGCTCCAAATCCAAATGCAGGAAACAGCTTGTCCCTAGGGAGAAAGGGTAACAAGACAAATTGTGAAACAGCAATTCTTTAATACTTCATTATTCTGTTTTATTCCCAGAAAACAGTTGGAGACCAAGGTTCAATTCCTGCCCTGAGGAATGGGTACGCCACCTAGCTTCCCATGGCCAGTAGCCAGCTACCCAAGTGTTTCAGGCAGGGACCTGACAGATTCAGAATTTGTTTCAATGCAGCATCCTACAGGACTCGTGGGAGATTTCAGAGTAGCAAGAGAGAAGCCAACCCAGTCACAGCTTGGCTGAAGGACAGAGCAGGCTGAACATGTTCCCAATGAATTAAACAAGAGACTTGTGTTTGAAATGCACCATCAGCAATAAAGGATTAGCAATGAGCTAAAGCAGCATTCTAGAGTAACCCAGGCCATAAAAGGGCAGATATGGGAAGACAAATCAAGCAAACACTCTGAATTAAGCAGTGCTGCCATTGCCTTTCCTGGCAATGCCAGAAGCAGGAGGAAGCAGCAGCAGCACCTGTGGGGATCTTCCAAGGAAAGGCAGCATCTCAGTCACCCAAATGCTACAGCTCTGGAATGAGCTATCAGCCTTGATCAATGACACCCGCTGTGACACATTGTGTGTCATTTAATACACATTTTCATGTGGTGACTAGATCAATCAAGAGCCTCTTACATACGTGTCATAATCCTGGACTACACTTCCCACGCTCCAGATGGCAATCAGGTACTCATTTATCCCATCTGGGCTAATGTAGTGAAGAGAATCTGGTGACTTGGGATCGCCATTGGAGCCAGTGAAGTCTATGCCCACCTAATCAGTTCAGAAGACGATAACACAGGTCACTTAACCATCACCATAAGCAATTAAGAACCAACCATAACCAAAAACAGAGGGCTAGGCTAGCTCCACACTGCTCCCTTCCTCCCAGGCACAAAGTCCATACAGGAACGGGCAAACAAGCCTGCACACCTTTTCAGACAGGGTCACATGCATGTCTAAGGAGTAGTAGTCCTTTCCACTGACAGACTGAGAACTGATTTCTCAAAAGAAGCATAAGAAACTCAGGATCCATTAAATTTGCTACTTAATAGCAAAAAGTAAAAATTTACAGTTACTTCTTTTTGGCAGTCTTCATCACTTCCTAAGAAAACACACACTGCAAACTGAAGTACTAACCACAACTCCGTTGCCCTTGTCTTAGCATCTACCAAGATGTGCAGTGGGGAAACAACTCACCGTAAAATTAATCTGGCAGCCTCCCATGATGTAGTCCAGGAATGAATAATCTGTTTCAATCTAGAGAAACAGACAGACAGCGTTACACCTCCTCCCCACAAAAACAGATTTCTTTACAATGAAAACATAAAAAAGCCAAACGATGACAATAATCTTCCTACCTTGCAGGATTTTATCCTAATAATGCCAGAGTTTTTGTAGCTCTTTTTCTTCTGTTTCTTCTCAGGATGAATGCATTCATATTCCACCTACAGAAAGCAAGCATTCAAGAAGCAAGTAATAGAACACCTGCATTTCCAGCAGTGCAAACTATTGAAACAGAACAGTGTCAGACATTACGCAATTTCAGAGTTATCCAGCAATATTCTGAGACTTCATTTTAAAAAGGTTTGTGATCACTGTGGCTGTTATTTGACAAGTTAAATTGATGTTTTTGCTACCATCATTAGGCAAAGCACATACGTCAAGACTTCAAGAAAGTCCCTCTTTGGGACATGACTGTTAGTCTGTGCAGAATCATCGAACAGTCATTGTAACAGAGGACAAAAAAGTCTGTCACAAATGCAAGCATTTCTCTTAACATAATCACATTCTTTATCAGTTAAGGGAAAGGAATGAACACAAACAGATGAGGAGAAGGCAAAGCAGGCAGAGGGAGGGAAGGAGGCCAAAAACCCTAGGTCACAGGTTCTCAATGGCAGACCCTTGGAAACACCATTTCTCTCCTCTAGCTGAAAAAGCAACCAGAGTGCTAGTAAGGGCAACCAGCTCAGGCACAAACGTTACCTGAGAGGAGTCCTACCTCTACGCTCTTCTGTTACAGCATTAACAAGAAGCTCTTTTGTTTCCACTTGGCTCAGCAGAGGCAAAAGCACAAAGAATTGCTGGCAAGAAATGGCACATGGCCAGCAGACAATGGGTTCAAGGATGTCTGTAGGAACAGGAGGGCTAACAGTACCCAAGAAAAACAGTAGTATCCTCCCCTTGTCAGTTGTTTTTTTTCCCCCCAGATAGTGGCTTAGTAATACAAAGATACAAACGAAAAAAAAAATCACTTTTGCAGACAAAACCTAAAAATCTCTTAGAGATCAGTACTAAAAAGGGTTTGTGAAAGACTGAAATATGGACTTAATTGAGGAACTAAGAAAGCTCACCGGAGAGCCGTCACCTGCTTTCTGCAGCTGAGCCAGGTTAGTTTCAAAAATGCCTATCAAGTCATGTGACCCGTCACTATCATGATCTGCACACTGTACCTGGAAGAGAAGAGACAGCAAGCAATGGGCAAGTGTACTGCATTAGGGAGAATGACAGCTGCTGACCACAGAATCCCCCTGCTTCCAACAGCTTTGCACTGATGGTAGTATATTCCCCCATCAAATCTGAACTGGTCTTGTCATCCGTATCACTAACTGAAATCTCACAGTAAAAAGAGACACACAGCATGAATTTCAGTTAGAAGTAGAGAATGCAAAAAATACAACATATTTAAAAATAAAACTGGTAACAACTATGGCTTAGAACAAAACCAGTACAATGTACATTGGCAACAGCTCCCCAGCCAATCAACAACTACAGAAGCATTTAGAACGTGCATGATACACAGTACAGCAGGACATAAATCCAGAAGCAGTCAATCAAGAAAAAGTTTGTGGACAGCTACTTTCCCCCCTGCTGAAGTTCACGTACTACCCCGACTCAAAAGCTCGCTATGAGGTCTGCTTTTATTAGGCAAGGAACTGGTGTTGCCTCAGTGAAAAATAGTAACAGCTTTCTCCTCAGGACAATGGGACAAGACGAACCTACAAATGACACATAGATAAGGAAGTCGCATCGAATAGCTACATCACTAATCTTGAGGACAGGTTTCTTTGAAGGTTTCCTACTGCCTTCAACCCCCAAGGGATTTTCCATTAGTTTCAGTGGGAAATCTGTACAAAAAGCTGGATGAATTGTGGTCTAACCTAGCCAAATTGGAAGCACCATGCCATCCTTCAGTCTCTCCAATAGGAAAACAAGATCACTTTAGAGATTGGGCCCTATGTTTCTACCCCTTCATCTTTCCTAACCCACCACTGTTCCATTCCTCTCTTCTGCATGCTTCACTATGAAGAAACCTCCATGCTCCACCATGAACCCCACTCTGCCTCTCTCAACAACTCTAACGTTTAAAACATCATTCAGAAGTGATTTGACCATGTGAGGGAGGTTGCTCAAGGGGGCCATCATGCAGAGGTACAGACTGGGGGTGTCGTTGGTGCTAATACAGCCAAGACATAACTGCAGAGAATTTTAGCTGCTGCCACCTCTACGCACCTCCCTTTTTCCTCCTGCTTGCTCTTGTCCACTCTTGTCCATGCCAAAAATACATATTTAGGACCTGTTCCTGCTATCAATTCACAGCATGATATAGCTTAAAACAAACCTCCTTTTGCAAGGGTTTTCTAAAATGGACTTAGATTCACAGCATGTTATCTGAAGAGTGGTGCTGCTACAAACAACACATGGAAGATGCGACGTAGGACCAAGTACCCGAAGCTGCCAGTAACTGCTTTCTGAAGCAAGGCCTGACCTCAGGGGTCAGCTAGCAATACTGCAAGATACTGTATGCAATTATTCTCAACTGAACAATGCAATATTCATTAAGAACCATGGAATATACTCAGTGGGTCAAAGACCCCCTTCAATCTACAAGAAAAATTTCCGACATTCACAGAAAATGGATTCGCCTTTATGCACTTGCCATCAAATGCATGGACTGGAAGGGAGTTTTGTTTGTTTAAATCTTACGTTTACTATTTCTATTTAAACAATTATGGGGGAGAAAAACTGCTTTTATTTGCCCTTTTTCTTAAAGAAACTGTAAGAAGATTACAATGTGTCAAAGAACTGAGCTGTTGTTTAGCAGGGAACAAAAACAACATGACTGCATCACAACAAAGAAAGAATTACCAAAATATTAGGCAGCATCGTTAATTTGACCTAAAGATTTATGTTTACAGACGCACATTTAGTGCACGTTTCCCACTACAGAAGTATCATGCGTTGCTAGCAAAGCTAATGTTTATGAGACACAACAAACTGACTTATGCACATACATGGACATTTTCACTATGTTGAAGTACAAGGACTTCAGCAACCATTTTTCTACATGTAACTGTTCCAAAAAAATCTTAGGCAGCCTCGAACAAGAGATTCAGAGCATCACATACCAAATGAAAAATGCAACTCCAGTGCAACATAACATTCTTTAGTGCTACTGTTCCCACCTGTCTCAAGTCCCTTTTATGATCAACTTCCACAACTTCCATAATCCGTAGGGAAAAAGATAATATTTAATTCTTTTTCTCAGATGCATTGTGAAACTTAGTATGCTATTTGCACATGCATCAAGGATTTTATCTGAAAGGAACTAACAGCAAAAATTTTAATTTAAAATTTTTAAAACAGCTTTTCAAAGTGAATTCCAAAGCACAGAAAGCTTCCAAAAAAAAAAAAAAAAAAAAGGAATTTAGACTGTAGTAAATTGAACTTCAGTAATGTAATGTCTAAATCATGCCATGTCATGTCAGTTTTGACAAGGTAACATACATCTCTTTGCCACTTCCTTTCCACATTTATTTCAGAACTTTTGGACCAAGACTTCTTTCTGACCTAAGACTGTTGACTCCCCTAGAGCAAAAGCTCACAACTGCCACTGAGAACATTGTCACATATTCAACAAACTCAGCAGATTTGAACATCTATTTCCAGGTTAATAATCTCAGTAATTCTTTCGATCTCTCATGCTGCACAAATTAAAAGGTTAGCATGCATTGCTTTTTGCTAAACCTTTCAAATCAAACTTCTAGCATGAGGTTTCTTCACAAACAGGGTGAGGCAGGAAAATTCTGCAAACGGAAAGTGTTTAGGAGTTAGATAAACAGAGACTATACTCAACATAAGACTAGTTATGGCTTTAAATGCCTTTGTATTATCAGTGTATTGCTTAGAACAGAAATTGAATTAATTTGCTAACAGATTATTTTTGTAGAAACTTGTAGAAAGTTGTAATTGGTCAGCTACCACCTCCGTAATTCAGGACCAGAGAACATTAATCATCATATGCAAGACTACAAGGAACTTCATTTCTGACTCAAAACCAAATTTCTTGTTCAAACATAAAGAAAAACAGCTGTGATAAGCCCACCATTCTTATGAATGGACAAAGCTGTTAGCTGCCCACTCTGTCAGTATCCTAATAAATTCAAGCTTATCAAGTACAAGCCTCACAGTTTTTACTTAGTGTTAGAAAGCCACAATTAAACAGAAAGTCCCCAACCTGAAATGCTAGCCATAATAGCCAAATAATCATTTATAATTCTTATGACAATGAATCATTAGGAAGAGCGTCACTTCTGCATTCCCTAACTTCTCAATTTGACAACTCACAATGTTTTAGGACAGACTTCATACTTAATAGACATATAATCACTTATGTGCCATACTCTTATTATTCCAGAAGGGCAATCTAAAATTTTAAATATGACTAGACAACCTGATTACTCATAGTTAAGATAGCAACAGATTGGGTTTCTTACAACAACAAATTTGAAATTCTGAAGGCTGTACCTTGATAGGTTTATTAAAATCAGCACCACAGAAGGTCTGCAAGGGAACACTGAACTTCCTCCAGCATGGATTTAAGTTGTTCTTAATCACCTTAAAAAAAAACGACAGCATAATGTCACGTGAGGGATGCAGTATGCAAGTTACTAAGAAACATATCATGAGGGTTCTGTACTTCTGTGGGGCTATCTGAACAGCCCCAGTCAGTTCCACCTTGACAATGTATGGAACACCAAGCAAAAAGTTCTATTAAAAATAGAAGATAGAAATACAAAGTAGGGTTCAATTGTAGAGCCACGCCAATCATCGCCACTGAAAGGCGGAAGAGTCCTACCACTCTTCTTCTCCCCTGGTGCACGGTTGGACTCTTCATCAACCCAGCTTAACCCACTGACCAGGCAGCAAATTAACCATTTTCTGCCAGGTCAGTGAGCCAAATCCCTTTTTTTTTTGGGTACATTACAAATTTCATCACAGAACTGGTGCACAGCATGACCAGTAGCAACACATTCCTGGTTTTGGTAGGAGCTAGCTGTCAGATCAACTCAACACTAAGAAACACATCAGTGTAGAAATACTACCTCTGATCTGTACACCAACTGCCACATTCCAGCATCGCCCTGCTTGTACAGCTCCAAAAATGGATCCGATTTACCTAGGAAATCCTGCAAACAAAACCCCGACAGAACTCATCAGACTCCTGTGTTTTACTCAAATAAGAGAACAGCTAGCTCATCAGTACGTAACATTTCAAACAAACCACAGTCAAACAAGCTATACATTTGTTTTCCTCTTTCATTTTGTTTTTCTCTTTTAAACTGCAGCACTTTCAAAGCCATCATAATACATCATCTCTGATTCCAAGACTGTGCTTCCTCAGAGTATTTTGTTACTATGAATTGTGACATTCTGCTTGGCTTAAAATAACATCAAGGTAGCACATCTGAATTTCCACCTCTTCTGCTTTAATATCATTACAGAAAGCCCAGTTAACTGCACAGTTACAACAATCTAGACAATTATTTAATATACTAACACATACATTATTCCAAAACCAAAATAATCCTCCAGAACCAAAACCTGGTGGTTGAAATTCGCATCTAAGACTGTATTTTTCAGCATGTTATTATGTCTCTAGTTCACTTCATTATCAGTAACAAAACACAGCAAGCCTTTCTTACACAAGAATTACAGAGCTTAGTTGAAGGTTTACAACACAATGAGACTGCCTATTTTTACAGTTACTGCCTTTTTGCTAGCAAAACCTACAGAAGCATGAAGTATCATTAAAAATAAATCAATCAATACCTTTTTGTCCAAGTTTCGGGCTTCAATTTCTAAATAGACAACCCTGGTATCTTTAATCTCCTCTGCTGAAATCTGCGCCAAAGGAAAAAAAATATAAATATATACACATATACACACACACACCTTACTGAGTTTTGCTTATGCTTTGTGCTTGGAGAAACTCTGTGTATGGTTACAAATGCATACCTTTCCTGTACACATGCAGAATTTGAAATTAGACAAACAAAACCAGAAACGTTACTTTGTCCCAGACCACATACCAAAGAATAAGAAATCATTTTTTCCACACACAACCAGGTCATTTACCGTTATGGTGCCTTTTCCTGCTGGCTTTCCCTCCTTCAGTTCCAGAGGTCGAGTGAACACTGAGCTGGACACAACCTGAGGTTAAAAGACAGATATTATAAACATCAAGGTAGACAAAAAACAAAGAATTATTCTTTAGGATTAATTTTTTAAAACTCTCCTAAAAAGCTCTAAAGGGTTTAAGTCCATTTCCTGCAGTGACAGATACCAGTTTGTGCTTCTGAAATGGTTAAGCAGTCTTAACATTTTCCCTCCCTATCCACAAAGTAATATCCGCTAGTATATCTCAAACTTTATATTAGCCTCCTATTATTGCTTCCCCCAAGATATTTACGTTACAAGTAGTCAAACAGCTGCTGAAAATCAGAAAAGACTATTTAGCTAATCAAGTCTTTCTTTAATATCCCAAATACCACCTTTCTTCTCCTACCCAACAATACAAACTCCTCTTCAGGAATCAACTGCAGAATTTCAGACAGTCTTACTTCCCTGAATTTATGGTCTGACGATCTTTTTGTGCAAAGGAAACCAAAAAGGCTCTGTTAGAGTTCTCCAGGCTCCACGCCTTCCTCATTCCCAATCTCCCATTAGCGCTACGATTGCTTCTTACATTCCATAATGACTGGTAAACCATGCACATCTAACCTTCACTTTGCACTCAACATGATTTCTCTAACTACATTCAGCAGGGACACAAACTAACATGCTAAATAAGCGTAAGGAACAAGATGTGTTAAAACGTGAATGTGTCAAAGCCTTTCATAAACCAGCCTTGCTTCCCGTTTTTCACAACAAACCCGGTGCTTGCTGCTACACTGTACATCGCTGCACGTGTTCCCCTGCGTACCTGTCCCAGCGTGCACTCGATCCCTCCAAGGTAGTCATCGTCGTTTAGATCAGGGGACTTGTTATCAATGTCATACACACCGAATTTCAACTTCTGCACTTTCTCAAAATAGTAGTCGACAACTAGCTTCTTTGAAAACTCGGGATTTTGGCAATTCTTTATCCTCTCCGTGCGATCTAACTGTACAAACACAGAAACAAAGTTGAAGAAAAAAGGCAAAAAAAAAAAAAAAAAAAAAAAAAAAAAGAAAGAGGCCAGGAACACAGCGCGCTCTGAGCACAGAAAGGACAGCACGTGCCGGAGCAGCCAAACCACGGCCCCGCCGCACCTCCAGGCGAGCACACGAGCAGCGAACGAAGCCAACAGCAGCGGGACCCCGACGCCCCCACCCCACGAGCCCCGGGAACGCCGAGCGCGGACCCGACCGCACCGCGGAGGGCGCTGCCGCCGCCGTACCTCAGCCCACTGGCAGCCGCCCACGTCCTGCAGCAGGACGCAGAGGGGATCCGACTTGGAGCCGACGTCCCGGTCAAGGAGGCGCTGGCAGGACACGGACAGCTCCACCCTGCTCACGCACTGCGCCATCTGCGGGCAGAAGCGCAGAAAGGGTCAGGCCCGGCGGCCGCTCCCGACCCCGCAAGGTGCTCGCGGCGGTGGCGGCGCGGCCCCGGGCGGTTCCGCCCCGCGGTGGGGCCGGGCCGCCACCCTCAGGCCGCCCGGGGCTCCGAGCCGCCAGCCCGGCCGCGGGTCCCTCGCCGGGAAGGGCCGGCTGCCGGCCCCCGTCCCAGCAAGATGGAGGCGCCTCTGCCCGCGCCGCAGCGCCCGGGCCGGGCTCCGCTCCCTCCTCCCCCGCGGGCCGAGCTCTGCCTCGCCCCCTGCTTTAGGGCTCCCGCTGCCCACAGGGACGCGGCTACGGCGGTGCCACCTCCGGGCAGAAAGGGGCCAGGGAGGACTCGGGGCCGCTCCGCGATTCTCAGGCCTTGAGCTTTCGCTATGGGGGGCGGGTGTAAAACGACGGCACTTTTTTGCCCTTTGAAGGGGGCAGCTGGTGGTTCAGTATGGCAGTTGCTGAAGCTCCTGCTCTGCCTGTGCAGCCACTCCCCCCTCAGCCTCCCCCTTGCTCGCACAGTGACAGGAAATCTGCTCGGGGAGGCTCCTGCACGCAGCACAGAAGCCGCAGAAGCAAAAAGGCCTAACAGCACGGCGGCTGAACAACCCCCCAAGGGGCAAGCTCTGCCTCGGGTCCTGTCCTGTCCTTACATGCTACAAAGCCCCCTTTCTTCGGGTGCTGCCTTCACAAAAACAGAAGTGATAGTTTTATTGCATTTCAGATTACAGCCAGTTCTGCTGAAGGAACAACTACAATCATGAAAACTAAAAATAAGCCTTCCAGTAGCAAATAAAATATTGTGCTGCTTGAAAGTTCTAAGAAATGCTTTAAAGTGTGATTTTTTCCATAGAGAAGCTATTTGAGCAAGGTAGATTTGTTTGGCCTTTCTGGTATTTGCCTATCCACATAGCTTTCTCGTACTTGCACGGTGTAAATATTAATTATCTCAATAAAGAGATGAAGTTTTATTAGACACCTTTTGATCCCCTTAGTGCACCACTCAGCCCTCCCAATCTGCAATCTCCCCAGACAGATGTTACCCACGTCACTTAATACACTACAGCTGTAGTGATTGCAGCAGGACAAACAGTGCTGAATAAGAATTAGCAAAGCTTTAGACAAAGAGGATAACTGTTCATCTTTCTAAGGTCATCATCATCTGCTTTAACCCCAGTATCAAAGAGGCTAACGTGAAGTAGTCTGCACTGTTCAAACAACTAGTTAGAACCCTGTCTTCCACTTCAGCTTCATCCAACCTCAAATAAGATTCACAAAAAACCACCATCATCTTTAATACCACATTTCTCCTAAAAATCACAACAGTTACAGGTATCAGTTTTTCATTACCTACACGTGTTGTTCCACCAGACCAGCTAACTTCACACAAAGTCTCACCTCTGCATAGCCTGCAGTTCTACAAACAGCCATACACATCCACATGACATTGTTTGACAACAAAGATCAGGACAGCTAGCCTTGGCTTCAGGGCCAACATTTCTCCTCTTTATTTTCCGTATTGCAACAGACTTCTGTACCATCATGTAACCACTTTCCCTCCCCTGTACAGCACAAAGTGATTAGGAATCAAGTTGAAAATGTCAAAGAAATGTCTCCCCAAAATCTTCTGGCATCTCCGGACAACAGCCATCCCTTCCCAGAAGGGAACATTACTATAGGTCTGAATTTGCATGTAGAATGAGTCCCTAACCATTTGTTCAACGCCATGTTACAGAGACACTGATGAGGAAAGTTGAGAGCTTGCACTAGGAACCGTTAAACCACACAAGAAAGCCAGAAGGTAAAGTGAAGCACCAGTCTTCACAATCACCTCCCACATGCTACCTGAATCTCTTCTCACATCTGTAGTAGTGAAACCATGAAATTACTCCACTGTCTCAAGGAACTGTCTTTCAGTACACCACACACAGATAAGTCTTTTT
Source organism: Aythya ferina (assembly GCF_964211825.1). Taxonomy (NCBI): domain Eukaryota; kingdom Metazoa; phylum Chordata; class Aves; order Anseriformes; family Anatidae; genus Aythya; species Aythya ferina. The sequence goes on along the minus strand of NC_140315.1, from coordinate 9,619,839 downwards.
CTGCTATTCTAGATTTTAAAACATAAGAAATCCCTTGCAACACAGCCCAGATGGATTGTTTCTGTAGTTAGACCAGAAAGGATCCTTTCCAATTACATCTTCCTGTTCTATTTGGTGACTGCAGGGCACCAGGTGATGCACCCTTACGAAAAGAGGAGAGGTAGCTCCTCAGCAGATTGAGATAAAATACTCACATTTCATTTGAAAGTATCAGTTTGAATCTTTGCCAGCATTTGTTTATATGTTGCTGCCTACAGACATCCTTCAAAAGCCCACACTAAGCTTTTTTTTTTTTTTTTTACTTCACAGCTTTTCAAATACACTGTATGGTGTTCTCCAGTTCTAATCCATTCCTTTAGAAAGTAAAACAGAAAAATCCTGATCATGAACTACTCTACGTATCTCAGCAGAAAGAGGAAAAAGTAGGTGATCTGTCAAGACAGTTTATTTCAGTCAAGCCTGAAGATCTGCCTGGCCTCTCTCTAGGTGAACTTGGGTTTTGTTTGTTCTAGTTTTATTAATAGCCTTACTTTTATTCCCTGATGTGCATTCAAAGAACCAAACAATCTCATTTACCTCGAAGATTCAAGTCAACAATTGCAAAAATAAATTTCACGTTGTCTGAGTTTTCATAAAGCACACGTTTATGTATCCATTCATACACAATATATTTAGCTTGCGGAATTCCAGTAATTCATCTTTAATGACAGAATATTGTTTACATTTGTTGTGACAATGAAAAAAAATCCTTTTTTCAACAGTTCCAGAAACTCCGAAATGCGTTGATTTCTTATTTTCACCTCACAACAACCCTAGATGACTAATATTGATGTCTTATTTGAAACTTCTGGTTTCAAGAAGTTCAAAGACAAAGGATATTCCCAAAATGAAAACAGCCAATAAAGCAAACTGGTTTTCATAAAAGTATTAAAACACATCCAACTTAGAAAGTATTTATTAGAAAATGATCCTTAATAGCTTGCAACAACAATTTATCAAACAACTTACTTGCCACAGGCAAATTAAGGTACAGCATGATCTGGGAATCACAGCGCTATTCTAGCTGCACAAATTCAGAGTTTGCCAAGTAAAAATTAACTCCAAACAGATATATTCAAATTCTGTTTAGAATATATAAAACAGAGCCAGTGGATGCATCATAGCATAACAGGTTCAGAAAAAAAAGGCGACATAAGCAAGCCACTGGGTAAGTGTTGCTGTTAGAAAAGGCTTGTAAAATCACAACTGATGTTACACCACCAAGATCAACAATTTACACTGAGAATAGCTGCACACATCTGATCCAATGCTCTCACACCTCGGGGATCTCACTGTTGAGAGGCATCACCCATGAAGTTTCATCTTGAGCTGAATTCTGCACACTCCTTTCTCAAGGGAAGAGTTTCCAGCACTCGGCTTCAGATCCATCAGACACCTATGTTTTTGCCTTTAGTTAGGACATCACATAATATATTTTCTTTAAAATATGGTCTTACATCACCTGTGTTACTCCTATGAACTCAAGAGCAGGACACAACCCACAGAAGTCTACGCAAGATCCTGTGCTTGTAATCCACCAGTACTCCATAGAAGTTTTTCACTACTCAACCAGAAGTCATTCCCAGTTTTCAAGTAAACGCAAATCAGCTCCAGACCCTTAAGAACTATATATGCATTAAGAACTGCTCAGACAACCAAACTGAAGTCCAGTTTAAAAATGTCAAAATGATTAAGTCTTACTACACATACCACCTCTGCACTGTAAAGATGATCATGAATTCCAGGAGTTGTAATACACACAAAAAAGTAAATGCCATTTCATATTTCCAAACTGTTCTACACTAAATGGAGGCACACCAATAAATAAGTTGGAAGAACTGCAGCAAGGTCCTAAATAATGTAACCAAGACACCCCCCCCCCCCCCCCCAAAAAAAAAGCTGCATTCTAAAAAGCTGCATTCTAGGAAAACCATGTAGGAGATGCATGCTATACATGTAGAAGACTAACCCATTATCTGCTACTTTCTGGAATTTTATACAAGCTTTTCAGAATTTCCAACAATTCTCACATATTTTTATAGAAAAAAAGAAGTTTTCACACAGAAAAGAGCATTCTCCAATGTAAACAACATTAACTCCATAGATGAGCCTAGTAGTACCTTATACTTCTCTATTATTCCTGTACTGATTCTGCTTATGTACCAATGCTTAAAAGAGAATAAAACAAATAAAAGAAAGCAATGCCCACCTACACTTGAAAAAAGCCCTACTTAAAGATTTTAACTGTACAAATTCATAACCTTGAAGGGTTTCACATTTCCCAGAAGTGTCATGTATTGGTGTTTGAGGCATAAACAAACTTCTCTGTACTTATCTCCCTGCAATATGAAGGCCATCAATTAGTAGAGCCAGGAGCGACGCCTTCTGGAGAGAGGAATGTCAATAACACAGAATCCAGACAGTCTTGGGTCAGCTTGGTTTCACTGCTCCACAGAGGAAGTAATATAAGCAAGGATTTTGCACAAGAAAACCTTCAGTTTATTTTCAGTTATCACTAATAAATTCTCAACTGCATCTCTGTATACAACATTCATGCTACATCAATTTACACAAAATACTACACATCAACTTAAGAACTTCGTTAGAACTTGAGCTTGAAGTTTTAATGCACATGCTCAGAAATAACTGAACTCAATGAGGTTATTTGGTACTATTCTGGCTATAGCTTCCACCCTACATTGTGCTTACAAACACCACAAACACCAGCAATCCTGTTAGCAAAATGCACCAGCAATAACAGCTTCACCATTTTGGTGTTATGCTTCCCAACAACTCAATACACCTAGCACTTGTAACAAATTCCCAGTTAATAAATCATAATTTCCCAACAACCCTAAGGTAACCTTAGGGTTGTCCCTTGCTTAGTGAAATCTGATGTCTTGCATTTATTACCCTTACTTCTTCAAAAAAGGCTTTCTTTCCTCCCAAGATCCCTATGTGCACAGACTGTCAGATATAGTGCTTTCTCAGGTTACTAGTTCACTTTTCAGAGGACAGTCTGTAACACTTCAGATTTCAATATTTCAAAATCAACACTGGTGCGGAGTGCAGAAGTAGTGTCAGCTCCACTTTTTGTATGTATTACCAAAATAAAAATCTTAATATGATCATACTTTCCCAAGCCTCATGAGGCCCTGCCAGAAATAATAAAGCTAGATTTTGCATCACTAGATGCACTAAAAAGCATCTTCATTCAGAGCTGAAGTCATGAGACCCGCATGGGGAGGACAGTGCACAAAAATTACTAGTGATTACAGCTCCTCTGCAGCACTCTGGATCTCCCATGGGCCCCACAGCCCAGACCACTGAAGAGTTACAATTTTCCACCCTTTCATTACTCCTAGGGATTGATCGGGAAAGGGACAGGTAGGACTAGCAGTAGAAATTTCTACATGCAGATAACAAATTCTGTTCTTTATATGCAGTGTTTCATGTTATCTGGCATCATGCATCTTGATTAATTAATCAAAACTTTGGAAAAAGGAGGTTGCTTAGCCATTATTACAAACTTCATTTGTTTCACATTTCTTGCCATCTGCTAATCATTAAGCAAAACATTAAAAGCACCTTTCTAACCAAGGTGCTCTAACCAAGCCAGGTGCCAGCCTGATGAGTTACCTGTGCTCCACCCAGCAGCCTGAACACCTGGGAAGAGCAGCCACGAGGACAGGCACACAGCCCCCAAGCAGGGGAAAGCTGGCACGCATTTCTGAAAGGCACAATGTTTGGCTGTGCTGACACAGAAGTGACCCAAGCCCTGACCGAGGTAGGCAGGTGGCCAGCTGCCAACACAGGCAAGCCTTTCTGAGCTCCAAATTTGACTCCAAGCCATAGGAGAGTAGATTTATTGATTACAACATGCCCACAACACTACTGAATATAGGTGGAAGTTATGACCTACTTCTACTTACTGAGCTGTCTCCACATGAGCCAGAAGCTCCAGGATCACCACCAGAATTATGTTTTCTGTACCTAAAGGTGGCCTCCTGGCCCACATGCTGTAGTGGTGCTGTGGCAACCTGACCTTTGGGAGAGGTCCAAGAAATGACTGAGCAGGGACAAATCTCATTTATGCTAATAAAAATAATAAGTTTAGGACAGTTTAAAAAAAAAAGTCCATGTAATCATAACCAACAAGGTCAGAAGAAAAGCCTGTGACTTTTTTAGTATAGTCTCATTTTGATGAAGTAAACAAACAGATCAACTCTTATTCTATTTCAAATACCAGTTTGAACCCGATTGTAGTGTATGACAAGCTAACACCTCAAAGTTAAGCCAGTTATAAAGATAAAATCTTAAAGAGCTAGTTTTACAAGCTCCTCCTGTGAAAGAAAAAGCAGTTCCCCATAACACTTAACAGCAGACTTAAAAAAAAAAAAAAAAAAAAGTATTGAAAAACTAACCTAAAGCAAGTTAGGGCTTTAGAGTCAATCATTCATTTGGCTTAATGTGGAACATGTAACTGCAACCCCTGAATCGCTCATTAAGTTCACCCACCAAATAAGACTTTTTCTGTACTTTCTACATACATATTCAGCTGCTATACTTTTTGCCCTGTGATTCTCAAAAATTACCAAAATATAATGAACTTGATTTAAAAACAAAAACAACCCAGCTCAACCACTATGACCTTGTAATAACACAACACATTTTACACACTTTTGCCTTTCTCAAGGAAGACTTCGTTTTTTCTATTGAAATTTAACTATTCCAATCTCAGGCACAACCACGTGAAGATTCTGTCCCGTGCCTCAAATTAATTAAGCTGGTTATGGCTCAGACTTCCACGTTGAGCATGAACTCCTCAAGCAGAGACTGAAGACTGCACCATATTCCTCCTCTATTACACTATGCTGCAACAGGGCCTACAGGTACTTCAACATAACCCTTCTTACTTACACACATCCATGATTTTTGAGGATACTTCTTGGTGTTCATTCTTCTGCTTCCTCTAGCATCCTCTACCTTTCCCAAGAGCTGGAAAACCAACGCCCAACGCATCCCATTCTTACTCTAGAGCCTGCATGATTTTATCTACTCCCTCAAACGCAGACACGACGTTATACAGGTGATGGTGCGGCAGAAGTCACTGAGGTACATCTCTTCAGACTAGTACATACTGCACCAACAGCATAGCTTCAAAATAAAACTTTAAGGAACATGTCAGCAGTATACATTTTTACCAGAAGTCTTTGCTGTTTTACCAAATGAATTCATGCAACTTAAGAATTCCGGTGATCACTTAATGAAAAATGGGCCATGTTTCTTGTTTTTATTGCACTACAGAATTATGACTAAAAAGGGTGAGATTTCCCAGATGAACTTTGGACAGTCAGTTCTGGGTTGCTCTGGAGTTATTACTGCACAGTGACAACCTTTCCTAGAGAATGAGTACGAACATAAAGCAGAAGCTACCTCTCAAGTTTTTCTCTCCTTATAGAATCACACTACATCTCCAAGGCTCTCTCTTCCATGGACTTTAACTCCTCTGAAATATGATCCAGAAACAAACCCTGTAATATTTCTGCAGGGCTCATAAGCAACCGATTTCTTAAAATGTATTCATTGCTAGTTTAGCCTCATATGCCAACATGGTCTTTCAATGTTTACTCCTCCTTCTGAGTACGTCCTTTCTTCAAGGTAAAGATTCACATTCCCAATACTTTTCTGACACTTAATTATTGCCATCTGTAGTTGCATATCTTCACTTCTTCATCCTAATCTGTTGCAGAATAATGCTTAAAAAAAAAAAAAAAAAAAAAAAGAAAAACCTGTGAAAAGCCACCACCACAATAGCCCGATATCAAGGAAGTACAACCAAGGAAAGGATTTGGTAAAGGAACTCAAAGTTGTTTGTTTTCACCTCTTCCCCCATTCAGACTAACAACAGAAGTATTTAAAAGGCCAGGTGAAGAAAAGCACTACGAAAGCACAAGACATTTACCTTGTGTCCCTTTTCTGTCCTCCTTCAGATCCAACGTCTCCTGCCAGTCTACCTTCCCAACAGCATGAAGGCACCTATTAGAGCTGCAAGTTCAAACTACTCTACTTATCCCAGCACAAGTGGTCCAAAACGAACATATACTCTTCTTTCATTTAGGAGATAGATGCCATTACTGCAAACAGCTATCTCCTCAAGTGCTTATTCTATGTCTGCTCTCTGTAGTGTATACTCTGCAGGTTTTCAGCCTCTTCTCTAAAGAAGTCTGTTGTCAGTAAGTTTGATTTTATCTTATTTTCTCCAAGTCAAATAAACCATTCCAATGTTTTTAATGAACATGACCAAACAAGGGCAGTGGAAAGTTCATTTAGCAAGTAATAGTTATTTGATGAAAAAGAAGTGTAAATTTAACAGCTGTAAAAGTATGAATTACTTTTACTCTACACAGAGAGAGAACTTGGAGTTACCACCATTAGATGGAACCTGGAAACTCACATCACAAGTTGCAGCTTCTCTGGGCACCAGAGGGCTGCCTCTGTAGGAGAACAGCCAAATGCCTAAGACAAGTAAGATGCCAGGACTTAGGTGCCAAGACTCAGCACACTAACAGTTTGTTCACAGATTCTTCATCGACGGGGTTTTTATGTGTACCTAGTGCAGCAGCAGCAGGATTTGAAGATCACCAAAGGATTACAACAACATCTGTTTTTATATTATAGATGTAAATAACCTTGGAGTGTGGGCTGCTCTTTAAAAACATTCAAAAACAATGGGTTCATGCCACCTTTTCAAGACTAGCAAGGGAGAAGGGAATGTTATATACTTCTATCACCTCACCACAGCATGCACAGATCTCTATTACAGGGACCACTCTTGCCTTTCACCTTCCAGTTCATAACAGAATTTAATGACAACGCTACAGTCATATTCAGCCAGGTCACTGCACCAAAATAGCTGATATTTTGTAGAGATAAGTAATGTGGAGACTAACATTAGGATTTCTATTACATAGTAATTTATCATTGCTTTAGTTTAAATCACAGTATTTTTGTATTGGAAAACTTACACTTCTGACTTAAGTTACTTTCTTAAACGCACATCTAAAGACAGATTTCCACAAGAAGTTTCATGCTAAAGCATGAACCATCCAGCAGAAGGAAGACACTGCTTACACACTCTCCTTTCTACTGCCAGGATTAGAATAGCTAAACACCACCGCATTCAAAGAAATAGCATGACACTTAGCTTGCACTGCAAGGAATAAATGCTATTTGGATTATCACTAACAAAAATATGGTGTCAGTTATCCAGGGGGATGGATGCGAAGCTGGATGACAAGCCTCCTTAAAAAAATTCAGGGCCTTTGTGCAGTACATTGTTAGGTGGTATGTACTTTATAAAACATACTTTAAAATTTTTCTGAGATGCCTTAACATGCAATTTACTCAAAATGCTTTTATACATACACAGGTAGTATCACTGACAAAGTAAAAGAACTACAGTGTCTTTGAACAACTGACCATCCAGAACAGTTCCGATTTAAAGCTTAAGAAAAATGTGGGTACTTCACAATCTTACATTAACTGTTCCTATTAGTAAACAGCAAGCCATTTAGATCAATTACAGACCTCATATTCTACCATTAATAATTCAATTTAAGTCTCATATTAGTTTAGAAGTTTAACTGGCTACTCACTGTTTTATTTTGCTCTTTTTTCACACAAGCTCGGTGCGAAGTTTTTAGACCACAAATAGTTTTCATTAGATTAAGGCATCACTTCGTGGCTTTTTGTTTTGTTTTTGGCTTTTTTTTTTTTTTTTTTTTTAACTAAAGCCAAGGTGAAACTTCTACCTCCACTTTAACCCTAGCAACTTTTCACTGATGTGAAAGCTGATGCTTCATTAAGTTGCTTCTGCCATTGATTTAACAGTGACCAGAAGGACAAGCTCACTATGCACCACCACCCTGCACACACACTTACCTCACCTCTGAAAAGTGTTCAGGTCCACAGATGAAAAACTCTATGCTCTAAAACCCGCTCCTTTCATTCTTAGAAGACTAGACCTAAGACAGAAGGCTGTCTCTGCAGGAATGCTGTAATAAGGGGAGGGAGGGGGTCCTAGACAGGTTAATTGGCAATATTTAATAACTCTACCTCCCCTCCGCCCCTTGATGAAGAAGTTTTCCCTATATTCAATGAGCTGCTAGTGTCTGATTTACTTTCATTAGCCTCTTTGCTTTTGTAGCTAGTTGCATTTAGCTTTCCTCAAGAACATGGGATTTATAAATATTGTCCTTTTATTAGAGACATTTGGCCAATAATGAAACTGTATAAGAAACGTAAAAGAAGTTTGAGTTGAGTTTCCTGCCAAACAAGCAAGGACTTTTCACATTCCATATCCGTTGTCCTGTCAAAACAAGCAGTGACATTTTAGTAACTTCTGAAAACGACGTTTTTTGTAAAAGGTCATTTTATGGAACACGTTCTCGCAGATGCTGTTAAAGCACGCAGGTCACCAAATAAGTAGGTGCTATATAGAGGCTTGAAATCTTCCTCAGCAAGCAAGAACAATTCCACAAGTTTTTAACCGAAAAAGGCACTTAAAGTTTCCTAAAACGAATTTTTGAAGTAGGTTAGGTTCTGACCACATTGCAAGTTTCCATCCCAAAATCTGTCTTAATTTCTACGTGGCTAGAAAACATTTCTAAGCTTTCTACTATCACACAGAGCAACACTACATCCACATAATTGTATATAATGAGAAATGACTGATGTGAAACTAATTGTGTGTAACCGTGAAACAGATAGCTGGAAGTTCTACCTACCTTCAGATGGTCAGAGATCAAAGTCATATCATCCTACAGATTCTTTGATTAAAGACACTGTAACTACAGTAGGAAGATTTCAAAAGGTCACCAGCCTTCCAGAAGCAGCGACAGGTCCAAAAACCTGACTCTGCCAACCATGCAAGTTTCACGCAGGATCAATTCCTGTTTCCCTGTTGCAAGCCTGCCAAGTCCTAATTTTTCCATTTCAGAATTTACAGGGAAATTACAGTCCCTCAACCATGTACAGTAAAGGCAAAGAAAACACTTGTTATCCCCACCCTATCAAGTTATCCTGGCAGTAATCTACTACCCAGTAAATGAAGAACAACAGTCTATTCATTGGTAACGTAACAAAATTCCTCCCAAAAGCTGGGCAAAAACAGTGAAGTTAGCATGAAAGCAGTAAATTCAGAGTTATAAAACTGATTTTGTGGAAAATACTCTCATAAAAGAAATCTCTCCCAATTTGAAAGCTTGCATTAACGTGTTTGAGATGCAACTGCTAAGGCTATCTTCAAATAGCTATGCATGTGAGAGCATACAAGAGAAAGCCAGCCAAAAAGGAAGAAGCTTTGACCTACAGCAATGAAAGAAACTGCCTGCTTGCTTCTCTCCTGAACTGCCATGCTGTGTATACATATACAAAAACAAAAGAACGACAAAGGAAACTGCGCACAAGTGAGTGCCACTCGGTGAAAACAAGAGTCACAACTAAACCGTCTACCACCTGTGAACCACCACCTGCGTTCAGTCTGGAGCAATGGAAAAGAAACGCTTCTAGAACTATGTGTTTTTACATTTGGTATTTAAATCCATGAGTGAGAAGAATTCAAATCAGGAATGTGTGAAGCCCTCCAAACACAAACAACACCCAAATACATGCCATAAAGGAACAAAGCTCTGAGAAGTCATCTATATAGAAAACAAGCTAGAGCATACCTACCTGATCAAAAGTTAGGGAAAGAAAAGGGGAGCTCCATATGCAGCCACAAGCCTTAGTCAAATACATACAACCAACCGAGGAAAGCCAAATCTTTCAACATCATGTTATCACTGCCGAAAACAGGTATCAAGAGCTCCCTTGAGGTTACCATTCCTTCAGAAGCATTTAAAAGGCAGCTTCACTTCCTCTTTCACCAGGAGGAAGAAACATTCAACTCCATACACAAACCATCTCAGATTTCCCAAAGACATGCAAGAGAGCACACACCCACAAAACAGAAAGCAGCACCAGCAAACCTGCAAGGGGCAAAGACAAGCATTTATCTGGCAACACTGCTTCCAGGCCCAAGGCACCATTTCTGAAAAACCTCTCACAGAAACAAAATTTAAAATTGCTAATTGCTTCCTATTATACCAGTCCAGGTTCAAAACTGCCTCGTTCCATCAGTTATCAAAGTTAGAAGCTGACCTTTTGCTTGCACTGGTCTTTGTATGAAACAGAAATTGCAATCCTCTGATTTAGGGATAATCATCTAGAAACAACTACTCTCAAACAGTGGTCCACAGTCCAAATAGTAGGTCCGTAACATGAAGTTGTTCCAAGTGTAAAGACTAGAAGGCCAACAAGGTTCAGAGGCGCACACAGCTCAACAAGACATTGAGGACCGACACCATTCACTGCTTTGGAACCACCACGCTAGAAGACTGAGGAGGAACAAGATACAGACACTGAAATCATGATTTATAGTTAACGCACCATTCGTGTACCTTGGTAACCAGAAAAAAATATATTTTTCCCTAGAGTCTGCAGTCTTTAGTATACCAACAGTCTCAGGGAAAGATGCCAACAATTTTATATAGTAGAAACAACAATATCTTCAAGGACAGCCTGAACAATTTAGCACAACCGACCAGCAGGTATGTTCTTTACAAGGCAGACCATCAAAATCAACTGGAGCACAACCAGTCTTCGTTTTTGCATCAATCTTCCTCTCTATTTGCAACAAATTCAAAGCATAAACATTCAAGAACATTTAACACTATGAAAGGAACAGCTTTCATCCTTCTTAAAACTATAAAGCCTCAAACTGCTTAGAAGCCTACACTGAAAATGTGGCAACACTAACATCAATTCTCTATTGAAGTGTTTTCTATAGTATTACCAAGTTCAGATTTGTTAAAAAAAAAAAAAAAATCTGATTGGAACATTTACGTGTAACTATTTGAAAACTTGGTAGCCTTGATGTTATGCTTTCACGTAACTGTTACAGTTCTCCCATGTGGGTCACAAATTTCTCATTGAATAATTTATTATAGCCATGCTTTCTCTTGTGAATGATATGATTGCTGTTAAACACACACAACGTGACAAAAATATGTAACGCTCTATCAGTTACTTTAACAAGTAGTACTTCGACACAAACACTTAAGGAACTGCTAAAAACACCAACTTAACCAGTTGCATAAACACAAGTACCTTCTTTCCATAGTTGGAGGAAGGTGAGACACCAGTTTCGCTGTATTGTTCCAACCAGGCTATACAGGATGTCAGTTCTGGCACTCAAAGCATCAAAGCCAGAGCAGCTGATTCCTTCTAATACTACTTCTTGTTAGCAAACAACGTTGAAGTGTATTAGAGGGCAGTTACATACTTTGCACAGTGGAGACAAGACCCCTAAGGTCCTACCCCTTATTTTTAAGGCTGTTCGTATAAACATCTGCAAAATAAAGAATTTCATCACATCCAGTTACATAGTTTGATATCAGAGTATCCTCCATAGTTTATCACAACATTCAGTTTAAGACTGCTTCTACTATGAAACTGTTCCTATGTTTATAGGAAACCTCTAACTATTATTTACAACTAATACTTGATATAGATCTTTATCTACACTTTAGAAGATCTATAACAATTCAGGACAGCAGCCGTGTTGTTTATACTACATGCTGAAATTCTAAGTATGTTAGGACTTCTGCTTTTTCCAAGGGCCTACACTTGAGAATGGTTCTTTACTCATTTACGCAAAAAAGAAAAGGAACACCAACTGATTGGCAAAACGAGGAGCTCCTTCACTGCCCCAAATCCTTCACTTAAGCATTCCATCCGTGTCCATGTTCCAAACACCAATGGCTTTTTATATTCATTTACACATTTTTAAAATAAGCATTTAAATATCCTTATCCATACAGAAAATCAAGAATCAGAAAGTGATTTCCAAAACAAACCTGCACTTTTAGAAAGTTCAAAGGAACACACACACAAGCATGTTTCACAGAATATGCTGTGTCTAACGCAAACACCAGTAACCCTGTAGCCATTACCAAGAGAATCAAGAGAAATGATATCAAAAGTAACAAAAAAAAAAATCTGTGTATCTAATTCCAGACACCTGTAGTTTAATTACATTTCACAACAAGGCAAGCATTGCTGTGATTCATTTGAACTTGAAAAAGTTATCACCAGTTTCTGCAAGTCAACACACGCTAATATCTTAAATCAATTCTGTGAACAATGAAGCCAAGTTTTCCTTTTCAGTAATTTTATTCTAATGTGAAACATGAAGAAACAAGCACCCAAGTAACTCCAATATAGTATGAAACTTTAATAAAAGTTGTTTAAAAAACAAAGAGCAAAATTTTAAAAATAAACTGAAAGGCTTGACTCCTAATCACACATCTTTCTGACATCAGCAAGAGTACTTTCAGACTTTCAAAGAAAAACAGATCTGCTGTTGAAACATTACTCCCAAAGACTGTTGAAACGCATAACATGAAGCTTCAGAGACAGACAGTTTTATTAACAGGAGGCTTAATTTTAAACAGTATATACAAATCACATGACTTTTCCAAAGTTGGGACCACCTAATAAGCTGTCAAAAAACAAAATTATGCTAATGAATTACAGAAGCATCTGTGTAATGTGACCGCCTCTTTATTGAAGTACACCTTTATACAATCCTTCCACATATTCCTGTACTGTGAAATCCTCTCAGGATGCAGCGCCGCACAGGTTTCCAAATCTCTCCTACATACCACATGAATAAAACTGTTGCCACTTGCACCTCTCAATTTTGCCTGACAACACACTTCAGTGTTCCATGATATGCAACACCAAAAGGCACTGTTTTTCTTGTCCAAAAAACAAAACAGTTTAAAGATTACCATGTTTAAGTACAATGATTTGCAGGGAATAGCAGGATTTTTCAGGCAATGCCCAAGTCTTAAAATTTATCATAAGCCAAGCAAGGATGAACCAAAAGTTTCTACTTTCCAACTTGTGAATTACTTCCTTTCCAATTCTCCATTTTTCCATGAAAGGTTTTACTGCACAGCAAAGAAAATGGCAACTCTTTACAGACTTAAATACAACAGCACAAGTTTATTGCAAAAATATATAGTAAACTCAGTATTTTCAAGTTTTGGAAAAAAATAAATTTTATCTCTGAATTCACCCATAGCAATAATTCACGACAGAGTTGCTGAAGATAAAAGCTTCTTTCATATATAAACTAATTTAAAACTTTAGCTGGACTCCAATCTTCTACTAATAATCACCACTTTGGTTCTCTTAGCAGAGACTCTATGTAAGTAGTTCAAAAGACACATGAGAAATACAACATCAATATCCAACTAGTGTCAAAGATCCCATCCCAACTGGTTCATGTAATCCTAACAAATCAAGCTACTTAAACAATAATGAGTATTTTCAAGTTGTTACTTCTACTGAAAACGTTTTAAGTGTACTATAAAACTCATATGATGTTTGAGGTTAGCTATACTTGTGGCAAAAGTCTTATTCTGCACAGTTATAATTGCAATATATAAATAACTAAAGGTTATTCCACAAAGAACAGCTTGAATTTTACAGAACGATTCTGCTCATACTTAAAGGAATTAGTTCGGTAGACATATCAGCAATGGGCATAATTCAACTGTTCGTACAGCGAGAATCTTGGAAAAAAATAAAGATACATACACAAAACAATGAATCTGTGTACACTGAGAATTCATTCAATTGGAAGGGTAAAATCAGGACTTGAAACAAAGCTTTGACCTGTAAACAAAGCAAATTCAGCCAGCTTTTAACCAAATCTAGAAATAGCTATCTATTTTACAATGGCTTGCAAGAGCACCCACTGAAGAGCTTCACTGACTTCATCTATTTCCCTTATCCGAAACTACATAAAACCAATCTAGATTCCTTGATAAGCACTGTGTCCAGTATAGTTCACCAAACCTCTATGATGAAAAGCAATCTGCCTACCTTCTCCACACATTTGTACGGGAAAATCCACTGCGCGCGTATCCTTGCAGTGTTTCTTCTGTAATGGCTAACCCAGTGCTCTGTCTTATCAAAACAAGTCTGGTTTACAGTTTAAACAATCCACAGGTTCTATCCTGGAAATACTATAAAAACCAATCCGGATGCATTTATCACAGCACTATGAATATCTATTCTACAACTACTTCATATTAACAGCTACCCTAAAACAAGTTTTACTTTTCTTGAGCCTATAGGCCTGTCATTTAAATCAACAACAGCTGCCATTGCTTCATCACGAGACTCAAATGCAACCATTGCTTCTCCTGTGGGCATGCCTTTCTCGTTGTATTTTAAGCACACTGAACTAGGGATCACTTGGTAACCATAAAAGAAATCCAGAATTTCATCCACCGAAACAGTAAAGGGCATATTTTGCACTTTTATGACAGTTGGTCCTGGCTTCCCAGACCCTGTTCCAAAACCTGGGGGTCCACTAATATGTATGTTTCCCGGTCCAGGTCCAAACCCCGGAGGTCCACTTAAATGCCCAAGACCACCAGCAATTCCTGGAGGGCCACCACCAAAATTGGGGGGTCCACTTAAATTGCCAGGACCGTTACCAAAACCCTGAGGGCCCCCTCCAAAACCTGACGGTCCACTCAAATTACCAGGACCACCTGCAAAACCTGGGACCTCAATACCTGCACCAGGCAAACCACTACTTGCAACTGCAGGTATTCCTGGTCTAGCATCAGGAAAGCCACCTAATCCAGGTGGCGGCAGAGGCGGACCAAATGCGCCAGACCCACTAAAGTTACCAGGGAAATTAAATGGAGGGCCATTGTTCGCTTCTTTAGGATTCCCCCCCAAGAAGGCATGCTCCTCCGCAGCAGGGGCCTGTGCTCCAGGCACAGGTGCATTTCCTTGTATTGGTATTTTCAGTATCTTTTTCCCTTGAGACTGTGGGTTTCTCTCGATATCTCTCATTTCTTCTACAGTAATCAAACGTAACACAACATCTCTTCCATTCAGCTTTTTACGGTGCAAACGCTCTGCCTTACGAGCATCATCTTCAGCTTTAAACTGAACCAGTGCTTGTCCTAAGCCTTGCCCATTATTATCAACAAGAATTTGTACAGAATTTTCTTCTACTGCCAGTCCCTCTAGAAACTGAAGGATTTCCATTTTTGTTATATTGTACGGAATATTAGATATATGTGCACACAATTTTGGCAAACCTGACTCTGCCTCAGCATTCATGATGATTTCTCTCTGGTCATAGTTAAAGTTCTGCAATCTTTTACGAATCAGCTCTATCTTTTCTAACATTGCCTTTTTAGTAATTGGATGAACTTGAATGAAGCGATTCCCTATGTACTGCTTATGATGACACAAAGCTGCTTTGTAATCAGCTTCATTTCTGAACTCAACAAAACCCTCTCCAATTGCCTTCCCATTAGGTCCATAAGCTATATAGATGCTGTCTTCAACTATATCCAGCTTTTTAAAAAAATCTATTACATGTTTGTTCTCCGATTCAAATGGAAGACCTTTCAAATAAACACAGAAACCCTGTTCATGGGGAGATCTAGATCGTGACCTTTTCTGTCCACTAGGAGATTTGGACCTAGAATGAGCCTGTGGAGGAGGAGGGTGCGGTTGCCCAGAGGGACCCATGGTTTGCTTGAAAGTTATGTGGCCTCCAGCAGCCACCCACTGTCTCTCTGTTGCAGGACTAACTTCAACATAGCGCTGAATCATCAGCATTCTGTTTCGCTTCAGTGCTTCAAACGTATCTTGAGGAGAAAAGAACTTAACTAGTCCGTTTCCATTATTTCGACCTACATGATCCTTCAGCATATGGACTGCATCCACACGGAGCCCAAGGAAAAAGTCTTTCACATCAGATTCTGTTGCAGAAAAGGGCATTCCATGAACGCTGACATACAAATCGTCTGGATTGATTGGAATTGGTTTGACACTATTTTGAGAATTCATCTGGATAGGATTTACAGGATTCATGGGACCAATAAACAATGGATTCAAGCCGCTGTTCATATTCACTGCTGCTCCAGACCCATTCATTCCAGTGGGTAAAGGTGCTACGGGTGGAGGATTCATAGGAGGCATTCCCGATATGGGAGGCATAGGCGTCATCGGGGGTACAGGGGGCACAGGGGGTATTGGGGGAACCGGAGGAACAGGAGGCAGTGTGGGCACAGGAGGAGGAACAGGGATTGGGGGAATAGAAGGCATTGGTGGCAAAGATGGCATAGCTGGAATAGGAGGGATTGGTGGAGGAGGTACTGTATTCATTGGGGATGCTGTACTAGGTATAGTCGAGCTAAACGTTGGGCTACCAAAGGTACTCCCAAGATTTGGAGGTGCAGTCCCCATACTGGCAGTAGAAAATGTGGATATGTTTTTATTGCTCTCATGCACAGTAGTTGAAGCTGTTACTACACTAGGAGAAGGGTTATTAAAGTTAGGTACAGTAGTGGGCAAGTTAACCCTTCCACTCATTCCAGAACTAGGTGGTGGTCCTGACCTGCTAGCATTTGCTGGTGGCATATCTAGATTGGCAGTTTCGAAACGCCTACGACTGAGTTCTATCATGTTTTGCATTTCGGTTTTACTGCTTAGTAATAGTGTTACTTTAGACCCTTTAATTGTACCACCTGTGCGCATCATACCAAGCCTTGCATCTTCATCAGTGGCAAAAACGATGAAAGCCTCACCCAGTTCACCCCCTACAATATGCACGCCCCCATCAGGAATGGTCAATCCAGAGAAGAAGTGGCGAATGTCCATGGTCCCCGCCACAATCGGGAGACCTTGCAAGCGGATGACCACAGCCATGCTGCGCTGAAACAACACACACCTGCAGATGAGAAAAGGCAACGGCTATGTCAGACTACTGTTTATGACACCATGCAATTACCTACAGACACCATCTACTACATTTGTTTACATACTCCTAACATCTTGCAAAGATTAAGCATGTTTATATTCCAAGTTCCTTATTCGTGTTTGTTTACTTCACGCAGACTGAAGTATTAAACATTTACCAAAACAATTACTATACATTTTGCACTAGAAATTCCAAAGCAACTGTTAAACTGAGACCCGTAAGTGTCAGTGGAAAGAGAACTAGGGAACAGCACAAATTAGAACTATCATATCAATAGTTGAGTATTTAATGGAACATAAGCTAAATGCATTTTAGCCAAGCAAACAAAATTAAGTTACCATACACTGATATGGTATCCACTGTACCTGGCAAAGTGACTGCCAAGAATTCTGTACACCTATGAGCAATAAAAAGTTCTTTTTTTCAGTTGGTGACAGATTTTATCTTCAGGCAGGTGAAGAGGACTGAGAACATACAGGGAGTTATGAACAAAAACCCATTATGGACAACAGCATAAATCACTATCCATCCTGACAGAGGCCATCTACATTATAGCAACGTTAGATTTCACTCCTAGCAGAAGCAAGGGGTCAAGGCAAGAGTGAAGCTAACAGCTGTAAAATAGCCCCAGACATTTTGTGACTATACAGACCCCACCTGAACTAGAACAACACATGTGCATATCCTAGCTGGATATATGACCTTGAAGATTTAAAAAAAAAAAAAAAAAAAAAAAAAAAAAAAATCGAGCCATAACTGTAATAGCTGTAGATATTCAGTATAATATTGCATTTTCAATCTCTGGCATGAGTAAATGACTTCTACCTCTGCAGCTGAGGCTAGTGGACACTTAAGATTGATTTTGAACATCTAGATTTTGAGTTACCTTGCATACATTCTAAAGAACAACCTGCAGTCACATCAGAAGTACAAGATAAACAGAAAACTAGGTAATTCTCACTTATTCTTGACAAAGCTTCACTGAAGTCTGAAAGCAGCATAAGAATACTAGCACGATTCACCAGTTCCGAAGCCAGACTCTTATCCTAAATGCTCAGCAGTAGCGCCTTGTTTCATCTGAACCACCTTACCTCTGAAGCTTCTTGACTTCCTAGAGTACAAACCAGTTCAGTAACTACATGGAAGACCTCTAAGGTCACATGTAAGCGGCATTAAAATATTCAGTGGACATTTGAAATTGAGGATGAACCAGATGATACAATGCAACACCAAGAGGCAAAGCACCACCAGAAAGACCATCTTTTAGGCTATACACCAAAGATATGACCAACTGATAGTTATCTCATAACGTTCGCATTCAGTTGAGTACTGTATCCAATTTTGAAGTCAGCTACATTTGCCTGCCCAGGTATTCCAAACAGTTTAGAGTAGAAACACCTTGATTACATCCTAAACTACTAGGTAAAGTCACTATCCAACAATTTAACTATGTGGCATAAGGCTGAACTCAGTATGTAATAAAAACAAGAGTAATAATTCTTCCACAGGGAAGAACTGAATAAATTCTGCTTGCACACTGGTTACTCAAATGAGTACTGAAGTATTTTGTTCTGTTGCCCATAAACCAGAGTTAACCCCTTCTGTGCAGTAATGACCTCAAGCAACACACCGCTGTTGGAGGGCACTGGCCCACATCCAGCTGACAGGAGCCAAGCATGGGGAGACCCTTGCCAATAGCAGAGAAGCTCCTTGGCACAGCGTCAGCACTGCTGCTCTGCTCAGCGTACGTGAACATCTGATTCCTTGCTAGACCATCTTGAACAATACACTGGAACTTCCAAGATGAACATGAAAGCATCTCAAAAATCTACTTCTACATACCACTAGAAAACCCCCCTACTTCACCAAGGAACAACAGCAACAGAAAGTAAAATATATGCTAACCCTCAAGGATTATTTTTTAAAAAGCAACTTTCCCTACTCACGGCAACATAATAAAGCAACACTTGGCATTTATCTCTTCTAGTCACACCTTTAACTAGAGAATAATGTTCATTGCCCAATCACTTTCCAACAGGAAAAAAAAGTCCACATGAAAAATAAACAGGTCAAAGAACTATCTATAAGTACACATCTAATAAATCATGAGACTTTCTGCACTGTTATAAAACCACAATATTTTTCAGTGATTCTGTAGCTTTATTTTAAATTTGCCTAGCGTCAGCAGCAACTTCTGAAATTGGAGTTAAAATTCTTCTTTCTTTAAGGAAGCCACAGTAAAGGCAACTGCAAAATATAAGAGTTTGCCAGATTATACAACAGGACTGCTTTCAAATTAGATGACTCTGAGACAACCAAGGGTTATAAAAGCAACCCTGTTTCTGCATTTATGCTTAAAAAAAAAAAAAAGCATAATAATAGTAAAACTTGCAAAGAGGTTTACATTTTTCTGTATTACCTATTATACAAATAAATTAATTTCAGAAGTTTTTATGCATCAGCAGTCATAGAATCATAGAATATCCTGAGTTGGAAGGGACCCTTAAGGATCATCAAGTCCAACTCTTTGACACCGCACAGGTCTACCCAAAAGTTCAGACCGTGTGCCTAAGTTCACAGTCCAATCTCTTCTTAAATTCAGACAGGCTCGGTGCAGTGACCACTTCCCTGGGGAGCCTGTTCCAGTGTGCAACCACCCTCTCTGTGAAGAACCCCTTCCTGACGTCCAGCCTAAATTTCCCCTGCCTCAGCTTAACCCCGTTCCCGCGGGTCCTAGTCAGGCATTTTAAGTTTTTTTTTTTTTTTTTTCCTATTAAATGGAAGATTACTTTTTCATAGGTACTTCCTTACTAATGCAAAAGGCATGACAATCTGATCTGGCCATTAGTTGAACAAAGCCATCTTGGGAAGGAATTTCTCCTCAGATGTGCTGGTGTAGAATACATCAGAATCAACAGCCTGTTAGGTAACTGTATTTACTACTTTACTAGATTCTGTGAACCTAACCCAGAAAGCAAATTAACAGATAAGGCTACAAAAATAATTCTTAGGAGTTCAAGCATCTGAAAACATTAACATAGCTGCTGGGATAATATTAGCAGCTCAGTCTTGCACTGAATTCAAAGCTTCCTTATAAATGCTAAGAAATATCAAAGTATTATTACTGAGTATACTATTTAGGTCCACTCAATCACTACTGACAAGAGAACACAGCAACAGAAGCATACAGTCACTGGGAAAACTAGCTGCAGTGACCTCTGAGTAACTAATGCCATGCATGACATTAAACAAGTGCTCAATATTAAACAAGAGCTAACAGGGACATGGCATAAAAGTTGTAACAAATATTTTTGTCAAAAATATATACTTTAAGTTTTGAGTTATCAGGATTTCACTGCTTTAAAAAAGCAATAGTTTTGCTTCTGTGCTTTAAATACTAAACATCAGAGTAATAACAAAAGGGCCAAATTTCACACTTTTACATACAAGTCAGATTTATTTCAAAATGCACTTAGGAGACAATAAGTCACTCGCTCTAATTTTCAAACTAACACTAAAAGCAAAGTCCTGTCAAGTATTTCACTGGTCACTTGTTAAAGACAAATATACGTGCAGAGGCAACACCAGGCACAGAACAGGCTGTTAGCACCTCTAAGGTATGCACTGAAGGCAGCTTGTTGGGCTATAAGAGCAATTCTCAGGCTGCCTGCTTTTCCTCCTGTATAAACAGATGCTTTAAGGCAAACGCCTTTTTTGTCGTTGCTTTGTATGCTTGAGATCTTGGAGACTAGATCCTCAAGTTCTACTATGGACGAGCCATCCCCATTACCAAGTTGAGGTCAGAAATTAAAAGTAAGGAGCTGTCTAGAATTAATCCAAGTCATCTGATCAATCTTAACAGCACCATCTTTTAAGATGCAGACGTTACACTATGAAAGGGTGTATACAAGATGGTTTCTTCCCCCTAGGCACTAGTCAGTAAAACAAACAGAAATGTTGGGTCACATGCATCAGTTGGTAAAACACCACCGGACTAGCCTTTATGCATGTAAAGGCTGATGCATGTATTTTTTCAATTCAGGACTAAAAAGATTCAACTTATTCCCTGTGAAGTACAATGCCTACATGGTACATACACAGCGTACCTGGCAGTTCCTGGATGAAGGCTAAGAACTGGAATAACATCACTGCTGTAACAAGAATTTGAAATACCCAGGCTGGGACTACGTAGCAATACCTGAGACTGCAGAGTACAGCTTTTATTTGGTTTTTAGATTTATTTTTTTTTTTAAAATGCTAAAATTAACTCATTAGATTAGCATAATTCGAATTAGCTGACAGGTAACTATCTGATCCCTTTAAATACTGCAAAAGCAAAATAGAACCTTCTGAATTAGCTTCTGCACTCCAATAGCTACATTTTCAAACAGTGCAGAATAACTTGAGAGAATGTTACAGACTACCACATGCTGATGAAACAACAAAACATTAGTTTGGCAGAAAATTCTATTTTACAAGAATGACACTGCCAGAACAACCATCACCAGTGGGAGTCAAAGGAATAAGACCAGCTACAGATAATTTGACCCAAATGTTTTGATACCGATTCACAGATTCCAAAAGCTTCAATTATTTCTTAAGGTATACTCAATAAGCATAAAAAGAAGTCTTCAATTCAAAGTCTCTTACCTGCAAAGACAGATGTTTTTTTCTTAACAAGTAGCAGAAGCCAAGCCAATCCTGTGGGCAACCAATTAAAACCAACTTTTAGACTGCAATAAAGAATAAATGGAGGCAAAAATCAATGCAGGCAACACAACAGCAGTAACAGTCCACAAAGAACTGTATATACAGAAAGTTCAAACCTGTGACCACCACAAGGCACTGTGACATAGAACAGACACAAGAGTAAGAGTGCGTTTTCTAATACCTTATCCCTGTATCACTTTTTGATAACTGCATTGCAGTTGCTATATAGTTCATGACACAAATACATGCCTTCTTCAAAGAATATAGGAAGAACCAGCAAACATTCAAAGAATCTTTCAAATTTTCCCATTCCTAACAGATGAACAAGTCACTCTTTCAAAGGCAAAAGTTAAGAAGCAAAGACTTAAATTCTGAATTTTAACATGCTGTTGCTCCATCAATATTTCTTTCTCCAATGGTGCATTTTCTAACTTGAAAAAAGGAAGAAAACCTGTAACTCAGAAAGTCTCCCTACAGCTGCACGTGAAGAACTCTTCAAGAGTCACACAAACTGGTGAAAATAAGCAACATCTCACAGACACCTCTAGGCAAGTCACCTCAACAGAGCACACCATAAGAACTCCCTGAGAGATACCATACTTTGTAATCTGCCACTTTATAATCCAAACCCTGATGAAATGAACATTTTTTTTTCCATCTTTGAAAGTACAAAGCGTCTTCCTAGGATTACAACTCGCAAAACAGAAAAAAAAAAAGCTTAACAGTTTAAGTAGCAACATATACATTTTGCATTTAAAAGAAGGAACGGAAAACCTCTTACTCTTTCATTGCTTAGCAGACTACCTCATGCTGCAGTTTTCCTTCTGTGGAATACTACCCAGAAAAGAAACATGCTAAAAACTAACTGCCTCCTCCTCACAAAACCCCAACAATCAGTTTTCAGTTATAAGCATCCTTATCAGAGTAAAGTTACAGACAGAATTACTACTAAACCATCCACAAACTCCTTAACAGAGGGAATTAAAACAAGCGCAGATATTCACAGATCTTCAAGGACATTTAACAGCAGGCTCACAAATGAGACGACAAAACTATGCTCTCCAGACTCATATTAAAATGGCTAATGCATTTATGAAAATAAGACTTTTTATTATACCTTTACAAAAAGCAGGCAATCCCATATTAGAGGATTCAACTATATACTTTCATTTCTAGCAGTTTTAAACAGTAGTTTACAACACAGGTAACAAAAAAATGTAACAACCTCAAAAACAGTTTTGTGCAAAAGCATATCTGCTTTTCAAGAAGCAGATAAATCTTTCATGCGCAAGGAACTTTCCAAATAAAAAAGTCGTTTGAGACACTTCCAGTCAAGCAACCACAACGTTGCAAGTGTTCCTTTTGACAACAAGCTGAGGATTTGTAGAGGACTAAGACAACACACTACAACGTGAAACACAACAAAAACCAAACCAAGCAGTTGGTTTTCTTCAGAAAAGGTGTAAAGCTCTGCTGTATATTTAAGCTTTCCAGCAAGCATCATCTGTTTTCATTCACAACTCTGAATTCTCTCAAAGAACACCCATCGCTCTCATTAAGACATCCCTTCCAGTCAACCTGACACATAAGAGCATGTTAACAAAGCAAACATCGACCAGAGCACAGGTGGTTCAACACCACACCTCTGCGACTTCATGGGAGAGGGTCACCACAACACCCTGTCACCGGCTATGCATGGATATCCGCCCTCCAGTGAACACAGAACCCCTGGCGAAGGAACCTTTAAAGGCGTGCACCGAGGGAACAACCTGACGATACTCCTGCCCAAACCCCGCACATCGAGGGGGATAAGAAAGTCGCTAAGATGAATGGATAAGTCCAGAAACGACTGGTAAAACAAGAGCCGAGAGACTTTTCAAGACAGCTCAGAGAGACACTAGGTAGCAGGACCCATTCCAGCACCTTTCTTCCCCCAGAGCTGATTTTCATTTTTGGAAAACAGACTGAAAGCACTGTGCGACAGCCTCCCTAACGCTCACAAGGTAACCCCGAGGCGCGGTGGCAGCGCCGCAGGCACCGGGGACCTCCTGCTCCGCACCGCGCCGAGCGCTCGCCCCGCTCCGTCCCCGGGGCCGGGCGCGGCCGCCCCCCGCCCCGCAGAGCCCCGCCGGGAGCGGCCCCGCGCCGCTTCCTGAGGCCGCCGGGGCCGGGCTCCGCCGCCGGCCCCTCCCCGGCCGCGCACCTCCCGCCGCAGCCCCCGCCGGGCCCCGGCCCCGCCGCTCCCCCGGGCCCGTTCGGCGCCTCTCTCCCGGGCCCCGGCGCCGCCGCAAGGTCACTCGGCCGCCCCCAACGGCCGGGCCCCGCGGCGCCGGCGCTCGGCGCGCTCCTACTCACCTGGGCCGCGGGCGGAGGCGAGGGGAGAGGAGAGGAGAGGAGAGGACAGGACAGGGAGCGGGGGCAGGGGCGGGGGCGGCGGGGGCGCGGCCCGGGCCCCCCGGCCCCGGCCAGGCGGCAGCGGCGCCCGCTCGGCGCCCCCGGCCCGGCCCGGCCCGGCCCTTTGTGCGCGGGGCCGCGTGCCAGCCGCGCCGCGCCCGGCCTCCCTCCCCTCGCCTCGCCTCGCCTCGCCACGCCGCGGGCCCGCAGCGCAGCGCGGGGCGGGCGGGAGGCGCGGGCCCGGCCCGCCCGGGCGCCGCCGCGCTCTTACCGAGGGCTCTGCACGGGACAAAGGCGGAGAGCGGAGCCAAACCGCCCCCGGGCCCCGCTGCGCGCCGAGCCCAGCGCCACCGACCGCGCAGCGCCACAAAATGGCCGCCTCGCTGCGGCGCCGCCAGGGAGGGGCGGGGCCGGAGCTCGGGGGGCGGAGCCTCGCGGTGCGCGCAGCGGGCCCGGATCCCGCCCCGCCCCCGGCCTGCCCGGGGCGGAAAGGGCCGAGAGCGGGGGCGGCCGGCGCATGCGCAACGCGAGCGCCGCGCCTCGTCTCAGGGGTGGCTGGGGTGGGGCGGGGAGGGGCGGGGACGCGCGGTTGTGGGGGCAGCGCTGCCCTTTTTTAAGGCAAAGTCAGAGGTAGAAGGCTGAGCAGAGGGATGTTGGATCTCTGCTTGACGGTCTGTATCATTGGTTCCGGCACAATAGTAGTACAATGATGATATGACACGTTTTGTGGAAATTAAAGGCAGTACAAGTGAGCATGGGTGTAACTGCTGAGGAAGCTGAGGCATCAAATTTTTAACGAATATAAGAGCCCTGTGGAGACAGGTAGTTCTGACTCCTTCACTTGGAGACGTGTTGCAGAATTAAGTCAGATTACCCTGAATTGATGCCCTTTTGGTTGCAACTACCGTTTGCTGTATTTGCACTTTGCTTGATTGAATTTCCTTGCAGTGCACATAACCGGAGAGCATCCTAACCTGAAGAGCAGCTAACGCTCCTCAGGAGATACTCTGTCACAGTACCTCGATGGACATGGATAATGCTGTAGCTTTCATTTCTAACAGAGGAGAAAATAAATAAATAAATAAATAAATGCTGCATAGCCTCCTGCAAGACAGAAAAATAATCACCTCATATAGCAATTTATTTATTTTCCTACTGACTCTGAGAGTCCATCAGCTGGGTTGGCTTGGCTGTTTCTCATCACCTAGCAGCAGCAGGGGCCAGACCGTTTTGTCCTGAGGTGTTGGGGTGAGGCTGCTCAGCAGGGCCCCCATGCTACCACCACACAGTTTGTATCCCATCGCACTCCTATTCATTCCTCTGTACAAGGATGGATTTTGGGTGAATGAATCCAGCTTATCAAATAGCTTGTACTACCTTTTTTTTTTCCCTGACTACTATGTGCCAACTACAAGTTTTAATTGTTCCCGGATCATTTTTACAAATGTTCAATATAAATAATCCTTACAGAACGTTCCAAGAATTTTTTTTTCATTCCTCATTTGTATCTGTACTTGAAATCTGTAAATCAGATATTTGTTTCAAATTGCTTTATTGATAACTGTGTAGTTATTTTTAAAAATATCTCACCTCCCTAAATTAAATCTTTTGTTTAAATGTTTTACTACACCTACGTAGCACAAAACCACTTTGATTGTTTAAAGAAAGAGATTTACTTCTTATTAGAGTATCTTGTACCAGACTTTTTTCATTACTCTTTTGGACAGGAGTGCGGAATATCAGCTGTTAGTGCTCAGTTCTTCCAAGCGTTCAGCTTGTCCATTTTGAAAAGTGACATTAACTTTCTTCCAACGTGGAACCTTATTTACCATCCTGAGATTTAATAAAAACTGTCTTCAGTGGTGAAGATCTATTAAGGCCAACTTTGGGGAACTCAGCTTTGCAAAACTGTACCTTTCCAAGCACGTGGTGTACATACTATTAGCAAAACCAATTCGACCTGAAAGCAGTTGGAAAGTAACTTAAGTCACAGCAGAGAACAGCAGTCCAGTTAATCAGGCAGATATGGGATCCAAAATGAGGTAATATTGTGTTGGGAACTTTTATGTTAATTTGTCATTTTAAAATTCCCAATAACAGCTTTTGGCTGGCTGTATAGCACTATCAACAAATCTTTTAACCTACCCTCTTCTTCTCTGTCTCCACAAGCCTAGAACAGGTAACTGTCTACTTCTGTATTAGCCTTCCTGGAAAAACATTGCTTTTGTAGTTAGGTGGCATGTTCTGTCAGCTTTTAGAAGTGCTAAAACCCATCAAGGGCTTTTTTTTTTTTTTTTTTTTTGCTTTCCTCACATATTTCCTAACTATCTTACACTACTGAAAGTTTATTTCATTCCTGTCTGTTACTGGCTCAATTTTTATGACTCTCACAGAACGATGACACTAAATCTTCACTTTTTTCAGCTCATATTATTAATGTCCTGCAGATGGCTCCAATTAATCATCAAAAAAGCCCACGAAGCCCCACAGCTTCAGGTTACAAGTGGTTCCATTTGTAAATATCCCGCTTCCAAACAAGCTTACTTCCCTGTACAAAAAGCTTTAACTGCATTCACTGGTTTAGAACTAAACATTCATCCTTGGTATTTCTCTCATGAGAATTATCTCCATTATTTTTCCACATCTTGACCTATAAGCATATTTAAACAAACATTAGTTAATAGTGTGAATGAGTTGCCCAAACCTTTACATGTAGCGTTAATATACTAATATTTCAAATATAAAAGGCACTAAGGATCTTCAAGATCTGACTTCCCTTTTCTCCAAATAATCACAAACTAGGCTATGTGAGTTTTAAAAAATATATTAGATCAGATTGGACATTAAGTTTGAGAGGAGTGACTCATCAAAAGTCAAATGTCAACTAGATGACAGAAAGGGCTTGTGTAAGCATTCACAGAAAACTTAGGAGTCTATCTTTCGCTGCTCTCTAATGGGAGGCTGCAACTTAGCAACTTAATGATTATGCTGCAGAGGTACAGCCAGAAAGGAAGATCCCCCCAAAATAATTAGTGTCCTAAACTTTTTTCTTGATATTACTCTAAGTTTACAGTCACTAACAGAGACTGAAAGTAGCCAAGTTTAAGTGTTATCTGCATTTTTATCATTCATGAAACACAAAGAACAATTTCATAAACATATAGTTCCAAAGCACACTATTACATGCTTAATCCAGAAACCATACATGGCACAAGGATAAAACATAAAACAAACACCTCTAAAACCCAGTTATACATATGGAAGTTTTAAAGATGTTGTGATGAAACATAATATGCCAGTCTTACAATATTAAAGCTGCTAAAGCTGATAAATTCAAATAGAACAATTCAGGATTAGCTTCACATTACAAACAACCAAATCTGTCCTTGGTAACAGAAAAACAAACAAGCTTTTGTAATACAATCCACCCCGTGAGACTTAGCTTTAGCTTCTACGTAAAGTGGTTCATCCTCAACGCAGAAACTATCCAGAACTGGTGACATATTGTCTGTAAGGTATATTAAATTCAACAGCTACTACAGCATCCATCAACCAACCAACTGATCTGAGAGCTGTCTGCTTATGCAACTGATACAAAGGCACTTCGGAATACTGGGTTAAGTCTCCACCTGGAAACATCAGAAAAATAAGAAAGGAGAAACATTGATATGAATTAATCTCAAACCCGTTTTACAGACACTTCTCCCCAGCACTTGCAGGGAATGGATTCCTGTGGAAGTCTCAGATAGGACAGAAGTAAACTCTGGCATGCAAAGAGAAATCCAGAACCTCATGTTCTTATCTAAAGACAAAACACCCAGGCTCAATTGAGCAAGGCCCCCAAAAGTGACAGAAGCCAAGTGTCCATAAGCAAAGTAATGGCAAAGGACTCACTACAAATGAAAAAAAAAAAAAAAAAACAAAAACAAAAACACACGGAAAACACTGCACTTCATGTGCTTCCCCACCACCGCCGCCAAAGTTCCAACTAAACTGGTATTGCAACTGAAGCTGACATAGTCTGCATATTCCCCTCTCACAGTCATTCAAGTTTCCTTTTTATATAAAAACTGCATTGAAAAAAACACAGTGGAAGGGATAGCAAAGTGCATCATCATTGTATTTTAAGTTCTGTAACACTGAAACATGTTAAAATTTGGATTAATGCACATTGACCTGTGCGAGCATCACCCAAGTTCCCCTCCCTCCCCCCCCAAAAAAAAAAAGAAAATAGCAAAACACAGTTTTTTGGTAAAAAAAAATCTTAACTCCACATACAACTTAACTGTGAAGGCACCTAGCCACACTGAGGCATCCTTTTCCTCTAGAAACACTGAACTTCTTACTGTGTGAGAATTTCACAAAATATTTAAGCAGCACAAAAACATCTGCAGTTGTAGGGGTACTCGCCTCAAACAAAATGAACTGGAGGCCTGCCAACAGGTCTGTACTGCAAGCAGAACGGCTATACAGGATGCTTGAGAAGGAACCTCTCACCAGGATTCCACAAACACAGGAGTAACACGCTGATCTCATTTTTCACATTAAGAAATACATTTTGAAATAAATTATGTCTCAGCATAAATTTCTGTGGGTAAATATAAATGTAGTGGGTTTGATATCATCCTGCCTTTCTTCAGAATAAAGACTTGTTTCATTTTGGCTTTTTAAGACTGTTACCAGAAAAGATAGTTTTCCAGCTAAATTGCAAGTGACAAAAAAAAAAAAAAAAAAAAAAAAGAAAACAGAAAAGTGCTGCATGATTTTTGTTCAGGAATGTACAGAAAATGCATTTTAATCCACGTCCATCTAGTCCATGGATAGAGCTTGTTTTCTCAGTGCTGCGTCCATTTAATGCTTTTGAGGTCAATTCCATCCTGCACCATTTCCCAGAGAGGACTGTGAAGAAGAGAAAAATGAATGTTATCTAAATCTAAAATTCACTGGACGACAACATCAAAAACAATAACCAAAGAGGCAATTTCATCAACTACACAAAAATTAAGATCTATCTTAAAAAATTAAAAAAGATCTATCTATCTATCTATCTATCTATCTTCCCCTTCTGGAAGTCAGTGAGCTTCACATGTGCTACCCTTGGACAAAATACAAAAGGGGAGAGGGCAGGTGCCTCAGCTCATTTCCTGCATTTTAGGCATAAAGTACATGTGCTTCCTAGAGACTGAGTCCTCATATTTGATAATGGCCAGATAAATCAGGAATATTTCAGTGTTCCCAAAATAAAACAAAATACATAAACACAGTAATACCACCTCTAGCTTAGAAAATTCTAGGTAACCACCCTATGCGCTTGCCCTACTCACCCTGTTTCCTTGACAATGGCAGGATCTGGGAGAAAAATGGTTAAAACATTTGTTTGCTCAAAAATTTTTTTGCTACTGTTAAGATCTGGCCCACTACATATTCTGACAATACTACTTGCCTATATACAGGGACACTGACAGATTTTTAAAATAAACAATTACTTTCAACTAAATCCAGTTGCTCAAATGATTATCATACCTACAAAGCCTTTAAGTTCAGTAAGAGGATGGCTCACCTCATTTCCCTAAGCCTCTTAACGTGCTGGATGCACTTCTGCACTGTATAATCTACTTCTTCTTCAGTAGTGAAACGACCGATGCCAAATCTGAAAGAGAAACATTAAGAACTGGAATAGTGTGCCTACAGATGGGTGAACCAAAACCACCACATACTTTCAGCAGAAAAGAAGCATATTTGGAAGCAACAGGGAAGACCACTCCACACACCTTATAGAGGAGTGAGCCAAGTCTTCATCTGTTCCAATCGCCCGCAAAACATAGGAAGGCTCCAGAGAAGCTGATGTGCAAGCACTAAGGAAAGGGAAAAAAGGCCAATTTCACACTTCTATCCACGCGCAGATTCTACACTTCACTAATCTCCAACAAAGAACACGTCATTTACAGACATTCAATATTACTGTGAATCTTTACAATAACCTATAGCAGGTTCCCCAGCCTTTTGGAAACTACAAGTGAACACAACGCAACAGGAGCAAGAAGAGTGGTATTTCTGCTGCTAAGGAAAAAGTACAGAAGGGGAATGCATTAGAAGGGAATGAGGGTAATAAGTTAGGAGCATGACGAAAGAAGAGAGAGCGTAGATAATGTTCTAAGAATTAACACAATGCCAAACAGAAGCAGTAGTACTGCAGACTGAGGTAGTTGAAGTGGAGGCTGTGGAAAGAAGACAAGAGCCAAGGCAGAAATAGCCACAGATGATAACCTATAAACGGGCACATTAAAAAAAAAAAAGGCTTCATAAATTGCTATCTGATTTGTATTGCTGTCAATGGAAAACAGTGCACAGAGGAATACAGAACAAGATGATATAGCTACAAAAAGTCAGGAGGCAGAATTTCCACCTCAAAGCAGTAGGAAAAACTGGTTACATGTTACTCAATTTTCACAGGTAGCAACGTGCAGCACAAATCATAGGACTGCTTAGAAATGTGCACGAAGCAGAGCCTCAGAAGAGATTTAACACGACAGAAGCGTTGGGCTTCACAGTCATGTGAAAACTTGTTCTCTCTGTTCATAGTGTCAACACATTTCTAATTAAGATATGCATTTCTAACTGCTTTGTTCTCAAAAGGTGTGGAAAGGAGGGCATCTTTACACTTCATTAACTTCATCATAAGCATGAAGTTGGTCTTAGAAATATCATTGGTCACTCTTGTAGAGTCGACACAGCTCTGTAAGAGTGTATTAAATTTTCTTTCTACTTTTGCATTAAACTTTGGCACTATTAACTAATTTAATTCAGATACGTGTCCAGACTCACTAGATTCTAATTATGTGAAAATTTCATTTGTGTAAAATCCTGCTGAAGGACAGAAGCTGTAGTGGATCAAATGATGGTAGCCTTTGGAATTAAAGTGTCACTGGCAGCTACGAGTCAAGGCCACTTAGACCACAGTTAACGAATCTACAAAGCTGGCAGATAGGAATTTCTGCTTTTTTGCTTTTAGGATGAATACATTTGACCTTCCTTTACAATGTGCCACTTAAGAGAAACACCTTCTCAGAACGCAGTCAATGCCAGGCTGACTCATCAACCAAACAGGAAAGTACAGGGCACAGTGGAGACCACTCCTTATTAGTAACTTTACAGCAGACATTACTTTCTCTATAAGATACTGCTCTCCTTCCTACATATTCCACCTACCTTCCTGAAGATAGAGCCACATCTTTCAGAGCCATCAGAAGACTCTCTCCTTCCACATATGCAAAAGACAAATTGATGCATCCTACATAAAAATAAATGAAATAGAAAAATGGAGAATTCCCAGCAACAGAAATCTAGAGCAAATCTGCATGGCAGTACTTGCACAGCACGTGGCTAATCTCCATTATTCAGTCATGGACATTAACAACAAGGAGCCAGCTCATAGGGCCAGGATTCTGCTCATGTTACCTGGATAACGATGTTCTTTATCTCCATTCATAACCACATCAGGAACTTCACTCATTATTTTTGTAACCAGTCGCTCTGCCAATTGTGAGATTCGCTTATGGTCATACTAGCAAAGAAACCAGAAAAGAGAGCAAAAAAATCAACAGATCACTAATTCTAGCATGTCTGAGCTCACTCAAACTGCTCATGAGCAGCCATGAGTAGACTGAAGTAGCTGCATTTGGTTAGACTGGGGAAAGAACACATTTGAAACTTAAAGCTTTCAGTACTCTAGTGACTGTTTAAAAGAGAATATTACCAGTTTGGTCCTAACTAGTTCAGTCTTCAAAAACATCATTAAAAATCATTCAGAAAGATCTATAAATACACAAATTGTCAAATTGTCTTTTGTAAACATGGCAAGCTATTTGTGCTTAAAGACAAGTTAGGCAATACAAAAAATGACTTATTTTGCAACGCAAGAAAGTGCATCTACTGTGGTAAAAGTGTCTCTTACTTTCTTAGAAGCTCTCAAACTGTATTACATAACAACACACACTCACATATTACTGTGAACTCAACCATAATGTGACTTTACAACACATAACCTCCTAAATGAGAACTGCCCATGAGCATAATCTCATTCTAAACTAAAGACTAAAAAAGCAGTAAGGTATAGTATCAGCTCTAGGGTACAGAAATGGTCAGATACACACGTGCAATTCATATTTGTTTATAATCGCCTGGTCACATTCTCAAAAAAGCTTTGAAGAGAAATAAGGCATTCTCAAATATGACTTTTTTGTTTCTTTGTTTAATGTCAAAATTCTCAGAGATTAGAAAAAGATTCTAGATCTGAGGCTCCTGTAGAATTCAAAAATTCAGGCTCTGCGAGCTCTCCCACCAGCAACAAGGCTTCCATAACCACACAGCTCAGATAGAAGATCTCTGCCTGCCCCCCAGGAAAAACCTCCATTTGATTTGTACAGATATCCTGGCCTATGTATCCCACTGGCAGTATTTAAATGTTTTTTTACGTTCCAGCTGTGAGGAATGCATTGGTGCATAAACAGGTACAGCAGCATGCAGAGTCTTAAACACCAGGTCTAGCAAATAACCTTTTATATAGGTTAGGTATATAGGTTTTATACAGGTTATAGGTATATATATTTTACATATAAATGACCAAGAAAAAGAAGACACCGTAACATTTTTAGTTGCAAAGCTGCAGTAAACTTGAACATAAATACATTTAACAGAATCACAAAACCATAGAAAGGTTTGGATTGGAAAGGACCTTTAAAGATCATCCAGTCCAATAGATAATGGACTGGAATAGTTGATTCGAAAATCTTATTGTTCCAATATATATTACATACTTGTTCAGCTTCAGAGAGGCTGCTAATACATTGGGGCAGAACAGAGAAACAAACACAAGCACTTAAAGCTGTAGTTCACTAAAACAGCCAACTATAAATCTGCTGTAAAACAAGATTCAAACCACATCAAGAAAAAAGGAATTTAAGAAAGCTGAAAATCAACTTTCAGTTATACTTGAAGATCCCAAAACTTTTAATGTTATAATAAGATAATCAAATTTAGTTCACACACAAGGACACAAAAAGACCTAAGGAACCTAAGATCCAGCTGGCCCTGTTATATTATTTTCTGTTGTCCAGGTCAAACACGCTCTCCCACATACCTCCATCTCTTGCTGTGCCACTTCACACGCCGCCCCAAGGCCCACTGCTAACGGAGTGGGCACAGTCCCAGATCGCAGTCCTCTCTCCTGGCCTCCCCCACTCTGCAGGGGTTCTAGTCTCACGCGTGGTCGACGGCGAACATAAACAGCACCGACCCCTTCAAACAAGGAAAACAGTTGGATTCATGTGGTATACATGCACAGTTCTGGAATTAGGAGAAGGGACTCCCAGGATTTGGAAACATTCCTTGTTTCCACAGCAAACATGTATCTGGACACCTCACTGGAGAAAAATGTAGTGAATGCATACAGAAGCACAGTATTTTTTAGAAAATGAGGTTTGTTCCCACCATTCATGTTCCTACTAAGTCAGGCTCCCAGAGCTTCAGACATGGGAGAAGTTCGGTTTCTCCCAGCATACTTGAGTCACCTAAAGACTTGGTACTCCAGCCTTTAATCCCCCAGTCCGTATGTTTCTCAGTGGCACTGATCTCCAACAGGCAGATTGGATGTGGCAGTTTTTACAGCCACCTAATTTAACCCACCAGTCTCCTCACCTAGAAACTTGATTTCCACACCTTCATGTGCTTTGGCATATACCTAACCAGTGACTGTCACCACAGGAAGAATGGCTGCAATTTCTGATCATAAGAAGTTGGGAAAATTTGTGTCTGTCACCTGTCCAAAGTTAGTGTTTGAAAACATAATGCTTGTCCAGAGTTACATCTTCAGCTCTATATATTGAAAAAATAAGAAATCATTTTGCCTTTTGTGTCTGAATAGCACACAGAATACAGCAAAGTTGATTTCTGTCTTTCTACATGAAGTGTTACAAACTAAATGGACTGCAATGGTGATAATAGCTAAACTTTTAGTATTTGAGAGTCAGCTACAAAACCTGTAGCTGGATTGTAAACCCCATTCTGCAGGGAAGGTGCACAAAAGGGGATGGATAGGAAGAAGCAATTCAGTATAGAAGATGGCCAAAATCACCAAGAATTTAAACTTTCTACTTAATCTTTTGATCTCCATGTTGCAAGTTACACTTGGATTTAAACATAGCCCTACAGCACTGTGATTTCATTTGAACCACTGCAGTATCAAAGCTGCTTCACACCATGCAGTTGACTTCTGAAGAGCCACTCATCCTAATGCTGCCATCATTATAAGACACCGTTTCTTCTTTCAACAAAGCCACCTCACAACCAACAAGTATGAGATCCACTTATCACAGCTGTTAGCCTTACAGCACTGCCTGAACTACTCCAAAGTCAGTCCACTACCCGTTCTGGAACAATTTTCTACAGTTTAAGTAGCAATAGTCACTGTCACATACAGGCTTAGGGTATACACTCATGTAGTTACCTTCTAAGGCAAGCACAAGAACTACAAATCTTTAGAAAAGTGCTTCAATAAATACCTTTGGGCCCATAAATTTTATGGCCACTGATGCTCATTAGATCAATTTTCATGTCGTTCACATCCATAGGAATTTTACCAATTGCTTGCGCAGCATCTGTGTGGAAGAAAACTTTACGTGCACGGCAGATCTCACCTGTAATAAAAACACAAAAGCAGGAAAGAAAAACACATTATCTCATCTAATTGTTACAATTCCAAAAACTCCAATAAAGCATCAGTTTATAGCAGGGACTAATTCTGAGGTGACAAAGGAAGAAATGTGTATTTCACATCTCTTTTACACTACATCAAAGTGTTCTAGCTGGTGCCTAGCTGGGCACAGTTTTAGGTAGGTCAGCAGGTAACACTACAGTGAATTTCTTCAGTTGAATAGTTA
This sequence comes from Aythya ferina, assembly GCF_964211825.1. Classification (NCBI taxonomy): domain Eukaryota; kingdom Metazoa; phylum Chordata; class Aves; order Anseriformes; family Anatidae; genus Aythya; species Aythya ferina. Next base: position 9,584,850 of record NC_140315.1, on the reverse strand, counting down.
AAAGGTCTTCTGAGAAGTGGGATTGTTTCCAAACCCACACCTATCAAAGCACAGCCCTGTTTAAGTATAAATGGCCAAACAGGACACCTAAGTTTCCCCAGATGACTCCACAGCTGGACAAAATTAAAATTTTCACATTGATTCTTTTTCTTCTCACTGTCAGTCCAGTACAAGCTAGCCTTACTTGCATGCTCATTCTTGCCAAGTGTTTTTATGCCATTTGCTCTATTTTCCAAGTTTTACAATACTCAGCTCCAAAACCATTCTCTGAACACATGCTGATGACCCACATCTGAACTGACTCAAGCCTGTTAATACCCTGAGGGACAAAATTATGTAATGTTCATAGGCAGTGAACTTAAATATTCGCTATTCTTGTCATCAAAAAACTCGTAATTCATCTTCCATAGAATCAATACTTTGCACAGATGCATTCCAGACTTCTCTGCACAGCAGATCTGGCCCCCTGTGGTCCAGCAGGAACAGCATTACTACTGCTAATATGAGGCCACAACCTTCACAAGGCTTACTCTGCAAGGCCTCAGTCCTGGCCTACTCAACTTGTTATCAAGGCATTATCAGAACACTGGCATTTGAATGTGGGACAACTGTAATGGCCTTGAGAGCACAGGCACAGAATGAAAATAGAGTCCTCAAAGCTATAAACAATTAACTGATGGTCAATTACTTGTCTACAGTGAAGAAATATAACCTTGAAAACCAGGAAAATGTTGCCTTGAGCACAATGAAGGTTAAAGAGGAAAAAAACAAGGCAGCAGTTAAGCAAGAGGAAAGACAGCTGCACAACAGGACAGCTGCCACAGCCTGGCAAAACAACCTGCCAGAATCATGCAGGACAGGCACCAAGGCCTAAAACCTGCCTACAAACTCAAACATCTTAAAAAAGGACATCTTTAATACAGAACAGGGAAGATATTTTGGGGTCACTGTCACAGAAGCTGTTATCACACAATCAGAGTGGGATCCTGGGAGCTGCATCGAATCACAGAATAGCTTGGATTGGAAGGGACCATAAAGATCATCTAGTTCCAGCCCCGCTGCCATAACCAGGGATGCCACCCACTAGATCAGGTTGCTCAGGGCCTCATCCAGGCTGGCCTTGAACACCTCCAGGGATGGGGCATCCACAATCTCTCTGGGCAACCTGTTCCCATGCCTCACCAACATTCAGAACATTTCAGAAATTACCATTCAGAACAACGCGGGAAACAACGCAGCCACTCTATTACAAGGCTATAATCATTACTGAATTTTATACTCATTCCCCTTTTAAAATACTTATTTGGAACAGCATATTACTAAATCCTTAACTGTATTACATCAGCATGACTCTGTAGCATTTTTCTGTGAAAAAAGAATAAGTAAAATGAAGCAAAGTGCCATTAGCTATCCTCTGGAAGCAAGCATCTACTTACCAATGTCATGAATTGGCTGCTTCACTCCTATTTCATTATTGACAGTCATTACAGAAACCAAACCCGTGTCTGGCTGGAATGCAGCCTCCAGCTCCTGATGAAATATTCAAGCACACAGAAGTTATGACTAAAAGCAGAAGCAAAAGATTCTTGAAGCACACATCCATTTTGCTAGCAAGTCTTAACCAGCCCCCTAACTAGCACACAGTCAACAATCCCTGTGGCTTCTGACGAACAGTCCTGGTGACTGCTGAACACATTTAACTAATCCACACGAACATGGGATACCTGCAGGAAGAGGAGTGTGACAAACTGCATTTCTGCATATCCTAACCATGGTACGCACAGAGCCACCTGACACGATCAAGTCAGCAAAAGTTTTTGCCACGTGTCTTGTATATTCCATGAACTATTTTTTTTTTTTAAGAGTTAAACACCCACAAGCCATCTTAACCCACACCTAGACAAAGTTAGGCTGACTACAAAGGAATTGTACTATATACACAAAAGCATCACACAAAGGAGGAGTCTGCCAGCGAAGTTCTTATAAAACTTAATTAACACTTCTGTGCCTGCCAGCCTGATCACTCCCCTCCACCACATCCCCACAAACTCTCCCCAAGCCAGATGACAGGCCTACAAGCAAAACTGATGCTGACTTGTATTACAGGACACAACTGATGAAATAAGCATACATACTTCTAAATCCCAGGACTGCAGCCCTTATACCCAGAAGGGTCAATTGATGGACAGAAACCAGAAGGGAGCTTTGCAATCATTGTGTTTGATGCCTTGGGCAGCTCAGGTCATGAAATTTCATCACTAACTCTTTTATCAAATCCCGCTCCACAGCAGCCACCCACAGGCTCTCCACAGGGTATGTGACAGTTCTACCTACATGGACACAACTGCCAGCAGATTGGGATGAGGGATGAACTCTGTTTGAGAAACATTTGGAGCACACGACAGAACAGAAGATCCTGCTACAGCCATCAAACATTTGACTGTGACTCTCCTTCTACGGTGTGCTATTTATCATCCTTTCTCTCTTTGTTATTAAGGGGTCACACGGTCTTCTTCAGCACCAGTTTGAAGCAAAAAGATCTTCTATTTTCACCATCTGTCAGTAAATAACCTACCTTCAAATCTATCAGCCCATTTTTTTGAACAGGCAGATACGTGACACGAAAACCTTCTGCCTCTAAGGAGCGGCAAGAATCCAACACACACTTGTGCTCTGTTTGCGTAGTAATGATGTGCTTATTTCTGGATTTATAGAATCTTGCGACACCCTGTCAGGCACAATACATGAACAAGAAATTTGCTGTTACAACACTGAAGAGAGCAAGCTTTACATAAAATGCTCAAAACCAAGAAATTGCTATATCTATATTATATAATATCAATATTATTATTATCATATATTGTATATATTATATTATCATATCTATTATCATATTATAATATTATAATATATAATATTATATTTCTATATCTATATTATAAAAATTATGCAATCTTGACTGTGAAATGCACCGAGCTGTAATTCGTACTAGATACTTTCATGAGTACTCGTTGCACTAAAGCATCTCACTTCAAAAAAAAGCCTATGGAAATGCTAATAGATATAAATTCTTGACACTGCTTATTAACAGAAGCACTTTTCAGAAACTTGTTATGAGTCATATATAATGAGATGTCTGAACAACCACAGGCTCTAGATTAAAGGTTAAAACACAAACTAATCTTAGCAAAGAAAAGTTTGCAATCACCACCACTGTTTTGTTGTAAAGATTTAAATTATGTAAACAAAAGAGCTGTACTTGGTGCACATAAGTTAAGCGTATGTTTTACTTCCATGTAAAATAAAATCAAATAAATAAAAAAAAAAGCCACACGAACTAGTTTTGTTCAGACTCAATGGAAATGCATTTTAAATCAGCATCACAAAGGAAAACTAAACCCAAAGGATTTTAGAGTATCATTGGGCCAATGGTGGAACACTGAGGTGCTTTTTCAACACAAAGCAGCCCCTAACCCCAAAAAGAAACCAAAACATTGACTATTATATACTGTCCTCAAAACCATGTCCTGGGTACAGCCTGACCCTCCCCTGTTGCAGCTCCATGCTGCTCTCTTGGGTCCTGTCGCTGTCCCCAGGGAGCAGAGCTCAGTGCCTGCCCCTCTGCTCCCCTTGGAAGGGAGCTGCATCCTCCTCCTCTCTGGGCTGAACAAACCAAGGGACCTCAGCTGCTCCTCATACATCTTGCCCTCTACACACTTCATCATCTTTGTAGCCCTCCTTTGGACACTCTGACAGTTTTAAATCTTTCTCATACTGTGGCACCCAAAACTGCACACAGTACTCGAGGTGAGGCCGCGCCACTGCAGAGCAAAGCGGGACAATCACCTCCCACTATCGGCTAACAGTGCTGTGCTTGATGCACCTCAGGATACAGTTGGCCCTCCTGGCTGCCAGGGCACACTGCTGACTCATGTTCAGCTTGCTGTTAACCAAAACCCCCAGGTCCCTTTCTGCGGGGCTGCTCTCCAGCATCTCATCCCCCAGTCTGTACATATAGCCAGGGTTACCCCTTCCCAGGTGCAGAATCCAGCACTTGCTCTTGTTAAACTTCACACTGTTGGTGATTGCTCAGCAACCTAATTTGTCCAGATCTCTCTGCAAAGCTTCACTGCCCTAGACGGAGTTAACAGCTCCACTCAATTTGGTATCGTCTGCAAACTTGTTCAAAAAACCTTTGAGTCCTTCATCCAAATAATTTATGAAAACACTGAAGAGGACTGGTTTAATTTGTTGAAAGATGTGCACAGTTCTTAACAGTTTTAACAAAATATCTATCAGCATAAACCTTTTACCTTAATTGCCATGTTATTTGATTCTGTAGCACCACTAGTAAAGATAATTTCTCTTGAATCAGCTCCTATTAAATCCGCAACTTGCTGTTGAAAAAGACATGCAAATTTTTTTTGTTACTATAAAATGCAACGAATTCACCATACCATAACACAGTCAAAATGTTTTCAAAAATACACTTTAGAGTCTCAGAAGGGTTACAACTAGCATCTAACAAAGTTATGCTGCAGATACAATAATCTCCATTAATACAAAATACACAAGAAGCTCATAATCATTATTAGCAATGGCATTAAGCATTAGCCTGTCATAAATTAACGTAAAAATTAAGTACACAAAAAAACAGTACATACTGCTTCCAAAATAAACAACAAAAACACTTATCAAAGACCAGGAGAATGAGGAAATTAGTCAGCAGCACACTCGTAATCCGAAATTCTGAGGCATCTTTGCCTGAGGTATTGCTTTCTGCCATTTCAAATTGCTCTGATGTCACTCCTTTTCCTTTCAATAAATCTGCCAAAGAATAGCTCAACACAGAGGAAAGGAAGTTGCCCAATCCAGCCTGCAGACAACTAACTCACACACACGGCTTTATCACAGAATCATCATCGCTTTTGATCGTCTTTTGGCACCAGATGCCCTCGCCAGCAGGAAAACCACCGGCTGCGTGGAGCCACCACTCACCTGCCTGGCCTTCTCCACGGCGGCCTCGCTCTCCCAGCCGTAGGCGTGGGTTCGGGAGTGTGGGTTGCCGTAGTAGGCTGTCAGGTAGGGCAGCATGCTGTCCAGGACCCTGGGATCCTGCAGGACACAAACTGCTCAGCACCAAGGAGCAAACAAAACGCATTTCTTCAAACAAACACAGCAGAAAGAGGGATTTCTGAGAAGAAGCAGGAGGTGTCACAAAGCATGACACCAACCAGGGCACGGGACAGCGCTGGGCCGGGGAGGCAAAGCCGGGCCGGGGAGGGGACGAGGGCTCGGCGGGAGGAGGACGGCGCCGGCCTCGCAAACCGCAGCGGCAGGGCCCGAGCACGCACCAGCGGGGTGGTGGCCTGGACGTCCATGTAGAGCGGCCGCAGGGCGCCGTCGCCATCGCCGCTTGGCCCTGGGGATGAGGGTCCCGGTCCCGGTCCCGGTCTCGCCGCCACCGAGAGCCGCCGGGGGCCGGGGGCCGCCCTCAGGGCCGCCAGGCGCCGCCACAGCAGCATGGCCGATGGGGCTGCGCCGGGACTACACCGGGCCCTGCCCGCCCCTTCCGCCCACGTCCCCGGCAGCGACGGAAGCGGAGAGCGGAGAGGGCGGCGGCGAGGTACGGGCAGGGCCGGGCCGGGCCGCGGGGGTCGGGGCTGGGGTCGGGGCCGCCGTGAGGTGACTGCGGCGCGGGCCCGGGGGTGGGGGGCGAAGCGGGGCCGCGCCGGTGCCAGGAGCCGCCCGGGGCGCGAACGCTGACGGGGGGCTCCCAGGGGAGCGGGGCTCGGGGAGCGGAGTGACGAAATCCCGAAAAGTGAGGGAAAGACAGGCGGAAAAAAAAACGGGAACCACAGCGCCTGCGGTGCGGGCAGGGCCCCGGAGCAAGCCCCCTGCGTTCCGCTGTGGTGGATCTGTCGGGCTGGGCCGCTGGACGCCGCCACAGCTCCCTGAGTGCCCCTGCTCGGGAGGAGAGGAAAAGGAAAGAAACAACTGACGGGCTGAGATAAGGATGGTTGAATTGAAGGGAAAATAATTACTAGGGGAAGTTTATTAATGATTAAGTAATTTAACTAAAGGGGAAAAAGAGAAAGGGGAAAAGGAAAAAGCAAGCAAACAAACAAAAAACGAGCAAAGGCCGTGTGGAAGTGCAGAGGAAAGAAATTCCTCTCTGCTTCCCACCAAGGAGCGATGCTTGACCACATCCTTGCAGCAGGGCCTCAATGCATGTAGCCATTGTTTGGGAGGACAGACGTTTTCACAACAGGAGCCCACCCCTCCCCTCTTCTTCCTCTTTCCACCTTTTATTGCTGAGTGTGGATTTGGTGTGTGGACCATTCAGTGGATAAGGAATGGGCCTGAAGGCCATACCCAGAGTGGTGCTCAACGGCTCCGTGCCCAGGTGGAGGCTGGTGACGAGCGGTGTCCCTCAGGGGTCTGTCCCTAGGACCAGTGCTGTTCCATATCTTTATCAACCACATAGACAGGGGGATCGAGTGCATGCTCAGCAAGCTTGCAGATAACGCCAAGCTGAGTGGTGTGGTTCATACCACAGAAGGCCAACTGCATTCTGGGCTGCATCAAAAGAGGAGAGGGTAACAGGCGGAAGGAAGTGATCGTGCCCCTTTGCTCTGCCCTTATGAGGCCCCACTTGGAGTCCTGCATCTCGGTCTGGGGCCCCAGCACAAAAAAAGACGTAGACCTGTTAGAGCGAGTCCAGAGGAGGGCTACAAAGATGATCAGAGGGCTGGAGCACCTCTTCTATGAAGAAGGCTGAGAGAGCTGGGGTTGTTCAGCGTGGATAAGAGAAGGCTCCAGGGAGACCTAATCACAACCTTTTAGTACTTAAAGGAGTCTTATAAAAAGATGGAGAAGGAGTCTTTACTTAGGTAGGTAATGATAAGACAAGGGGGAAAGATCTTAAACTAAAAGAAGGGAGATTTAGACTAGTGGTTAGGAGGAAATTCTTCACCCTCAGAGGGTGGTGAGGCACTGGAACAGGTTGGCCAGAGAAGCTGTGGCATTCCCTGGAGGCTTTCAAGGCCAGGCTGGATGGGGCTTTGGCCAACCTGATCTAGTGGGTGGCATCCCTGCCCATGGCAGGGCATCTGGAGTTAGATGATCTTTAAGGCCCCTTCCAACCCGAGCCATTCTATGATTCCATGACCTCACAGTTGCCGCTTTCCAGCCCAGTTTGGTTATAGAAGTGTGTGGGGCATGGCAGTAAATCCATCTCTGTTTTTTCTTGTATGTGTGCTTTGTTTTCTAGATGCCTGTGACCGTGGGCCCGTACGGGCAATCACAGCCCAGCTGCTTTGACAGAGTAAAGATGGGTTTCATGATGGGCTTTGCTGTGGGCATGGCAGCAGGAGCGCTGTTTGGCACGTTTTCCTGCCTCAGGTATGCCACAGAAACGGCTCCCATGGACAGGGCACGACAGCCGCAGCCAGGGAGAAATGTTTCCTGCTCTGGGCTAGGATGGGAGGCGCAGGTCTGGTTCTTATTTGTCACAGAGATGAAACTTCCCGTGGATAAAGTTGGCCTGTTCTGGGATGGACAGGTACCACCCATAACTGTGTACAAGTGGATCACAGTTAGGCAGACCTTTCCCTGCCACTTGTGGTGGAGGTTGTTTTGGGAAGCACTGCTGAGCTGTCAAAATGCTGCTCCAAGAGGAGCTGGGTGAATTCTCAGTGCAGATCCACATGTAGCCATGTCTTAGCTCTCAGGCTTGTCTGAGGTACCCTGCAGGCTCTCAGGTGTCTGTGCCATGTTGGCTTGGGCATCCTGCACCCATGCACAGAGGCAATTAATTACCTGGAGTCATGATTGCAAGAGCTGGTGGTTGCCATTGGCACAACCCTGTTGTGCAGTAGTCCACCTTTCCCTCACTATCCAGCGTAACAGCATGGAGACACAAAATGCTCACTGCTGCGCTGGTAGCTCTTGTGCTGCTCACTGACTGGTTTTGGCACTCTTTGTCCATTAAAGGGAATAAGTGCCTTAGTATTTTGTAGAACTCTTTGTGCTTGAGGATTTTTAATCTGTGCTTAAACATGACTGCTGATTTGGTAGTGAACCTAAAAAGGGGGAAAAGGCACAAAACCTGATCTGATATGGTTTAAAAAGCATTCTGATCCTTCTCAGATCCTGGAAGATATTTGTACATGGTACAACACTAGTAGAAAATACAGATTTTAGGTAGGAAGAAGCAGCAGTGGCAGTTCTGTCATTCTTGAACGATACAGCTACATTACTTCTACTGTAGTGATTTTTGGGGAAAATCTCCATGTCTCAAAAATTTAATGCATGAAATTCCTTACACACTACAGTCACTGCAGCACTTAGAAGCCAAATGTTACTGGAGTTTCCCGAGAAAAACTGTTTTTTTGCATTGGTCCAACCTTAAGTAAATGTAAACTGGAGAACAGAAGTGTGTCTGAGCACTTCCAGGCCTTTTGAATTTATCTTGCATTAAAAATACTGTGTCAGTGGTAAGTAGGAAGTTAGTTTACAAAATGGTTTATAGTTGGATGGTATTAAAAATACCGCCACTGAAGCTAGAGTTGCTGATGATACACCAGTTAAGATCTCTTTATTCTCTAGCAAGTCAAATATTTGGACAGCACCAAGCATTTTTCCCCCCAAAATAAGTATGCTTGGGGTGCTGGCAGTCAAAGCTGCTCCTGCTCCCCTTGTTCCCAGTATCTATGCACTCTTTGCAACCTGTCCCGCAGCTGCATCCGTTTGTGGAGTCAGGGAAGGGAAGTGGTTGGCGGAACTGTGGGGGAAATACCTGTACGGTTTGGCTTGAGTGGGACCCAGATGCAGTTCACAGCACAACACTGCTGATCGCTGCAATGACGTGGCAGGAGGTACAACATCAGGCTGGTACAACTGCAGAAAATGCACAAGGACTGTTGGGAAGAGCCCCTGAAGTGCCCAAAGAAACCCTCTCCAGTTTTCTTTGTGGTGGGTCAGGCTGTTGGTCTCCTGACAGAGCCTGGGGGCATTGCTTTAAATTTAGCCTGAAGGCAAGGTATTGGATTTGGGCTCTCATGCAGCCCTTAGCTGGTTGTACCAGAGGATTTCTGCTGTTAATGTTTGTCTGCTTCAGCTTTTACATAATTGTTGTGTTTTTCTTTATCTCAGGATTGGCATGCGAGGACGAGAGCTGATGGGTGGAGTTGGCAAAACGATGATGCAAAGCGGTGGGACGTTTGGGACGTTCATGGCTATAGGCATGGGAATCCGTTGCTAATCTGGAGCTTGGGTTTTTAACCTGAAGTGTCCCTGCCCAGCCATTCCTCCTCTGTACCATAATAAAGTCTTTAGATACCTGGAACTGAGTGCTCTTCATGAAATTGTGAAGCACCATCCTCCTTGCTGTAGCTTCCTTCTGCAGATGTGCTCTTTACTGAATTTCTGCTTTCCTCACTTCTCTTACTCCCATGACAATTGCCCATGACAATGAGAATTGCCGCTTGGGCAGCTCGCATATGTGCCACCAAACCTATTTCATTGATGCCTTCCCCAGCCTAGGAGACTTATTCTGTGGTTAATTCAGAACAACGGTCAAATTTTTCTCCTATTGCAAAATTTTCTTCTATTGCATAAATAATTGAAGTTGACCCTATTCCCGAGTTCTAGGTAACGTGATCATCTCATGCCTTGTTCTGGGGCAAATTCCCTTACAGAGAGCAATGAAACCCAGCCGCTGGCAGGGGTGTTGAGCAAGTGCTTCTGCAGCTTGCTGAGGGCAAACTGCCATAGCTCAGGCTCCTCCCTCCAGCCTGAAGGCACAGAATTGCTGGAAGAAGCCAAGGCACAGCGAGGAACAGCTGCAGGTACACTCCTGCTGCTGGAGCTGGAAATCATGAACTGGTACAAACAGGAAAAAAGCTCCCACCATCTGACAGCTGAAGGTACTTTGTGAAAGTCACACCTGCCATGGGGGATACCCAATCTGTCAGACCTTGAGCAACATCTTTGCAAAGCTGTCCGGTCAGGACGAGCTGTACTGACTGCAAGTTGTCAGCACAGAACAGCACCCCTGGACTGTACCGCCTCTTCCACGGCTCTCAACCCCCAAGTATGGCCTGTAGGGCACAAGTGTCAGTCGTTGCCACCTCCTGTACCCAGATTCTAGGCGACTTTCCATTCCCTTTGACAGGCAAGGTGCCTCACCTCTCAAAGCAAGCTGTGCTAACAGCCAACCCTGCTCCACACATAGTCTCCTCCAGTCTTCCTTAATGGGCTTTTATTTCCTTAAGGAAATAAAGGGCTTTATAATGGGCTTTATAAGGTGCTTCACAAGGAACCTACCATTCACCTGCTACCATGGTGTGTACAGCTGGACTATGAAACATTTAGCTTAGTGTTGCAATCTCCTGTTACTTGGCTTTTGAAACAAGCCTTCCTTTGCTCCTCTTGTATTTCTTCTGAATGATGGAAAAGGACAAGTTAGCTTCATTGAAGCACAACTCTCAGCAGAGGAGCTTCAGCCAGTGCCTATACAGGATGGAGGTAGTCCAAGTGCCATTTCTCCACTCTTGACGGAGAAGTTGAGATTTGCCAGTAAAAGCCTGTTCTTTGCATGCTATCATGTGGCTTACTAACCTGTGAGGGAAATTCTGTACAAATAAGTTGAGCAATACAGATGCTTTGGAACGGCTGAAGTTTTACCCCAACTAGCAGTGGTGGATTTATACTGGCAACTGAAAAAATAGTCAAGCAAAATAAAGTTAAGCTTTGCTTGAATTTCTTCAGCTGTCATGTACTTCTGGGCCAGCCTCTGGCCTCCTCCCCACAATTTCCTTTCTATTTGCTCCAGTTCATCTTCCCCCAGTCCCATTTCCATGGCCTCAGCGCTCCATCCTGGATTTCTGAAGGCCATTGCTTACCTGCTGCAGGTCAACCAAAGCTACCCAGACTCTGAATGGCAACCTAAGTAGCTGGAGCCCAGGTCACCACCGTACTGCCTGAAGGCACAGGCAGCATTCTCTGTTCAGCCCATCTTCACCCAGAGAGGCAGATACTCCCTGCCCCTTTGTCACACAGCTGCTGTTAGCCAATGATTGAAAAGTGTCACAGAAGTGACAAAGAGGTACCAAGGCAGCAATACAATTGTCCCAGGTTCTCCAGGGCTGGTGTTCAGATTTCTACACCTGCATGATTTGCAACTATTTGCGAAAGATGGGGGGGAGGGAGGAATTAACCTCTAGAACCAGTCTACAGGTAGCCTGCGAAAGTAGAAGGGTTGTCCGCTGCCAGGCTGGTGAGTAACCCACAAGCCCTCACCCACAGCTGCAGCACACAATGGGTTCAGAACAGCAGGAAAAAGCACCTGCATTTTCCCCTGGAGATAGAGTTCCAGTTTTGAAAGAGTAGATGGAGGGGGCTGTTCAGAATGGAGGCAGGTGATAGACACTCAAACACCCTGCTTATATGGTATTAGGAGACGGGAGAAATAAAACTTCATAAAAGCCTTTTTAAGAGAATTTTATTTGAGTGGTTCTTACAAAGATTGTTGCAATATGAAAGTCTTTGTTTGATAGAAATATCAAGCTGTCCTGTCAAACACACTGAAGTAACCCAAAAATATATTTCAGAGCTCACAGAGCTTAAAAAGAGCAAAGATTATATGCAACCAGAACAAAACATGTTTCTGTATTTCCTGCTGATTTTCAGACTCTGCTGAAATCCTTCCAACTGTGCTACACTGCATACACAGAAACTTATCTGGAAATGCAGAGATCGTTTTGTTTGGAAACTTAAGACACACCTCACACAGTATTTACAAAGAAACTTTTACAGATACATTAATCAAAAGTTACCATCAAGAAATAAAACCCTTCAATCTTTCTATTCTTACCAATTATTCAGCACAAAGCAAGCTGAGTGGCTGACTGGAATCAGCTTTCAGTAGCCTTTTGAATTCTCCATTTATACACAACACTAAATATGTCCCTTCATAAAGTCTATCTCCGATATTAACCTTTAGCAGACCACCTACATTTAGTGAAATGTAAAATGTAATTGCTGCATTAAAAGAAAGGCTTGTGAAACATTAAAAATGTCATTATGTCCCATCTGCCTTTTACAGAGAATTTGTTTTCTATGAGCTACTTCTCAGTTCCTACAGATCACCTTAGTAAATGTACAAGAATTACAAGGCAGAACAAGAAGTCAACAGCTTTGTATACAGTGGAAATGCTAGTTAGGGAGAATGAACACACTGCATTTCTGCTTACTTCATTTTATTTTTAAAGGTAGCAGGAAGTGTACACAAAATGACATTAAATCCTTTCCTTTAGTTTTATCTAAATAAAAGATAACTCAATCTTCCTCCAAAAAATAACTATGTACAAAACTGACTAAATCCATCTTCATCGTCGAACAGGAACCAGTAGTTGGGTTGCAGTCATAGAATCTGGGAAAAGGCTATGGTATGTTGGAAGAGGTACATACGCTGCTGTAATCATTTTACCTAATCAGAAGATTTAAAAAAAAAAAAATCAGTATTTGTTCATTTCTGCAATTAAGGAATAAATGCATGTTTCTAGATGAAATCTACTCACCTGCAAACCACCTCCCATGCAATGCATTTACAGCTGCAATGGCAGCAGCAATTGAAGGACATTTGACATACACATTGCCCTGCAATACAGAAGTGTACAGTCTATTAGAAGCTTGAAGATTTCCTACATTGTCAATTCTCATAGACTTCCTTTGAATGGTTGTTATCGAGGCAAACCTACCTCACCATGTTTCTACTGGTACCCACTGGTACTATAGAATGAACACAAGAATATGGAAGTACTGGAGAGAATTTTTACAAATATGCATTACCATACTGTAGCAGTTACTTCAGCAGGAAGCACGAATCTTTTCTAAGGTTTTGCAAAAAAATGTGAGACAATGTGAGCTTGTTATGGAAGCAGAAAGCAATGGATTGCTTACTTGCTCCTTATACTGTTTGAATTATAATCTAATGGTTGCCAATTGCACAATTTCATTGTATAATGGAAGACGTATGAGGAGTGGCTGAGGTCACTGGGCCTGTTCAGCCTGGAAAAAGAGGCTATGGGGAGGGAGACCTCATAACAGCCTACAGCTTCCTCACAAGTAGGAGTGGAGGGGCAGGCACTGATCTATTCTCTTCAGTGACCAGTGATAAGACCCAAGGGAATGGAGTCAAGCTGTGGCAGGGAAGGTTTAGGCTGGACATCAGGAAAAGGTTCTTCACCGAGAGCGTGGTTGCACACTGCAACAGGCTCCACAGGGACATAGTCACAGCACCAAGCCTGTTAGAGTTTAAGAAGCATTCGGACTGTGCACTTAGTCACTTGGTCTGAATTTTTGGGTGCCAAGAGTTGGACTTGATGCTCCTTTTGGGTCCCTTCCAACTTGGGATATTCCATGATTCATGTGAAACAGAAGACTGCAAGGAGTTGGGCTAACCATCAAATTCCACAAGTAACTAACATTTAATGACAAATGCTTAACTAGATGCACTAGTTAAGTCTAACTAGTAGGCAGTTATTTTCAACAAGGTTAAGTACTTGTGCCTGGGGACAGGACATCCATCACTTCAAAGAAGGCTGGTACAGTAAGAACAACCTAAGATGGTATCTAACCAGAGTGACAAACACTTTGTTTATCTTCTGATGAGATACCTGGAATTGTCTATCTGCAAACTAAGCAATAAACCAGCCTAACCCAAAGTACTGCAACATTCGCATTGAAAACCAACAAAACAAATGTATACACATTACTGTAGACTTCTGCTTCTGGCCACCTGCTTAAACAGAATACTACCAGTAATTCTTCAACCAGGTCGCATCCTAGCTGAAAGATTTTAGAGGAAAATAAGGTATTAAGAAACTGAATTCAGCCTTCACTTCAGCAGTATTCTCCAGCCCCTGCTAACTTCTCCCACTGTGACAGCATCCTTTCTCAAGGGAACAATCTGAGGTAAGGGCTCTAGCAGACCACAACCAGGCAGCAGAAAGCTGTTGTTTAAAGCACTGAGTAATGCACACAGTTGTTCTCAGCATCCCCCCTGCACAGACATCCAAGCTGTTTATACCGTGATATGAGACAGCAATAGAAAGTTTTAGTTTTCCTTACACACCACACAGATTGGTGCGGTGCAAGAGAAAATTATGCGTTCAGCTTGGACTGCAACCTTTTCACCCCCACCAATTATGACTTCACTGCTGAATACTGACAGCCCTCAGAGCTTAGGAAGTCTGGCTGTCTGGAAAGGAGCCCCAAAAGACTGGGGATGAGAAACTGAAAATGAGAGAAAAACATAACAGGAGTCTACGCCCAGAAAACAGCACAGTGAAAATTTGTGTCCGAAGAAGGTATTTTCAAATACTAGTAAGTATTTTATGTCTGAGCCATGTGTGTGAGCCATTCTGTGCTAGAACGACAAAATGGATTTCACATAACCTAGCAGGTGGTATTAAAAGAAAAGGTTACAGCTGTCACATCATGAATTAGATGAAGTGAGGCAGAGTCGCAGCTCCATGTGCTCAGAACCTACATGGTATCTACATTAGAAGTCCCTTGCTTTTCAGAAATGCACAGCTTAAGGGAAAAGCCAAAAGCAATAGCTATTGCTATTCTCCTGCTTGCATTCCCACAGCAACTTCAGCTGTGGAAATCTTTAAGAGCAGACTGCAACACCAGAAAGCTGACTCAGAACAGAAGGAAACGATCTATGTTCTTGAAAAAACTGCAAGCCCCTTCAAGAAATTCAGACTCAGATTAAGAAAAAAAAAGTATTTGTAATGCTCCCTCTATCAAGTACAAAGCAACAAAACTCCTAAAAACTACTCAGTGTGTTCCTGGAACCAGGCGTACCTGAGCTGAATTCTTGTCTACATAGATGTGGATAACTCCTCCATGTTTGTTACATTCCTCAATCACATCATCTTTAATTTCTGTATCCCAGCCAGCTTCTTCTTCACTGCAGGGGGTAGAATAGGAACAGGACAGAGATGGAAACATTACTCACAACAACACTGAACTCACAACCAACCAACCAACCATCAAAAAACCCACCTCCACAACATTCTAATTACTTTCTCACACATTTAGGTCATCAACAAAAGGCAAACAGAAACAATGACAAATCACTTACGTTTGAGGATTAAACATGTTGGAAAGCTGGAAGCACTGTGTTGCAAGTGGTTGTACAGAAGCAGCTGCAGCCAAAACTGTTTTAATGGGGAAAAAAAAAACAATACCAAATCTAAGAATCCGCTATGCATTTTTCCAATTTAAATGGTTCATTTCTCTAAAACCCCAGCATTCAGCAGTCATAGCAACAAATCTAACTAAACTGAAAACTGAAGGCAAAGAACTCATTAGCTAGTCACCATCTATTATAGAAAATTCTCAAATTGATCAATATGGAAGATAGAACAGATTAACTACAACTGATATCAAAAAGTTAACAGATCACTCTGCATGTTGATTTAGGCAGATTTTCAATTTGAACAAATGAATACAGATACATTCATCTTTGTATGCATCTAAACTCTGCCAGAGCTGTATACTAGCACTTCAACTGGGACACATACTCCGCATTTAAGTCAGACAGCAGCTTCAGATGGAGTGGGACCACCCCATCTGACTTCACAGGAGGTGACATCCACTTCCGAGAGTTCTCAAGATGTATTTTGAGCACAAAATACTTCTGTTATATGCATACATATTTTTTCTCCTTTACTTAGAAAGGCATCATGCTGGTAATATTTGATAACTAAACCAATAAAGTGAACTACACTCTCAATAACTAAACTATTAGTTGCCATCTATTGTTACCAATCATCATGGTGCATCTTATTAATCTCATTAAAGTTGCATTATATAAGCTGTTTATGTAATATAAATAGGCTGTCCTCTCCATAGGCTGTAAGCTTCCGTTAATTTAGCTGAAATAAAGGCCACCTTCTCTCTACCTACACAGGCATCAAAATCAGTAACATCATGACTAATCCAGGGAAAATAATCCCAAACTCCTAATATTAAAATGAGCCCTCCAGTCTCTACCTTTAAGGTAGGAGAAAACAAAGCCACACCGCAACCCACATATTTTCTAGGTAACATTCACAGGCTATATGTCAGTCCAATACTGAGGAAATGCTACAGGAAAAAAAAGGTTTACGACACTTTCTGTTCTTTTCAGTTGATATTATGATTTCTACAAACACCAATACAACCTCAGGCTGTGGACAGACTCCACACCAGAAGCATTTCACTTAGAAACAACATTTGTAACACAAAATCTAATGGTAACAAGGTATATTAAATTATAGTTTACCTTCATTCTGCTGAGAAAGTCTTGTTTGCAAATCTGAAGAAAAATATACAGAAGTTAATTAGCACATTTGCAAGCATTATTTTATCAGGTTGGTTAGCTTGTATTTTTGCAGTTAGGAGCTTGTTCAAGGACCTAGACCTGCTCTCACTGTTCCTCTCTTAAGTATAAATAATTTCACTTAGTTCAGCTTCTCAGCTAGGATGTCTCGTATTTGAGAGATACTCCATGACCACACAGGTAAGCAAGTGTATTTCAAAAAGAAACCATAACTTAAAAGGAAAGGAAAAGGTGATCATGTCCTTTAGTTTAATATATTGTTTCTACCTTGTCTGTGTTATGCTTGAACTCTTCCTAAGACCTTTTTTTTCCTTGAGAAAAGAAATACAGCAGTTCTTACAGGCATTAAAAGTTTGCTACCTTAATTGAAAGCATTAAGCACATAGTTAACCATATGTAGCATTCTGAAAGCAGTTACCAAATTTTATTTCAAGTAGAACAAGGAGGTATTTCACCTGTTATCTTTTCATATAAAATGTCTTAACGACACAAGTTAGTTTGGTGTTTTTCAATTTTAAAACACTTGAAAGTGTTCAGAGCATTTTATTTGTCAAGTAAACATAATTACTCATACAACAACACGTAGCTGTCCCAATTTGAAGTAATAGGGACAGAAAAATGCCGTTTTTTCAGCCATTTTCAAGGATATGACTCAAGTACTTGACTTAGCAACTTCAAGTCAGTAACAGAATATTTTGGAATGCAAGAAAAATTTAAACCTCCTCACTTTTTTTTTTTATTTTTCAATTCATTCATAAGGAGGTGGAAGATTAAAGGTAACCATTATCTGAATTTGCTCATTTAGAAAGCAGTGAGTAGATGGGCCCCTTGAAAAAGCTTACTTGGAAGTATCTGAAGACCTAATCTATGTACTTCTTCCTCTCTATAGCCTCTCCCTCCAGAACACTGGCAGACCAACAGGAAGAAAGTTAAAGGAATATTAGGCAACAAAAGCCCTGAGACATGTCTTCAAGTGCCTTCCAAATGACTTCCATATAAGAACACATACTGGGAACTATCTTGTAAAATATAAGACAAAAGGAGATAGCTCTGAAGGCTGGTTACACCTAGCATTTTTCTCCTTTGTCTTTTAACAGGAAGGAATCCTCCACTGCATAGAGCAAGAAATCCTATAATGGGTAAGACTGTCCTATGGTGTGTTCTTTACAGAAAACCAGGTATCCACATCATTTATCCAAATCTATAAATAATTTCCAAGGTAGTTATTGCCTTTAGTTATTGCCTTTTTTAAATTTTATCTTGGTAAACAAGCGTGCTTGAATAAATAAAAACAAACAAAATCTATTAAGTCACTCTAGATGAGGACAGACTTCTCCCTCTGCAACTCTGACAATCATACATTCACATCATTTCAGCTAAACCCACCAAATGTCAGTCAGCCTGGGGCTCTACAGCCAAGTCTTCCTGGCCGCAAGCACCCAACATGGCAAATCTACAAGGTAACTAGTTCATTAAATTCTGTCTAGGGCTCAGAGTCAAGTCTGCTCCAGGCACAGCAGATCAGCTATCAATATCTAAGTGGCACCAAGTTTCATAGGTTATCTACTACTTCTGAAACATTCCTGTTCATCAAATCTCTTTCATCAACTGAATTTTTTCCTTGGTCATGATTGAAGAATTGTCCTTTTATCTTCTAAATCCACTCGGAATTTAGAAATACAACATCCCCTCAGAATAATATTTTTACCTACATGCAGTTTTGAACAGTACATGGAAACTCAAGCTGATATATCAATCCAGCTCAAAGTAACTTGTTGAGTATATTCTGTAAACATTATCTGAAAGAGCAGTGAGTTCAGCATGACTGAGAAATACATACTCAGTACAGATAAAGCAGAAACACAAATACCTATCAAAGCACTGTCTTAAAATAGTGACATTATATTTTTATTTTGAAGAACAGCTAGCTTTAATTAAACAAATGCCAGCTAAATATTTTCCAGTTTTCTCAGCAATTATTTACAATACAACAGAAGCTAAAATGCCAGTACTGAATAACACCTACTCCTCCCTCCATTGCTACAGACTAAATCTTTCTCATAAAGATTTTTTTTTCCCAAAAGTAAGAAAATGTTTTGTTCCACAAAGCATTTTAAGTGCTCTGTAGCCTTGTGGTTTCTGATTTTCACACAGAATTTACACAAAGAACAACAGCTATAGCAACAGCTCTAAGTGTTAGACTCTTTTTCCTGCTGGAATTTTCTCAATGGGAATAATATTCAAGTTCTCAGGTCTCCCATATAACTATGTATCTTTAGCTACCCTATTTAAGTCTTACTTAGCTCATCATCTTGAACACTTGTGACCAGAACCATTCACCAATTTGTACCTGACACCTCAAGACACACAGATATGCTAACTCTTAGCAACACAGCTGCCCTTTCAAAGGCACTCCACACTGACAGCTCACACTCACTCACTGACTAAACTAAGGTGGTTAGGTATTTCCCACCTCCTCGGCTATTTTTCACTGCTCAGGTCCCAGGCTATATGACTGATATCTGTTTCAATCCCCACCTAGTGAAAAATGTGTCACACCCCAAGCATCCTATATTGACAGCACCTCTATTTTTACACTCACCTCATTCCTAGTGTTTTGCCATTGTTCTTTATGCTATATTTAAGAAGACCAGTCAAAAACCTAAACTTTGAACAACATCCTCAGACCTTCCCAGCTTCTATTAAAAAAAAGCCCCTTTCCTCCAATCCTCTACGTATTTGCACTTTCCATACTACCTACTTTTTGGTAATTTCATTTGGAAGCTAAACTTCCAAATGACATAAATCAGCAGTTCATATACTAATTTTTACTACAGCTATGTCTACGCAGGTCCATTTTTTTTTTATCACTGATCGTTAGTGCTCATGTGCAGTTTTTCTGAAAGCATGCTATATTTCAATCTTATTTCCAGTTTGCCTGTCTTTACTATGGTTCTTTAAGGAGCAAAGTGAAATAATCTGGACAGTTGCGAGTCTTGTTATTTTCTCCTTCCTTTTTCTAAGTATAGGAGATTTATAAATAGATGTTTCAGCTACGTATCACGGACTTAAAATATTTATTGACAATACCAGATCTTATATTTTATGTACCTATTTCCTAATTTGATGGGAGTCTTCTTATTACCTTGAACTGAGAACATTCAGTTTTACTTTCAGATTTCCTTCTACCTTGTGAATTATTTTCTTCAATCCATATTCTTATCTTACCTTTCTCAAAATCCAAATGTTATGACCAGTGTCCCCAGTAAGAACTGAAGGAACAAAGTTCTTTTGAAACATTGTTTGTAACATACATGAGTGTTTTTTTCATTCAACTTCAGCCCTGATTCCTCCTTTTTGTTCTCTTCAAGATTTCTAAGTCTTCATGTATGCTTTCATGTCTTTTATAGAGTCAAACTTAATCTCAGTCTTGGTAGGTAATTCTCATTTTATCTATTTCCTGAACTGATAACATTGTTTTATTATCAGTCCTTTTCCTTTTTTCCTATTCTTCACAGGCTCTGTGCTAATTCTTTATTTCTTTTGAAGTACTTAATCACCCAGTTCAGCGTGTAGCCCATTTCTAAAAGGACCATTTCTTCTTTCTGTGGAATACAGATTCAATACAGCATTGGCAGTAAGGAACTGCAGAAACTTTTTATGTATTGTCTGTTCCTACACCCCAAGTTTCTTAGACCAGTTGACTTGATTTTCTTACTTCTTCAACCATCACTTTTGAAGTCAGAAGCCTTAGTTACAGACCTGATTATCCTTCCATTTAAGATTGAGCAACTCATGATCACTCAGTCAATGGTCATTTCTATTCTCATCCATAACATCTTCATTACTTACCAAAATGAGTTTAAAATAGCATCCCTTCTTCATGAGTCAGTGAGTGTTTGATGAAGAAATTTGTCGGATATCACATCCAGGAATATCTGGGCCCCACCATTATTACTAGCAAATCTTCTCCAATCTGTATCAGGGAAGTTAAAGTCTCCCATAATGACATAATTCCTGGTAGTAATTTTCTCTAACAAGAGTAAAGAGATCTTTAATCCATAACCAAATCTCACTTTGGGGATAGGTCATGACTCTATGGTAGCAAAAAGCTTTATCCTTTTCCAAAGTTACTCAAATTGTACATGTCTGCATTATTCCTTTTGTACTATACAAGCAGAATACACAATAATACTCCTACCACTTTCATTTCTACAATCGCTAAATATGCACATTCTTCAAAAACCTGTCTTCAGCCTTGCAATTTACTCCTCCACAGAACTCCAGTTATGTTGCCTCATACTGATTCAGTGCTATTCTAACAGTTTAGATGTCTTAAGGGTATTTTTGGCACCCCACTGGCTGGATTTCTTTACCTTGTTTCAGATATGGCAGAGAGGAAAGGATTGCTGGTTTTTGTTTTGTTTTGTTTTTGTTATTGTTTAAAAACATTTCTCTCCTTTTTCACCAACTACACTTGTTTTCAAGTAAGACTGTCACAACACTGTCACCTACATTAAAGGTGATCTTCTTTTACTGTTGTTTACCTTTCTTCTCCTTCTGTACTAGTTATTATTCTTTCTTGCCACCATGTCTTATTCATCTCCTTCTCTGATAAACTTTTTCCTCAATCCATATTTCTTTAACTAGCCAGTTCCTTTTCCTTCCACAATTCTGTCTAGGGGTAGATGTTATGTTTTTTTGTTTTTTTTTCCACAACTATCTGCAATTATACATGTAGAATCTTCTCAACATTGCACCTGAACTTTAGTAACATGATTCAGGTGTAGCTTAAGTCTGAATCACTTCTGTCACAAACTGCTGGAAGACAAGAAAACCCTATGTATATACACTTTGTTGATTTCTTGACATTTCTTACACATTCCAGCATCTAGTTGTGACATTCCTCATCTTTTCTACTGCTATGAAATTTGCCACTCATTGTTCTCATACTAGTTTAAAAAAATCCACTCTGAATTCCCAATGTCCTATAGAAGTTACCTGAAGCCTTCTTGAACATTTTATTTAGGCCAGCTATAAACTAAGCAGCAGCAGCAATCATATCCTTAGCCTCATACTCACTCTTCCTCAAAATAGATTGCAGTAAGATCTCAGTAACACTTCCAACACACCCACTGGCAGAGTACACAAGCTATAGCCAATCTCCCAAGCAACACAAAGATACCCTGATGTACAGCGTCCACCTCACTAGGACAAATACAGAGTCTTGCACCTCTCCTATGAAGAAAAGCTGTGAGAGCTGTGACAGTTCAGCCTGAAGACAAGGCTCCAGGGAGACTTCATTGCAGCTTTTCAATACTTAAAGCAGGCTTATAAAAGAGATGGAGAGCGACTTTTTTTTCTTGGGCAGGGGGAATGTTTTTAAACTAAAAGAGGTTTAAACTAAAAGATTCAGATTAGAGGTTAGGAGGAAATTCTTCACTCAGAGGATGGTGAGGCACTCAAACAGGTGGTCCAGAGAGATTGTGGATGCTCCATCCCTGGAGGTGTTTAAGACCAGGCTAGACAAGGCCCTGGGCAACATGGTCTAGTGGGTGGCATCCCTGCCCATGGCAGCGGGGTTGGAACTGGATAGTCTTTAAGGTCTCTTCCAACCCAAGTCATTCTGTGATTCTATTAACCGTAACTACTGTAACATTCCTCCATGAAGTCCCACTAACCTTCCTGCCCCTGGTACAGTTCTGTTTCTTCAGAAGGGATTCTGCAGAGGGTCAATCCCCTTACAATGAGTCTGACAGTGTTAACAGTCAATATTTACACTGCAGTAGAACTGTGAATAGTAAAGAAAGAGATGAAGGCTTGGGATGAATTAAATGAACTAGAATAGATTTGCCAAAAGTAACATAAAATGAAGCACACCCATCAAAGCTGTTATACACTGTTTATATGCTCATGGATTTGAGAACTTCCACAATTTGTAAAACATGCTGTGGTATCTATGTTTCCATCTTAAAAGATCAGAAGATGGATTTTGGTACCTCATCTCAAAATTATAATTATTTATTTTTCTAAAATATTTAGGCAATTATTTCTTACCTGCCACAGCTCCAAATGCCAATGATCCACTCATCTGCAGAGCCTGCTGTGCAGCTGGGGGAATCTGCAAACCAGTACCTGAAAAGGGCACAAGAACATACACCTTGTAGCAAGCACTTTTTACTCAGTCATGGATGCAGTAACTGAAGTATCAGAAATTACTATTTTCAAAAATTACTATTGCTTACAAATTG
This sequence comes from Aythya ferina, assembly GCF_964211825.1. Classification (NCBI taxonomy): domain Eukaryota; kingdom Metazoa; phylum Chordata; class Aves; order Anseriformes; family Anatidae; genus Aythya; species Aythya ferina. Next base: position 9,562,200 of record NC_140315.1, on the reverse strand, counting down.
TTACATGCAGAATATTTGTTGGGATGCATTAATCCAAATTCTGCAAAACTGTATTTTCATGCATTTCTTATTTATCCCCATACATACCCTCTGCAAGCCTTGCCATCAACTGAAGGCGACCAGTTGTTCCCAAGTCAATTCCAGTCCGTTCCAACTCATCACTGTCCAAAAATGAGCTAGCACTGGAAGCATCAGTGCGCTCAGTTACGTGCCCAACTTTCATTGGCCTACCAGCCAGCTCAAATCCATTGAGTTGTTCCAAAGCTTTTTTGGCACACTCAGAGTCTGAGAACTGTAGATTGGAAAAATATATATTTAGTAATATTGCCTGCACTACTCAGCAGCACTTTTGTTACATTTGAGATCCAGTTACATAAACGTGAAAAACATTACATTAAAAATAACAATAGCTACAAGCTACCATAGATGTGCTCCATATTTTCAGTTTTAACCAAACACAGATGAGGTTGGGTACATACACAACATATTATTGTTGAAGCTAGAATATCTAGATACTGCTGTCAACAAAAGTCATGGCTGCAGTTGTCTTTTAACACTTTCCAAGGACAGTCACTTCTTTCATAATTTTGTAACTGTTATGCATTTACTGACTACTCCTAGCAGATGTTCTGCATCAGGAATTAAAAATGTAAGTATGTTGTCAGCATTAAAAGCATCAAGTATCAGTTATGAAGTCAGGCCTGATTTATTTGTCTCCAAGTGCCAAAGGTCCCAGGCAGAGACATTTCTTTCATCACAAACTGTCAGGTGTCAGGTCAGTTAACACACCTAAGTTCAGAAAATTAAGTATCGAGCGCAAAGGGGAAAGGAAAGATGTTTTCAACCTTAAGTTTTAGACTCTGGAATTTGATTTCCCTATAAAAACTTGAATTTGATCATTTTCACAATACTGTGAAAAATGTAGCTTTTGCTAGTATCCTTGCCTGCAAAAATGGAATTGCTTTACAGGCACCGATCATCGAATCTGCTATTCCATTCTAAATATGTGCATTGTTCAATCATAAAACCCATAAAGAACTGTCAAAAAGAAAGAAAGGCAGGCCACTGTTGCATGTCACACAAGAAATTTCTAAAATGAGACTTAAGTGAGATTTAACCAAGCTACACTTGCTACATGAAAAGGTTATATTCAAGTTCTCTATAAAAAGTTTGATAATTCTAGTCATACCGTAATAAATCCATATCCTTTTGAACGTCCAGTTTCACTATCCATCATCAGCTGAATGCTTTCGATCTAAAAATAAGAATAAGACTATTAATTACCAAACATTTTGGAACAAAACCTGTAGACAGTCTGCCAAATATACATACATTAACGTGAAACCACTTTTTTTTAAAATCAGTTCCTCATTCGTTCCTCTAATCAAACTTAGTATAGAGGCAGCTAGATATGTACTTTGACACACAAACTGAAACAGGCAAACATAAGGGTGATACACAACTTGTTATTTAAAGGAACTCCAGCTGCAGGCAGAGGCTTGGTCTTACGCGACATTCTAGCAGACAATGAGCAGACAGCATCAAGGATATCAATTTGTTAGAATGGGTCCAGATGAGGTCCATGAAGATGATCAAGGGGCCAGAGCACCTCTCCTACAAAGGCTGAGAGAGCTGGGGCTGTCTAGCCTGGAGAAGGCTCCAGAGTGACCTCACTGTGGCTTCTCAATACTTAAAGGGGGCTTATAAAAACAATGACGGACTTTGTGCAATTGGATAATGACAAGACAAGGGGGAACTAAAAAAGGAGAGATATAGATCAGAGGTTAGGAGGAAATTCTTCATTCGGAGGGTGGTGAGGCATGGGAACAGGTGGCCCGCAGAGGTTGTGGATCCCCCATCCCTGGAGGTGTTCAAGGCCAGGTTAGATCGGCAATGTGGTCTAGTGGGTGGCATCCCTATGACAGGAGGGTTGGAACTAGATAATCTTTCAGGTCCCTTTCAAACCGAGCCACTCTATGATTCTATGAAATACTAACTGAAACAATATAGTCATGGCACCTCATGTGCCAAGGAACTCCATTTGACAAAGAAATGCAGTTTGCGTAACTGACCAGAGGGTTTAAGAGAAGCATGCCTGTTTTGAATAATTATTGGTATATGGTAACTCTTAAAAATTTAGTTACTCGTGTGTTTTAAATTCAATAAGTCATCCTAGAGCCATGAAAACTGTGCTGGAAAGAGACAGCAACACAGAAGTGAGAGGGAGAACTGAGCTTAAGACCAGAGTACATGGAATTAAGAGAAGGAAAAAGCTTTCACAGCTCTTTATGTAAACCTCCTAATCTACATTAATCCTACTGCCAGACCTTGAGAGAAAAAAACATGAGAACAGCCATGTGAATTACAATTTAATGAACTGCTGTAATTGTCTAGGCTTTCGTGCAACTGAATTAAAGAGATACACATACTTAATCTCAACAAAGCATCTAAAAATTACTGTTATGATATTTATGAAGCACTGTTAATATCTTAACAGTATGAAAAATATGAATGGGATTGACAAAAAATATTTAAGCAGCGTACTGCATATATTACCTTTACTTTATCTAATAATGATATACCCAGGATGCCTTAGTTAGCACAGTGCTGTACTAGTATTTATTAGGTCTCCAATGGAAAGTTCAGATTCAATCTGCTCACTTTCATAAACTGGGACTCACTGATCAGGAGTGTAAAGAAAGGGAAGAGGGCAGGAAGGGACACACTGCAAAGGTTAACAATGTGAGTCAAAAATTAAGACAGAACCCTTCAGAAACTGATTGAACTACTACAAAATTACAGTGAACAAGACTTGATTCTAAGTAATTTTAGGTACTCATTGGATTCTCAGCTTTCCATCATATAAGACCATCAGGTCAAAAATCACTGGACCACCTCACATATCGTGGTTCTCATTTGCTCTCAAATACTAACTCAGTATCGAAAGACTTGTGGACACAGAGGTACAGAATAGTTGAGGACGTGAAGCTAACATTTTGCAGTTGCTAATTATTTCCAGAAGATATTTGAGTGCTCTACATCTAATGTAGGTTTTTCAGATAAACACCACCAGTGCCAAATCAAAATTTACCCTGCCAAATGGCTCAAAAATTCCTCGAAGCATATCTTCAGTTATGTTGAAGTGTAACGATCCTACGTAGAGCCTCATAGGACCAGCGCTGCCCTTCTGCAAATTATTTGCCATTGCTGCTGCTCTGTTTTTCTCTGCCTATAGAAAAAAAAAAAAAAGAAAAATTATGTAAAATAATAATAATAATTTCAATTATCTGCATACTGCCTACCTGACTAATTTAAAATACAAGAGCCAAAACCATGACAAAAGTATAGAGATACAAGTCTCAAGTCTTCAAACTGGACGACTTTGTGCAAAATTCTGGCCTGTGCCTAGTAAATTGTCACTTTGCTTTTTTATATACATACACATACTATATACTATGATTTTGTAACACTATCACGATTTTGTTCTTACTGTTTTCTTAGCATCATTAGTTTCAAAATGCATCTTTTACCAGTTTGAGTTGCTTTAATTTGTCTGTCAGCTACTGGAACCCAAAGTCCATTTATAAATAAATTATTTAACCATTCTTGTTATGGTTTTCCAAGTGTTCAATGACAATCAAATTTTCAAATATTAACTTTACTAGCAAGATAACAGAATAACCACTCAACATGGTTAAAAAGTTAGGTTTATCAAGTCCTTACCTGTGATGCTTGTACAATAATTGGTACACCCAAGACTCTCTGTCCAGTTAGTCCTATTGCCAGAGGTACTGAACTAACATCAACAAATTCTACATAAGCAATTCCCTTTGAACGCCTGGAATTTCTATCAGAAATCATTCGCACATCACGAACCTAAAAGACAAATACAGACACGATGTTATAGAGCTACACCAGGAAAATAGCCAATACAGTCCAGCTCCCAGAGAGATATTAACAATTACTTGCAAAGACAACAGCTTTGTAATCATGCTGCAAATCTAGAATAGCATCTAACTATCCTAACAAACACATCCCAGAAAGCTAGCATTAAAAGCTATGATTCAAAGTTGAATATAGTTGAATGCCACAGAAAAAGGGTTGACAGAACACCTGCAGCACTATAATGCTTTATACCAGAACCTTACAGCTGATGGAATAGATATTATTTTTCAAAATTAGAAGTTAAGCTAAAATTAATACTATACTGCAACTGGCAGGCCCATCTGCAAAAGACCAGAAGTTCTGAAAACTGAAGTTGTTTGAACCAGAAATGCATCCCTGGTATTTTGCATCACATAACACGATGAATCATTAACTCTTGGTAAGTTACTTTCCTGTACAAGAATCTCCAGAAAGCCACTAGCTTACCATTCTGTAAAATATCAATTCTGAACTAGGATAACTTGAGGAAGTATTCAGAATCACTTTAACTTCTCTATAATTACCTTCCCTACTGTAGAGAAAAATTCTTCCAAATCTCTTGGTCGAATTCTCGCAGCTAGCTGCATGCAGAATACTGTTCGAGCATCCCTCTCTTCAGGGGTAAGATTATCAATAGGTTCTCTGAAAAGCAGAAAGGTACATTAAAAAATAACCTAAGATAACTCATTTAAACTTTTAGCCATGCAGGGGTATCAGTGTTTTGAAGTCTGGTGGTAAAAAACCACCTGCGATATTAAAAAAGGACAAGAATTGAAAACCTAATACTAATGTAACATTTCTTTCATGTGAATAAACGTTGTGTAAACATTAAGCATGACTGGAAAAGCATGACTGTAAGCATTAAGTGTGACTGGGAAACCGTATTTTAAGTTCAGAAGCCCCACCTAAGCAGAGACTGTCAATTTGCTACTCTCTTGAACAGGTAAGAGTACCACTAAGGAGTATGCAGTTGAGAAGATGAGATGAAAGGACAGGAAAACAAAGAAAACAGGATTAATTATCACAGACCAGCCATCTAAACCATCAGACAAGCAGTATTTTCTTTTTTTACTGGCTTTGTAAACTGTAGCGTTATATACAGCCAGTCACTTCAGTCAGAGCATGAACACTGACATCTACACAAACAGAACCCCCAGTCCTCACCTTTTTATAGTTTTAGCCTGTTAACCCAGAAAAAAAGCATGAATAGTGAATAATTACTGTCAGCCCAGACACTAGAAGAGATCAGTGTTCTATTTTAATACTGAACACCAGCTGAAATCAGTCAGATGCATCACTTTTAAACTGTTGAAGATTCAATGCTAAAAAAAAAAAAAAAGAAGACTTGCACTTAAGTACAGTATAGAATTAATATGCCAGATCCTGGATTGAGTTTTCAGTAGTGTAATTCTTTATACTTATATGTATCTATGTTAAAAAAAACACTGAGAATACGCAAGAAAATTTTAAATTATCTCAGTAAGACTTTACTAGTAAGTGAAAAAGCGTGCAGGATTGTTTAAATTTAGCTGTATTAATATAGCAAATAATCTTACTAGCAGCTATCTAAATCAAAGCCCCTTAATTGAAAAGCTTAAGAATGAATAAGCACTTTCTGGATTTCAAAGTTACCTGGCTTCTCTACAAATAACATCAATAGTGATTAGAAAAAAAAAGGCATTTTCACAGTACTTTTTAATTCTCTATTTAGTATTAGTAAGATTTAACAGAAAAGCTACTTAACATTAATTAGAATTAACTTGTAAAAGCTTGGAAATACAGGAATATGACAAGCAAAGCAAGACATGTTTTGCAAATTGATATTATTTGCAATTGTACACTGATAACTGGAGGGGAGGTGGCAGTTTGTAACACAGGGAGGGAGAAAACAACCTATTTTTAATGCTCTCCTTTCATGGGCTTTCTGAACGAGTAATTCCAGCATTACTTGTGACTGTATGTCAGACAGCAAGTGGTCATGCATTATTTCAGCATTACTTTTCCAGCTTCACTTGAGGGTGGGTAAAAAAAGTAAACATGCAAAAAATAACTACCTAACAGGACTCTTGTCTTTTCTGAAAGGACTTTTGCTTCTGGATCTTCGTCTGCTGTAAAGAGATTAACAACAAGATTACCAAAAAACTTCAAATATACTGGTCTTACTATAAAGAAAACATATTAATGATGCAGTAAAAAGTAGAGAAAACTCAGAACCTTAATTTGATGCTGTGAGGCAGACCAATCTTCCCTCTGATGGCACTGTTGAATTTTGGACCAGAACTACGGCAAAAGCAAAGACAGACATTACTTACCAGAGTAACTGAATTCAAGATTTCCTGCTTGTACTCACAATACATTAACAGCATTCACCCACCCTTCCAGTTGAACTTGTAAACATTTTCATTAGCATTGCCCATAGCATGCATAAGCTATGCATAACACTCTAAACCACCACGCATACAATATGCTTCCTGCTCAGGTTCATATGCATCACAAAAAAAACTCAGAATAAGCAGGATTCCAAGAAAGAACTAAAGCCAGAGCCAGACAGCATTTGTGTATGCAGAGTACTCTGAACTACAGTTATTGTTGTGATCTTATTTATACATTTGTCCACATGCATTCCGATGATGACAGCAAAGCAGTGCCTTTATCGCCTGGAACTCAGCCTCAATTTTGAGCAAAGTAGTGCTGGCAGAACTACTCGCTCAGGTATAACATCTTAAAACTGAAAGCTTCATGAGGTTTAAGATGCAAGTGGAAACCCAAGTAGCTGCTTGCAGATACTAGCAAGTGAAAGATTCTTGGAAATTCACTAGTCTTTGACTCAACTGCAACCACTACCAAGCACTACATATATATAAATGAAGCTTCCTTTAAGTAAAGTTTTTAATGGACATCAAAGCACAGAACCATTTAAGCCAGTAAACCTTATATAGTTATGCCACCACAATAGGAATTCAATCTCTTGGCTGATTTTAATTTTAGTTCACCAGGCCTCAGAGAGGCTATTACAACAGATGGTCATCTGACCATTCCCTCCACACTGAGGCAGTCCTCTTGCTCGTTATCACGGCAGAGAGTAACAAACTGTGACGCAAGTAGTAAGATTCCTCCTACATGTATCATGTTCTCCCTGAACTTGATCTCCTTGTAGATCCAAAGCAAAGACCACCACCTGTTAACATTCTTCGTGCGTATCAACTGAGCAGCAGGGGCACTACTGCACAAACTGAATGCTGGGGGGGGGGTAGGGGGGGGGTTCAGCCTTTTCATCTGCACAGAATTAATTCTTTCCTCTGAGGCTATAAATTGATATGAAGACACCCTCAAAGATACAGTGGTCTGAAGACATTAAGTAGTCTTTCACTTAATCCATGTAGCCAGCCAGGTCTTTTTCCTACCCAGGGGAACAGCAATGCTGACAGTTAAGCTCAGCATCCACGACAAGGAGGATGCCCATTCTAAACATGCCATGACACCGGAACAAGTGGAAGTAGCAGGCTAAAATCCAAAACCATGCTGACCCACTTCAGGGAAAGAAAAGATGGCTCTATGTACCACTGGGGGGCGGGGGAGGAGGGAAGAATCAGACAGTTTATTAACTATTTGTTATGAGAGCATACAAAGAAAAGAACATACAAGAAAAAAACAAAAAAACAAACAGGCACATACTAGGTAGTATGGTGGATGAGAACAGCTGCTGCAAAATGCCTTCAGTAAAATACTACAGTTCCTACTCAAGTTCAATGAATGGCTGCTGGGAGCACCTATTCAGGTTCTCCAGTGTCTGTAATATGTACTGCCAAAAGCTGCATCTGGAAACATCAACACTGGTTTTAGAGGTTTATTAGAAGGAATTACCCCTGTACCTTCACACTGTGTTGTACATTTCAATTCATATGCAGCATGACTGACTACAGTGAGCCTCATCTTCAGAATGTAACATGCAGACCAACTAACCAAGGGTTAACAACCAAGACCATGACTTTTAAGGAAATACCAAGAAATGATTTCTTATTACATACTTGCTCAAACCCAGTGGAAAAAAAAAATAAGATAAAGAGTAAGTTTTCAAATAATGCATGACTTCTGATCATGAAAAAAATGCATCCATCTTCACACTTGACAAACAAGCAGTATTTACAAGACAGATGGGGAGGAACATTAAAAAAAACAGCAAAGTAAAGGCATAACAGAGTGAACAGGAAGGCCTCAGAAGCTGAGGCAGTATGATGGCCTGAGTGAACTTCTGAAGATCTTTTTTCAACAGTATCTGACAAATGCATTTCTTTGCGTTGTTCTACAGAGATCTGCTTGTAAAACTGTAGATCTCGGAAATTTTTTCTCCTACTGCCTCTGCAAGAACTTTTTGCAGTCATTCTCTGGTTCATGCTTCATACATAATAAAGCACTGATTCACAAGCAATTAATCTTTATGTCTGGGGGTTCCCTTCTTCATAAATCAAATGTATGAAGCCCCACATATAACAAAAGCACAGCTAGGTAAATATTTTCCTAAACCTGCATGATGAGAAGACAACTAGTAAAGATTCAGCTTTCACATTATTGTGATGGACAAAAGAAACTCAGAGTAGGGAGACACCAAGATTTATTGCCTATTACTAACAAGCTAGAGAAGTGAGGAACAAAGGAAAGAAACCAAAGACTCCTTTCCCCCCCATCCACCCTCTTCCACCTCCTTCCCCTGAGCAGTGCAGGGGGGTTACAGTCAGTCTACAACACTCCTCAGTCACTCTGTCCCTGCTCCAGCGTGGGGTCCCTCCCACAGGATGCCGTCCTTCCTGAACTAATCCTATGTGGGCTTCCCACAGGCAGCAGCTCCTGCCAGGTCACGTGCTCCTGCGTGGTCCCCTCTCCACAGGCTGCAGCTCCAGCATGGAACCTGCTCCTGTGGTGGTTCTCCACAGGCCACAGCCTCCTCCAGGCCACATCCACCGGCTCCACTGTGGTCCCTTCCAAGGGTGCAGTGTGCAGATCTGCCCCGCCATGGTACTCCATAGGCTGTGGGGGGACAGCCTGCTTCACCATGGGCCTTGCCAGAGGAGAACTTCTCCAGCACCTGGAGCAACTCCTGCCCTTCTTCTTCACTGACCTTGGTGTCCGTAGGGCTTTTTCTCACTCCTCACTCTTCTCCCAGCTGCTGTTCCTCAGCAGTTGCTTTTTTTTTTTATTATTTTTTTTAAATCTATCTTAAATATGCTCTCACAGAGGCACAAACAACATTACTTATTGGCCCTGGCCAGTGGTGGGGCCCTTATCTAATGTGGGGCAGCTTCTGGATTCTTCTCACAGAAGCCACCCCTATGGCCCCCTGCTACCAAAACTTTGCCAAGTAAACCTACTAAAATACTCATAAATGAAATCCAACCACAATTTTGAAAAGTTACAATGTTTTATGACTATATCACACTTCAAGACAACAAATTCAACGTCCTCAAGTTCTCCATGCCACACTGTTCTCCTTTTCCTTCACCGTTATCTACACTATACAGACATCCACTCTCCAGCATTGCAGAGATGCGTGACCACTGGCAGCGAGAACATCTTCCAGTTTAAAGATCAGAGGATGAAGAGTGAGCAAAGAATACAACCAGGAAGTATTCTGAACGAGATGCAGCAGCCAACACCACCTGCAGTAACGCCAGCTCAGAACTGTCTGAACAGCCCCACAAGGTGAGACTCCAGATGCGAACTCTCCATCTAACAGGTGATATTTTCATTTCATTAGGCAGTCTGCTTGTCACTTATCAAACATGGATCTAATTGCACTGATAATAGAGAATCTTTCCTCACATGGAAGCATCATTTTTGGTAGATTCAAAGGTAGATGGAGAAAGGAGGCTTGTGATGCAGGAGACTTCCCCTCCAGAACTAATGACTTCGCAAAGGTCAGCATCCACTGTACAGAACTTAAATGCAGAGCCTTTTTTTTTGTTCCAAAGGAGGTCCTTCTCTTTTGTATCTTCTGAACAAACCCTAGAATTTTAATGTCATCTCCACACATCTATCGTTTCAGAAGCATCATCCATGAGCTGCAGAGGAACTACAGCTAACTGCTGGCCACCCAACAATCACTGCCAATGCCTCTGGGATGCAGGCAGTTAGTTGCCCTATCTCTCTCTTACACTAAGCTGATTTAAAAGCTGAATTCTACTTGGTTATTGAAGTAAAGAATGCAATGTTGCCAAACCAATAAGTATTCTAGTAGCCTCCCCCTAGGGGATACTAGAATATCTGGTCTTTTTGTTCACTATCTTTCAATAGCAAAGAAATTGCCCGGAACAGCTAGGGAGAAATACCGTAAGAATGCAGAAATCCTCTCATAATTGTATACCTTCCTTGTACAACACACCTGGATGCATCAAAATAGGCACGGGTTATTGTAGTAACTTGCATACTTTCAGCTTCTACCTAAGGGAATATATTTCGGATGACAAGGATGCTGAAGCTCCTGAATTTCTCCAGGTGGAGAACTTGCACCCAGTGATGACAGGAAAAACAAAGAAAACCCTTCCACCACAAACAGAAGGCACTGACTCCAAGCTAACTCATCAGAAGAACAGCATTCTCCTTCATACACCACCACATCAGAAATAAGAGGACTGGCAGGCCCCAACAGAAAGGAGGGCAAGAGATCTTGACTGGGGCTCCTCTGTTAATAAGGCAGCCTGGAGCCTCAACAGGACCACACTCCAGCTACCTCCTGTAATTCTGCAGGTGCCAAAAAGCTACAGAACACAAGCTAACTGTGCATTGCTGCTATCTTTGGAGCTGAAGCCCAGAGCTCCAGAAGTCCTCATACCAAAAAGACATACCAGGTTGAAACACAGAGCAGGGCTGATCAGTACACAGGACTGATGACAGCACAGGAAATGCCATGCACAGCCTGCAGATGCAGCATATTTGCAGTATGAAAACACCAACATGTAGGTGGCTTCGTGCCAAATGAGACCCTGAGACCTCCAGCATTTTTGTCTGCATTCCCAGAGTACTGACAGGAATACTGCATTTAGATAAAAATAAAAACTAGTAAGAGGAATGAGGTATGTCACTGTCCTCCTCTTTTTTTTCCCCATATTTACTGAACCATCTTCAGCCTTAACCTCTCACTCCCTTCCTTGAGGCAATTAGCAGCCAATATAGAAAGACCATGAGACTTTAAGCTCTCACATCGTACACTAAGGCAAGACACATGCAATTTGACGTAAGTAACCTACTAGGGACTTCTATAGCGGCCTCTGAATCTGCGGTCTCTACTTCTAGAACGGCTGCGTCTGCGTTCTTTGCTTCTGCTCCGCTTCCTTTCCCGGCTTCTGCTCTTTTTTCTTTCCCGGTCTCGGCTCCGCTTGCGTTCCTTGCTTCTGCTCCTCTTTCTGTCATGACTTCGACTTCGGCTCTTGCTCTTTTTTCTCCTGAGAAGGGAAGGGAAAAGCAACTCTTGTTACAAATGCAGCTCAGTATCATCAGTTCCATTATTTATACACATTCTACAGCTCTTCTAACAGAACACTAGAGACATTAATAAGAAAAAGTTGCTACTTCTTGCTATTTGTATCAATCTTTTAGTTAAATGGGTGGTTAAGAACATCAGAAGCCTTTTAAAATTCATCATGAGCAAGATAAAGTGCTCTGAAACATTTTGTTCATTTTATTTTTGTAATCAAAGCATGCTTACAGTTAGAGTAACAGGACTGAAAAATTATTTAGTGTATTAGAACTAGTGTGTACTAAATGCAGTAGTTCATGTGTCATCTCTCAAAGATTTTAAATATACCATGACAAAGCTAAGAATAACTCGCTATTTTTATAGCAAAGTACAACAAAACACCAGAAAAAAAGTGAGGAAAAGGAAGGCTGTTTCTGCTGATAGTCTGCCACCAGTTTTAGCATGTTGCCTAAGAGTTTTGCTTCTACTTTAAGATTCCTACTTGCTACTCCACTCCTTGCTAAGCCACTTGCTTTTCTACATCTGTGGCTCTTACAGGTTTGGTGCGTACCTTTAAGTCAATTGTATCTCATATTTGAGAATCACTGAGCCACTGTTTCATTCTTGCATACTACATTTGGATTATCCGTGGATTTTTTTTTCCCCTATCTCAGTCTCAGCCTGCAAAAGTTTCCCATCTCCCAGTTTTTAAGGTATCTACGTATGCATACTACACTTTTACATCTAAAATCTTTGTATGTACCCCCCCACCCCCTTCTTCAAAAGAGAGTTCTTCTTTGCTATTACTTTCTACTGCCATCTATAAACTAAGACTCCTAGTTAGGTTCAGTTACTACAGTAAAGATCTCTCAGTTCCACATATAACTGAGCCCTATCATCATTAGCAGCTTTTGCTCTCTGATCTCTACCTAGGAAGCCCCATTACAACTATCTTAGTAATTATCCCTCAAGACAAACTTTGAAATTTGGTCATTTGGTTTTAAGAACTAGAAGATGGCCATAATAAAGTGAAACATTCAGGTGTTTCAATACTTGTTGACTCCTTTACAATAACCTAATAGTTTCTCTATTACTTTTGTACAGAGAAACTGCAGCATCAAAACCCAGTACTGGGAATCCTTTTCACACCACCCCGACCATTGAAATGATCTGCATCACTGGCACTTAACCACACTTCTTACTGCAATACAATGGAGGACAGTGTTAGAGGTGTAGTCTCTCTCCTAGGATCCACAACTTACCACTATCTCCTTAAATCACAGAATGGCTTGGGTTGAAGGGACGTTTAAGTACATCTAGCTCCAACCCCCCTGCCATAGACAGGAACACCACCCACTAGATCAGGTTGCCCAAGGCCTCATCTAATCTGGCCTTGAACACCTCCAGGAATGGGGCATCCACAATTTCTCTGGGCAACCTGTTTCAGTGCCTCACCAACCTCTGAGCGAAGTTGTTCAATCACCTACTCTCATATCATCATAGTTCCCCAAAATATCATCTGGAGCTCAAGGTACTTTATCTGTAGCTCAATATATCGAGCAACACCGTAACTAGTAATTACAGATAGACTTCAGTAAGAAGTTACCAGCCATTCACTATCCCACTGTGAGCTGAACCCTGTTTGCATGCTAGGATCCTAACAGCCAAGATTCTCAAGAAGATCTGTGTTCTACCTTCCAAACATAATTAAATTGGATAGATAGTACAGACACATAGTAAAATTGTAGAGAAACTAAAGAGATTAAGAACCTAACACAAATGTAGCATTATTTGATCACTATTGCTGTAAGATGAAATTAATGTTCATTTTTAGCTGTTGATGTTTGGCATTTACAAAATGGTGTTATTTTTTCAAGATTTAAGTGAAAAACAGCATCATAAAAATCTCAACTCTGGGACAAAAAGCTCCATGCTATCACAAAACTGCAATACAGTAAGTTGGAGTAACTACTCCAAAACTGAAACAAGGGTACACCACAGGATCAACATTTTTGAATATGCACATGGGTACTATCAGGAAAGCTGAAAGAGGTGAAACTGCACACAAAACAGACTGCAAGACTAATGGTATCAAAACACCTGAACTTTCTTCTGTTTCAGAATGATGTAACCTTTTTTTTTTTTCCTGAACTTAATTTACCCTTTGTCTCAATTAAAAATAAACTCAGAGTGCACAGGACCAAGCTGAAAATGGGACTGTGAGCAAAAAGAAAAATGCCATCACTTTAATATCTGAGAGGCTATAAGCTGAAATGTATTCTAGTATTCAACTCATCTACCACAAACCCAGTGAGAATCAGTTCCAAAAATGAGGAAACACTATTTTACTTTTGATCTCACTTTATATTTTGGGGCTAGTCATTCAAACTAAAGCAGGCTTTTACATGTCAGCTATTTACGTATTCTGAAAAGATAAAAATTCCAAACAAAAATATGGGTAGGAGCTGATTTTGACAGGGTTTCAGGGGGTCTCAATATTCAACATGAGAATGATGTTCACAGCGTAAGTCTGATGTTGGTATTCCAACCCTGGAATTAAGTCACTGACCAGTTAAGAATGGCACACTTCAGCAATGCTTCCTAAGGAATGTGTGCTTATAATATGGTTCTTTAAAAAAGTTCTAGTGTGATTTTTTTTTTTTTTTAAAAAGGATTACAAATAAAGAAAACACATATTACAAATAAAGAAAACACAGCTGTTACGCGAATTAATAAATCAAGGACTAAAATACTCAAATATAAAGAGGGCAAGTATAGAGTCCTGCATCTGGGGAAGAACAACCCCAGACATCAGTATAAGTTGGGTACTGCCCTGCTGGAGAGTAGTGAAGTGGAGAGGGACCTGGGGATCCTGGTGGACAGCTGGATGACCATGAGCCAGCACTGTGCCCTTGTGGCCAAGAAGGCCGGTGGCATCCTGGGGTGTATCAGAAGGGCTGTGGGTAGTAGGGCAAGAGAAGTTCTCCTTCTCCTCTACTCTGCCCTGGGGAGACCACATTCAGAATACTGCATCCAGCTCTGGGCCCCTCAGTTCAAGGACAGGGAAATGCTTGAGAGAGCCTAGCACAGAGCCACAACAATGATTAAGGAAGTGAAACATCTCCCTTATGGGGAGAGGCTGAGGGAGATGGGTCTCTTTAACTTGTAGGAGACTGAGGGGTGACCTCATTAATGTTTATAAATATGTAAAGGGTGAGTGTCAGGAGGATGGAGGCAGGCTCTTCTTGGTGACATCCAACGATACAGTGGGGCAATGCGTGCAAGCTGGAATATAGGAGGTTCCACTTAAATAAGAGACAAAACTTCTTCACATTGATGGTAACACAGCACTGGGACAGGCTCCTCTGTGACCTGATCTAGGCGTTCCTGCTCTGGCAGGGGGATTGGACTAGATGATCTTTCAAGGTCCTCTCCAATCCTTAATATTCTGTGATTCTGCGACTAAACCTTTCAAGAAAGCAACTGCATCTTTAAACGGTTTGAACTGTTCTAAATTGCTTAAAATTTCATACCAAACAATTTTTAAAGTGCAAACTTTACTGCACTGCTAAAACAAACAAAAAAAAACAAGAGATGAAATCATGCTGAACCTACCAAGTCTGTATTTTTATCTGATGTTAAAACAATAAATGTTTCCACAGATTTGATGACATCACTGACAAGGGTGTAACTATATTTGTGAAAGAAGAAAATTTCATAATTTCTGCAACTGCAGTAAATCCAAGTATCAAGCTATTCCAATTTATTTCCTTGGACATTAATGACATGCATTCAAGTTGTTTTTTGTTTTGTTTTGTTTTTTTAAAGAAAAATAGCCCCCTCCCTCAAAAACAAAGTATGGGAAAATACTTACTTCTTGCTGCGTTCTTCGTGGCCATTGGCACTGCTCAATTTGTTCTCATCCTAAGCAGGGT
This sequence comes from Aythya ferina, assembly GCF_964211825.1. Taxonomy (NCBI): domain Eukaryota; kingdom Metazoa; phylum Chordata; class Aves; order Anseriformes; family Anatidae; genus Aythya; species Aythya ferina. Next base: position 9,546,891 of record NC_140315.1, on the reverse strand, counting down.
TGATAGAAGAACATCGTGAGGACGAAGCGGAAACATTTCAAGTGGTCAAAGGGTAATGGGAATAGGAATAAGAAAATACAAAACAAAAATTTTAATACTAAATTACTTGTTTACAGTTTAACGTGGAAAGATTTAGATAATTTAGTTAGCCATGTTTAACCACTTTGCTGCTTAATTTTAAGTCATACAATTATAAAATGCAAAACTTACATCATTTAAAAGTGTATATTAAATTGTAGATACTTCCTTACATGGTTTAGAGGCTAAATTATCCTGTAGAATTCAGCATTCAAGTGGTTAAGTTATTTCTATAAAATGTAAGAGGAAGTTTAAGGTTTGCGTGCCCCTCGGATCAGCACCAAGGCTATTATCTCTGCCTAAGCCCCAGTGGCTATGCTAGCAGCCAGCCACTATCGATTTCCTGTGACCGATGCCATTCCCGAGATCTTCACTCATTTTCGTTGAAGGGTTGTAAGAGCTTGATGCCACCTCTGTCACACATCTCGCCCTGAAGCAAACAGGGATTCACACTGCTTTAGTAACGTCGACTCCCAAGAAAGTCATCAATAATCCACCAGTCCAGCCTAAACATTCCCTATTTCCATACCTGTTTACATGGAAAATATCCATGTTAAACCAGGACACAAGAATTTTAACATAACAATTTACAAATTACTCTTCAAGATTTTATGTAACTACTAAATATTACATAAACTATACCATTTAAAACTTACAAATGCTCATCCAAAATTCATGAGATGGTTGTAAGAAACACTGCAGAATAGGCTAACAATAGCTGCTATATAGTTTATATACTTGCTTTACAATTTAATCACAATGGTTACATCAGAAGAACAATTACTAAATGACTTAAACTTTATATACATTACTTGTGAAACCAGTGCTAAAGCATGCATGATGTTAACACTTTACCACCATTTGGTGAAAAACAAAAAAGACAGTATTCATTCACTGCTGGTTTGGGTAAGAGAAGTCACTACACTAATCAATAAAAAAATTTGCATCAAAATTGACATTTACTAATTGAACAACTAGGACAGAAGAATACAAGAGCTTTTTTTTTTTTTTTTAAATGACACTGCAGACTGTGATACTGTCTTTTACTTGCTAAGAATGTTCTATTCAGGGATCCAAGAATTTAGGTAATTCGTCCACTCAGCAATTGATTTCCACCTGCTCTGTTAAAAGATTAACCATCACCAGTCTTCTGCATTAAAAGCAAGTCTCACTCTTCTTGCACTGAGCAGACCGTTCAAATATTTACTTGCCATGGGACTGGTGAAAAGGTTATTCTTGGAACCCTGCTGTTTTCCCAAACCACTGCATTCACCTTGTTGCTATACCAAACTGGACCTGGCAATTTTAGGAGAGGTTTTTGGTTTGTTTTTTGTTTGTTTGTTTGGGTTTTTTGTTTTTGGGTTGGTTGGTTTTTGTTGTTGGTTGGTTTTTGTTTTGTTTTTAAACCTAGGGGACCACGGTACAGCGATACGTCACTCAATTACTACCTTATGATTGACAGTTCACACTGGAATCAAAGGTGAATTCATGGGAGTAGAGGTGAGATATCGTTAGGCAAGTCTACAAAGAGAGATAGATGGGCATTTATTCATCACGCTGAAGTGAAACTACTGCACAATATAATTACATTAACAGCATATATTTACTTGCAAGTTACATGTAATGCATCTCCAGTAAGATAAATCACGAGGGCTCCAGGGATGTTAGTTTACAGTTCAGCAGTAGTTTCATGTATAATGCTAAATTAAGGTAAGCAGGACCTCAATGGCACATTTTTCTCACCTTCTTGTAAGGAGCTTCAAGCATTGCTTCAATATCAATATCATCAGCCATTTTTCAGGACACCTGAAAGAAAAAGTAAAATCCAGCTAAGAGGGTAAACACCTTCGCGCTTTATATTGCAAAAGCCTCTGCTTAACAGGCCATCATTGCACCAGCACAAATTCACAGCATTGTCTCAAAAGACATTTCCAACAGGAACTAGAATGAAGCTCGCCCAGTGAGATGTTAAAGAATGTGACACAAGCACCAACCAATTACAGCTGCTAACAACAAAAATGCTACCAAACACAATTAGCAAATAGAAACCCCTGAGGTATTCCACCTGTTCCTTCCAAAACAAAGAGCAGGGATAATTTACGATGCAGAAACATGAGTCTAGTCGCCATCTTAAGACATTCTAGTGCCTGACCAGAGGACTACCCAAGAGAGACAAATGAAGAACAAACGTTCAGGCAAACCTGTTTGCCGTTTCCTTACACTTGCTACTATCAAACTTACTAGTCTGAAGACTTAGATTTCCTTTAAGAAATCTGACCTCCTGCACAGTGCAGGCCACAGAAGAAACCTGTGATTCAAGCATTAACAAAAGCATACATGAGATCCATCCAATCTGGAATTTCATGTTTAAAAAAACACCATGCCTGTAATAGCTATCACATCAGACTACTTTTCAACTTCAACTTCCTAATATCATTTTGTGGTTATTATACTCTGAATCCTATTGACATTTGATTTTCTTTCCCTGTGCAGGTACACTATTAAAAGCCTCCTGTAGATCTCAGTAGAAAAGTAGAGACTCAACATCCTCTCACCTCCTACTAGAACAGCTTCATTCTTTTCCTTTCTAAAACTAAATAAGGTCAGGCCTCCAGATCTGAGTCAGACAACCCAAGATTGAGGATTTTCTTCCATGTGTGCCATATTTTTTTTCCAAACTGGGTTAATTTTCCTGCACCTTGGTTACACATACTGCTGGTAAGAACTGTGCTTGCAAGACGCTTGCCCAGTATAATGAAATGGCTCCAGATTTCCAAGATACTTTTAACTGTTCTCCCATAACCTCAGAACTGAGGTTATAATACCAGAGCTGTGCTACATTTAAGGATGAAGTTACTCTTCCCCATTAGTACATCAAAGAATAAAACACTCCTTTAACGATATCAGAGCACTGAAGTTCATACTCAATTGCTTAACTAATAAGGCACACTAACCTCATTTTCAAGTTATTACCTCTTGGGCTGTAGTGCAACCACTTATAAGTAGTACGGCTATCCTTCATTTCCATGTAACAGCTCTGTATCACTTTTTACCAGTGTATTTACATGTAGCTTTTCAAGTCCTATAGATATACACATATGGATAAATTCACTACTACTCTGCCAATATTTGGTATGAACAAGTACATTAGTATGCTTTAGGAGCACCAAGAAGCACCAGGCCAAACCCTGGTTTCTACAAGAAACAATCCTCACCAGTGGCAACTCCCACCCGTAACTACTTTTCCATACGTGCTAGCATAACCAGCTGTACCTGGGATGTAATTCCTCATCCTAAAGGGGAATGACCACGGGGAGCATGGGGGACAAAATAGGGAGAGCCAAATCATGAATAGCACAAAAACGTGAATCAGGAATGACTTTTATTGCGCTCACCCAAATAAGAGTGAGTGAACTATCATCTGTGTGAGTTCAAAACAAAGGTCCTCATTCACAAGGAATTCAGCCATGGAACTCACTGTCCCAGAGTGCTGTAGTTGAAAAAAAAAAAAAAAAAAAGAAAAAAAAAAAGAAAAGAAAAAAACACACACAGCCTTCAAAACAAAACACCACCAAATAAACATACACAGAAGTTTACAGAAAAGGCTTTTCATTAAACAAAGACCCTCCTTGTGACCTTGAGACACAACTAGCTGATGACTAAGTAATACTTCTCTCTATGATTGTTCTTTGTTTCTATTCTTTCTTGGCCACTTGCTATTAGCCCCTATCACAGAGGAGATACCAGATTAGGTAGCCCTTTGCTCTCATCCCAAGCAATCTATATACTCTGTACTCAACACAAAACACTTTTGTTGGTAATAACACTAAACTTTCATCAATGCATCAATTCTGTTTATGTGACAGACCTATCGACTTTGCAATTCTAGCTAAAAATCACGATGTGCACAGTTTTCCATTAAAACTCACAAATAAGAGTCCATGCATTTGAAATGAATAAAAAAATCATAATTTGCAAATATATTTCATTAAATACTGAAGAAGCTCAAAATCGTTCTTAAAAAGCCTTTCCTCTTCCTCCAGAACAGAAACAACACACCTTTATATGCTTGACATCTCTGCAGAAAAGAAGCCAGCAAACAAGGAATGAGTTATACTTGAATCTTTCTGGGTTAACAGAAAGCGTAAACAGACATGAAATTTACTCCTACTGATCTGGTCAGTATTTCACATCGAGATTACATCCTATTTGAAGTTCTTGTTATGTACCGACACAGCTAAAAATGACAACTCTACTCTTGTTTTGCAAAGAGCCTTCTGGAAAAGATCGGGAGGGGTTACAAAGAACTTCAGCTGTACGGGTGACAGCACAGCTTTCGGCTACACTCACACACCTCTACCAAACACGTTCCCACCCCAGAATTCTCTCCCTGCTTCCTACGAGACCAAATCCAAACGAAACCAAGTTCGGGTTCTCAGCCACACCCGCCCCACTCCGACAGCTCCACCGTACGGGGGACCAGCCGGAGACCTTTGCTCCCCCACCGCCCAGCCCAAGCCTCCACCGGCAGTTCGCCCCTGTCCCCGGCCCCACGCCCGCTCCCCACGCCTGAGGGGCCCCGGGCCCGCTCCGCTCCTCCCCGCCCCGCTCCGCCATGGGCTCCAGCGGCGGCAGGGCCGGAGCCCCGCGCGGGCCGGGGCCGGTCACTCCGCACAGCGCCATCGTGGGGGGACTCGGGGAGGGACAAGGCGGCGGCGGGGCCAGCCGGATCCGCCCGCTACGTGGCCGTAGAAACAGCCAAACCCCGCACGACCAGGCCGCGGGGCTCGGGGCGGGGGCAGGCTGGGCGCCGCCCGCTCCGGCTCCACACGAAGGCGCGGGGCGGCCACGGGCAGGGGACGCGGCGGCAGCCCCCGGGGCCGCCCGGCCGGGGCGAGGCGCCCACAGCGGCGGGAGGGGCCCGGGCCTCCCGGCCGCCCGCGGGCCTGGGCCACGGCGCTCCCCACCCCCCCATCCCCGGGCCAGGCCGCGGCTCCTCCAGCGCCAGGGCCCGGCCCCGGCCCGGCAGTTACCTGCGCCGCGGGCAGATGCGGTCCTGGTTCGGGCGTCCGGGGCCCGGCGGCGGCGGCTCCCGGTTCCGGCGCTGGCTGCGTTGACGGTGGGGGATGGGCCCGAGCGATCGGGAGCCCTCTCCGGGCGGCCGAGGGGCAAGCGGGCGGCGCCGCTCAGCCAGCCGCGGGGCGGCAGGCGGCGAGGGGGCGGCGCGACCGTGGCGGGCAGTCCCCAGACCCGGGCTGGGCCCCGGCTCCGGCCGCGGCGGCTGCTCCCTGAAATGGCGCCCGCCGCGTCTCGCTGCTCGTAGGCTCCGCGAGCGGCACGGGGGCGCCCAGCGCCCGGCGCAGGGGCTCTCGCGAGACCCAGAGGCCGGGCCAGGCCCCGCGCCCGCCGCGCCTCGCGAGACAGCGCAGGCGGAAGACGTCACGCAGGCGCTCGCGAGGCCTGGGCCAGGAGGGGGGTTCGCTCGCCCCTTCCCTCGCCTTGGTTCTCGCGAGAGCTCCGCGCCCGCACCGGGAGGTCGGGGGTGGCCCGCGGGCGCTCAGCGCCGCGCCGCCATTTTGCCTCTCGCCCTCAGCGCCTGAGGGCGGCCCCTGTCCCCCAGGCGCTCCTCAGCACCCTGTGGTCCCGCCGGGTTCTCCGAGCCCTAGAAGGGTTGACGTTGCTGCTGCACGCAGCCCTGGCAGTTTGCATACTGACTTTGTTTATTCACCAGTACATATGCAGGCCTGGTGCTGGATACTGTGGGCTTGGAGTCCCAGTTTCTTTTTGGGGCTGTGGCTCAGGAGCACCCATGCCCTTAATGCTGTAGGGTGCTCCTGGGAGGTCCAGTACTGAGCTCCCTGTGAGGGGTCCTGTCACAGTCCTTCGTCTTGTACATTTGTGGCAACTGCTGCTTCCCCTGGGTTTTCATCTGTCATGTCACCTCTTTCCTTGCCAGCACCATTTGTAAATAAAGTTTTATTACTGTAGGAGTCTCGCCACTGTGCCCGTGTAGTTTTTCCTCCCACATCATTTGTGTGTGTGTGTGAATTGTGCAGAAGCACAACAGCTTCTGCCAGTTACATGAGGATGCCTACTGAGCTACCAGGTTTTAGAACAGATTTCAAAGTGTTCCTTGTGGTCCCTTTTGATTTCAGGTTATTGACAAGGTTTCTAATAGGGCTTTTAGCTAAAGTAACCAAAAAGGAAAACTTTGTAAGATGGGGAGAAGAGAAGGGAACTGGCCAAACTAAAGTGGGCTGAGGAGAAGGGAAACAAGCAGGGCACATGTAAGGCCAGCTTGGGCTGTGAGAGAACAATTTTAGCCAGTAAGGCACTGGTAGGTCTCATCATCCGTCCACCAGAGAAGAAACTGACCAGTGATCAATGCACAGCTTTGGTGGCCTCTCACTTTGGAGTCTCTGAATCAACAGAACGTGTGGCTGTTGTCAGCTAGCAGAGGCTTTCTTGGCATTGTTGCAGCCATATGCTGATGTATTGTCTAGATTGGATGTATTTGCTGTGGGAAGTGTTATTTTTCATTTTTAAGCACCTTGTAACCACAGGCAGTATTCTAGACTTCTGTCTCCAAAAGCTGCATTGACTCATGAAGTCCTTAATGCACTGCACAGTTCATGCAATAGAAAGAGTGTTTGCCAGAAACAATCTATCCTGTGTAGGTAAGCCATTTAACATCAATGTCTAAATTTCTACCCCCATATTACATCAAATACCTTTATGATTGCTGTAAAAGAAAGCTAACACCTTTCTTAAGATCCCAGTCAATCCTCAGGGTAAAAGTCCCAGTAACAAGTGAGAATGTTGCTGAGGGTGTTAGGCCAGGGGGAGAAGGTTTGTTGCCTTTTCAACAAGTGAAAATAATAGATCTGTGGTGACAAACACACGACATGTAAGCTGTGTTCAGCTTAGGAAGCCCCTGAGCTGTGGGTGTTGGAGCCTGGGAGCACAGGAGGATGTCTGTGTTTACATTGTTGACATTGTTTCTTCTTGTCTCTGATGAAGTAAGCAATGGTCAGGGCTAGTGCTAAAGAGCAGATGTTTCAAGCTTGTTGTTTGCTGCAGTAAACTAGGTCACCTTTGGGGCAGGAAGTTGAGGTGGTCTGCATTCCTCTCATGGCTGCCTCTTCTGGTAGAGCAACTTCTGGAAGCTCTGGGATGCCAGTGTCTGAGGGCCTTTTAGCTGCTACAGACCCACGTGCAACTTGAATCAGCAGTGACCTGGGCTGCTGTGGCAGCACTCGGCCCAAGCCCCTGCTGTTGCCGGGTACAGTTTGCAAGCACCTTCGAACTCAGTGGTTTAACTTGAAAAGTTTATTCCTCGAGAAATAAAACCTGCTTGCCTCAGTAACAGTGTTTTGTTTCATCTCGGAGCCCACAAAACAGTTCATTTGTATTTAAACTTAGTTTAATAATATGCAGTAAGTTTGGGCCAATTTTTCAACATGGAAAAGATAAAATTGAATGGGTTTCCTACTGAAGTCAGCACAAGATAAGCAATAATGGTTGGATTTTTTTTTTTTTTGTCCTATGAATATGAAACAAAAAAGTTTTAAATTTTGTCTCCTGAATATCTAATTTTTTTTATAGTGCAGAAAACCAATTAAGAGCTAATAACTTAAACCCATAGATTCCAAATCAAAATGTGTTTTATCAAGGTGGTGGCCGAATTCTGCAGGGTGCCGGGCATGGTTACTGTGACCCTATGTTGGTTCACCTCCATAGCTGACAGAAAGTCACAGAGAAGCTTTCAGCGAGGTATTTCATAGCAGAAGTGTTCCTGGTTAAGGGACAGGCAGGGCTTGACCCGTAGGAGAGGCTTGCTCTCATTCCAGAGCGGGGTGTTGCAGGACAGGCTGTGCTGGCATCACCATCCCAAACGTTTCCTCATCTGTGACACTGCTACAGACAACAGGGTGCTACTGACACTGCCGCGAGAGCCTGCGGAGGGTTCAGAGTGGGAGTGGAAGTCGTTTGTTTTGTCCCGTGGCGTGGATGGTGAGCCCGACCTCGCAGATTTAAAAATAAATAAATAAATAAATGAAATAAACGGGGAGAGGATGAAAACAATTGCGCTTTCCCACACCGGGAGTCGAACCCGGGCCGCCTGGGTGAAAACCAGGAATCCTAACCGCTAGACCATGTGGGACTGCTTGTGCGATACTGCTGCTGCCGCGCCCCGTTCCTGCGCTGCGCCGCCGCTCGCCCGCGGCGCCCCCTGGCGGCCGCCAATGGAACTGCAGCCGGCCCGGCCCGGCCACCAGAGCCCCGCGCCCCCAGTCCAAGGCGGAGGTGGAAGGTGGCAAAACCCAGAAACTGGGTGATGAGCACAAAGGTGTGCCTGGTTCCGTGCAAATTAGAGCAAATCTCGGCTCACTCGTATCATCGGAACAGGATCGTGCAAGTCCCCCAGATGTGGTGTGGAGCAGATGTGGTGGATTGACCCTAGGTGCTAGGTAAGCCCCCTTGCTCACTGCCACCCATGCAGCAGGATGAGAGAGGGAATCAGAAGGGTAAAAGCCAGAAAAATTAATAGGCTGAGATAAAGACAGTTTAGTAAGCGAAGCAAAGCGAGACGTGTGAGCAAAGCAAAATAAGGAATTAATTCACTACTTCCCATGGCAAGAGATATTCAGCCATTGCCTGGGAAGCAGGATCTCAGCATGCATAACAGGTACTCAAGAAGACAAACACTATAAGCACAAAGCCCTTCCTCCCAGCCTTTGCTGCTGATCATGACATGGTCAGGGTCTGTGTGGGTCAGCTGTCCTGCCTGTGTCCCCTCCCAGCCGTATGCCCACCCCCTGCCTGCTTGCTGATGCGGCAGGCTAGGAAACAGAAATGGCCTTGGTGCTGTGCAAACACTGCTCAGCAACAGCTAAAACATCAGGGTGTTATCAACACTGCTTTAGTTGCAGAGCCAAAACACAGCACAACATGGGCTGCTAGGAGAGAATTAACTCCATCCCTGACAGCTCGTGTTACTTCTGGTGGCAGCTGTGTGGGCTTCGCTGTTGTGTCAGCGCCATACACCCCCAGCCTTGCTGTCAAGCAGTCATCCTTATCGCCAGGAAGGGCTTCGGTGCTACAGGTAAGATTAAAAGACAAGGTAGCTTTACTGCTGCAGCACTGCCTGCCTCATCCTTGCACAGCCGCAAGTCACACTGGGCTTGGCTGTGTGTCAAGGATATTTTGCAGCTGGTGCAAGGCCCATAACCCTCAGAGCTCTTGCGGTATCACTAGTTATGCCCATTCCTGGCCGCCCTGCTCATGAAGACCTTTGCAGGCATCCGGAACTATTGCCAGGCAAATTTACCAATATAAGCAAGAGATTAAATAAGGTTCTACAGAAGCAAAAAGGCAGGCAGAATCAGGAATACCAAAAGCTGGCCTATCCATCCTCTTTCTTCCAGTTTCTGTATTTCTTCTATGTGGCTTCTTCCTCAGCTAAGCACATGTGGAGGATACAGCACATGCCAATGACGAAGTTTGGCTTCTGTTTAGGTGTGTCCCAGACTCATGCAGTCAGTGCTATGGTTGTTTCAAGATTCCAGAAGCCCACTGTATGAAGGAGCAGCTTTTCTGCTGCATGTGGTAGTCACACTGCCCTCTAGCAGCCCAGAGGTGTCCGATGGATGCGGGGGACTGGGGTCAAAGAGCAAAGCACCATTTCTTGAGGGCTGGAGTGCCCCGAGGCTGGTCATGGCAGTTGCAAAGAGACTCTGCAACCTCTCAGCACAGACTGAGAGTTCATAACTTGTCTTGCTGCAGCTTGGGTGCCCACCTGCATTCGCAGGTGGCCTGCAAGCACATACCAATGACATGTTCTTGCTGGTGCAGGCCCCAGAGACCTGGCAGCTGACACAGTGGCAGCGGGTCCGCTGAGCAACCACACAGTGAGGAGCAGCAGGAGATACTCAGAAGGCCCCAAACAAACCAGGTAGGACTCCTGGGGTGAATTCCAGGTTGTCACCAGACAGCCAGGCAGGTATCAGAGCCACCAGAACTCCACGTGGCTGGAGCACCCTGAGGAGCTGCTCAGCACCTCTGGAGACAACATAGTCTTGAAGGCCATTTAGTACCAGGGATAAAAGGAACAACCCTGCCTGCCCTCAGCAAGTAGGATGTGTTCTAGGATGTGGATTGCTTTGTGCAGCCTCATGGAGGGTAAACAGCCAGGTGGCAGTGCTTCTGCTAAACATGCCCCGTCTGCTCTAAGAGGACCTGTGATGTATGCAGCCAGGATACAAGCTGCTTGATACTGCCTGGCCAAGGTGTAGGTGCTCTCCAGATGTCTACTATGGACAACACAGCTGTAGCACATGCTCAGTGGTGTAGGCTCCTCATTCCTTGCTTTTGCTAGCTGTCCTCAACCCTTAGTCACAAAATCCGCATTTTCTTACACACCCAAAACTTATCAAAATGGTAAATGGAAGGGCTCACTGCTCTTTCCACAGCACTTGTCAGGGACCTTCCTTGAGGAATGGAAGGGTCACCACTGCCAGCTTCTCCACCCCAAAGCCAGGTAGCAATTTGATCATGTGTGACTCCAGTATGCGCTGCTCCAGGAGCAGATGAATATGAAATAACACAGAATCACAGAATGGGTGGGGTTGGAAGGGACCTCTGAAGATCATTTAGTCCAATCCCCCTGCCGAGCAGGATCACCCAGAGCACGTTACACAGGATGGCATCCACATGGGTTTTGAATATCTCCAGAGGAGGAGACTCCACAATCTCTCAGTGCAACCCATCCTAGTGCTCTCTCACCCTCCCACTAAAGAAGTGCCCCCTCATACTCAGCCAGAACCTCCTGTGCTTTCGTTTGTGCCCACTGCCTCTTGTCCTGTCACTGGGCACAGTGGAAAAGAGACCAACTCCATCCTCTTGACACCCTCTCCTCAGATATTTATATACACATTGATGAGAGGTCTCCCCTCAGTCTTCTTGTTTCCAGGCTGAACAGGCCCAGTTCTCTCAGCCTGTCCTCACATGCCATGTGATGCAGTCCCCTAATCATCTTCTTGGCCCTCCTCTGAACTCACTCCAGTACTTCTATGTCCCTCTGGTACTGGGGAGCCCAGGACTGGGCACAATACTCCACGTGTGGCCTCACCAGGGCTGAGTAGAGGGGGAGGATCACCTCCCTTGACCTACTGGCAACACTGTTTTGAATGCACCTCAGAAATTGCACATCCATTGATCTGCAGATTCCTGTCGGTTAAGCATGGATGGAAGAATGAGACAGCACAGTACCTTCCAATGTTTAAATTTCTCAAACATGGAACACTTTAATTCCATTTGGTATGATTCAGCTACCTGAAACCAAGCCCTGGTTCTGGTGGAGAAGCTGGGAGTGCCATGTGTCCAGGGGCTGCTGCACTGTTGTCTCCAGCAAATCTATTTTTTTCGAACCTGTGACATATCCCATGAGATCCCACGTCAAGTGACACTCCCCTGGGGGCAACGTGGAGCTTATGCTGTAGTGAGTAAGCCTGTGCCCATGTCGATGTCCATGCCCAGCCCTGGGTCTCTCCACAGACTGACTGCCTGGCCTGACCTCAGCTCTGTCTTGTCACTGTGCCCAGTCACCACGAGGCTGTGTCTGAGCCCGGTCTCCATCACTGGGCTCAGCCCTCATCAGTCTCATCCCCGTGAGCTGCCAGACAGCTTGGGTCTGGGCTGCCCTTCGGGACTGCTGCAGCCTGCTGGGGCTGAGCATGGCCTCCTACAGATGTGCTGTAACGGGGAATTACCCGGAGTGTGCGTCAGGTGTTCCTCTGAGCAGTATCTCAGAGGAAGCCCAGATGTTTCCTCTGACAACAGCAAAGGACAGCCTTGGAGATATTTGGACAGAAACACATACGTTCAATTTGTCAGCACACAGCCTTTGTGCACAGCAGGGAAATGAAAATACAAAAACTTGTTTGTTGAATTGATCCACTCAGTAGATATCCAAGATGTTTAGAAAACTATCAAGGAGCAGCTTCCAAGGTGGTTTGCCTAAAGCTGCTTACCTGGGAACTCAGAGGAACTAAGTGTGCCTGACAAAATCATCGCAGCAAATGCAAACAGGGAAGTTTGGCATTGCAGCACTGGCAACCACTGGTTTAGAAACAACTTCTCCTTGTGGATACAAGATAGAGCAGAGAACTTGCTGCCATTCCTGTCAACTTCAGCACAACCATGGTTAGCCCTCAAAGCCTTAAGTGTATGAGAAAATACAAAAGAAAAAGCAGTAAACCACTTCTCACACAGTATGGGAAATTTTGTTATCAATATGTATTAGTAAACAGGCAGTGAGCAAGCAGAAGTCAAGATATTATCTGAGGGCAAAAGGGCTTAATTTTAATTAAAAAAATAAAGTATTATTTCACCAAAAGGTTATGGTAAGAAATAGCAACCTACAGATACATCAGTGAGGGACATCTGTAAACAACAAAATGCAGCAAATTTGTCTGTGTTTGTGAAGAATAACATGAATAACGGAATAAAACTGAGAAAATGTAGGCAGATTATAATGCAATTTCCCTGACAGGAACTTTGAAGCTTGAATGATGTTCCCAGGACACAAGGCCAGCAAGAGCCCCTGCACTGGTGACCTTGTGAATCCCCTTTCTTCCTCATCTCTGGAGTTATGACTGTGGGACTTTCTGTGCAGGTTTCTCACAGAAATGGGGATTCAATTCTGACTGCATGATTAGCTGTAGGAATTACAGGTTCTGTTTGTGGCTAAAAAAATAGCTCAGTTCTTGGCATGTACCTACATTACATTGTCTGGCATGAATATCAGCCACAGCAAACCCAGATGGCTCCACCAGCCTGTGTAACCTGGTGGGAGAGGGAACAGTGAGCTGAAGTGTGTTGGGACACCTGTGTCACCACTGCTCACATTGCTGCTTGGGTCCAAAGTTTCAGTCTTGTACTGTCAGTCTCACCCACTCATCTCTGGTCAGTGTCCTCTGCCCAGAGCAGCTTTTGCCCAGCCCGAGGCAGCCAGTGGAGGGACTCATGCTGCTGACCCGTGCACACAGCAGCATGTTTTACAGCTCATGATGTCTCCTGAGTGGGAGAGAGCACCACAGCCCAGCTTGTGCATTTGGACTGCTGGGTGAACTCTTAGGGGACAGACTGACAGCAGCAAAGCTCTTACCAGGCACAAAGAGGTGTGAGGGGCAGCAACAGAGTAGAAGTCCCTTGGGAACCTGTAACTGATGTGGTGGCAGGGACACGCACCTTTTTTTAGAAAGGTTCCTACTCTGGTCTCTCTATGCTCTGGCCTTGGTGGAGACCCTGGGAGTCTCGAAGCAAGGCACAACACCTCTGCTGTGGATTTCTTCCTGACCTTCATTACCAACAGCTTCAGAGTTCAGCTCATAGGAAGTGACTTGGGAGCTGAGACTTCTCTTCCCATGTCTGCCTAGCTCTGGGCAAGGACTACCAACGACAGCAGGGTCAATCCCACAGTTCACAAGGGGCATTCCCACCTCCACCTTCCTCCCCAGCTATTCTGTACCCTCACTCACAGTTCTGTTGTGTCCCATTAGTGGCCTGATCATCCAGTTCAGGTTCCTAGCCTGGCAAACCACCACTCACCTCTGCTCACCACCAGTTTAATGACCTGATGTGGTTTACCCAGGCTCAGCTGAACACCAGAACCAAGCCACAGAATGGCAGGAGGAACAGGACTCAATGCACAGGGGGCCCTCAGCTCAGTTCAGCTATCTCACTTGACTTCATTATGAATCTCCTCCAGGGGCCTGTAATCATTGTCTCAGATGTCCTTCCCCTCATCCCAGTCCCCTCTAAAAAGGCAGAGCTCTCCCATGCCGTGGGGAGCTGTAACCCCTGCCAGAGCTCAGTCCACAGCTTTGCAGGCAACCAGGGAGCCACAGCAGCAGGAAAGATGGCAGAAACCTCTCCTCTGTGTTTTTAGTTACAATCTGTTTTAGAAAGCAGGAGAGGAAACAAAGAGCATTTGCTCCTCCATCTGTTTCCGTGTCCCATGCTGCTAAGGTTGGGTTACAGCCAGCTGCTGCCGTTGCCAATCAGTAACGTGATAGTGTGACTGCTTACTTTGCAAGGGAGCAAAAGATGGTAAGATGGAAAAATTTGGGACAGGATGATTTTTAAAAAGCCCCATTGCAGAACATTTGGCTTGTTATATAAATTTGCTTCATGCCCACTATAAACAAACAAACAGACAAAAAAAAACACTGTTGATTGCTTCTTAAAAACGGATATTTTGTACAAAAGGCCATATATTTCCAACTAGCTCTTTCCAAATGATGGTCCTGGGCTATTTGATATCTTCAGTCAGCTTCAAAACACAGACAAGGTTAATTAAGAACAGGGATGTTTTTTATTTGTCTCATACATGCTAAGACCATTTGCTGGAGAAATCTCTAACTGTGTGCAATCCAGAGAACCTCAGCCAGCAGCTCACACATGGAGGTCAGCAGGGTCACATTCAGTAAGGGATATGAGGTATTTTATAGATGTCTGTGCTCTGAAACAATGGAGAATTCACCACAATGGCTTGTCCAGCTTGAACCTCAAGCCTCTTGACACAGAATTGCAGAATTGCAGATGTGTTGATCAGAAGGGACCTTTGGAAGTCATTAGTCCAGAACCTTGAAGTGAGAGCATCACCAATGCTAGCTCAGGTCAGCCATGGTTCTGTGTAGCCAGGCCTTGAAAATCTCTGGGGATGGAGAGCCAATCACCTATGCTCTAATTACCTACAAGAAGGACATAGAACTACTGGAGTGAGTTCAGAGGAGGGCCAGGAAGATGATTAGGGGACTGTATCACATGGCATATGAGGACAGGCTGAGAGAACTGGGCCTGTTCAGCCTGGAAACAAGAAGACTGAGGGGAGACCTCTCATGAGGAGAGGGTGTTGAGAAGATGGAGCTGGTCTCTTTTCCGTTGTGCCCAGTGACAGGATGAGAGGCAATGGGCACAAACTGAAGCACAGGAGGTTCCAGGTCATATGAAGGGGCACTTCTTTACTGGGAGGGTGACAGAGCACTGGGACAGGTTGCATTGAGAGGTTGTGGAGTCTTCTTCTCTGGAGATACTCAAACCCCGCCTGGATGCCATCCTGTGTAACGTGCTCTGGGTGATCCTGCTCGGTAAGGGGGTTGGACTAAATGATCTTTAGAGGTCCCTTCCAACCTCAGCCATTCTGTGATTCTGTGTGGGTAAGCTGTACCCCTTGGTGAACCTAACACTTTATCATGTCTACTGGAACAACAAAGAGCTGCCCACTGTGAGAAATCTTGCTCACATGTAGGTACTTGTAGTAGCTTGGAAGTACTTTGAATGGTTTCTAGTAGTATTGGCTCCTTCTGTACAGAACTGCACAGAGCTGGGACTTGCTGCAGCTACCATGAAATGGAAGGGGAGTGAAGGGAATGGGAGGCAGAGCTGCCACTGCTGAGATGGCATAACCCACCCCCTGGGTTATGCACTTGAGCAACCAAGGCACTGAATCTTCCTGGAGCCTGGAAAGCTGTTGGGGCTGTGGCAGGAGCAGGCTGCTCTTTTTCCTGCTCCTGCTCCCCCTTCCAGCTGTGGGAGCTCATGGTGCAGGGGAGCAGTAGGAGAGGACGGGTGAGGTGACAGCAGGGCAGTGCTGTACCTGATGGCGCAGTCCCACCCTGCAAGAGGAGCAGAGCAGGTCCTGTGGTGGTAACCCACATCAGTGATTGCTGATGAGTCCACAGTGATGAGGCAGGCCCAAGGTGACGATGGTGGGCTGGGAGAGCAAGGCGCCAGGGCTGGAACAGGCTTTGCTGCAGCCTGATTCCAGCAGGTGCTGAGGATGAGGACCCTCCTGAGCTGAGCATGGAGACCTTCGTGAGACATCCCTCAGCTCAGCCTCCCACCAGCACTGGTGCCCTGGCAGGCTTATCTCAGGTTGGAGCCACACCAGGTCAGAGCTGGCCATAAGCCCAGGCACCCAAACCTTGGCATCATCTCCCAGTATCACCAGTCTCTCTTTCACACCTGACTGGAGCTCCTAGTCACCCCATTGATGTATGTGGAGACACTCACTGTGGGGTTGGTAGTGACCTGGACAGGTTCTGGGATGAGCAGTCTTGTTTGTTAGAAGAGGCAGAGCCAGGGCAGTACCCACAGGCCCAAACCTCTGGGACAGTGTTCTGGGTCAGCTTGCAGCTGTGGCACTTCTGCCTGGGTACTGCCCCATCTCCCCAGCCCTGCAAATGTGGGCAGGGCAGCAGCTGTACAACACCAAGCTGTCCTTACCTTTAGCGTCACCGATTCTTCCAGACCCACAGGTGAGGAAGACCCCTCATGTGAGGTCTTCCCACTGCAGTTTCCTGACATGCAGTGTGTGCACACATTCATCGGCTGAGCAGCTTCATGAAAAGAGGGCTGTGTGCATGACTCCAAACACAGTTTCTTCCACCCAGGAGGAGCATCTGAAGGAACAATTTCAGCATGATCTCAGGCACCTGGCTCTTTTTGCAGTTCTTCAGTGCTAGTTTTAGGAAATATCCTTCAGCCATGAACAGACAGCAGGGGGATACTTTGGCCTGGAAACATTTGTCATACATCTCTTAATTCATCTTGCAGTGATCTAGTGTTCACAGCCTCACAATTCATGAAGGTTCTTTTTTCCAACGCCTTACAGACAATGTGGTTCCATGACTAGCAAGAGCCAGGGGTTTATGACCTTCTGTTCTTGGAGATGCTTTGATGTCTTTGCCATGCTCTCAAAGACTATTACAGACACTGCACATTTCCCTCCTGCTGCTGTCTTTGGTGTATTAATGGCAGGCACCATGGCTGGTTGCCTTGATCTCCCATCTATGTGTCACAGTGTTACTCACCCACTGAAGGAGGATCTCTGAATGCTATTGCACCAGGCAGAAGTATTCTTCTGCCCATGAAGCCTGCACAGTGAAAGCCTCTGAGAAAGTCACTGCAGAGGTCCTACAAATGAGGCATTTCCCCTTAGCTGCTCCTCCCCTCCATGATCTCTCTCCTCCTCCCTGAGTCAATGCACACATGCAGTTCACATCCACATGGCTCTCCCAAAGAGAATGACCTTGGTCTGATGGCTCTGCACGCATGTGCAAGCCACAGCCTCACAAACCCAGCTATAGTGTCTGGTAGTTAATCAGTTTTCACTCAGCCATCATCTACCAGTGGTGGAGTTGTGTCCTTGGTGCCAGCGGGTACATGACCATCTTCTGGTGGGAGGTTCTGCCTTCATATTTGTTTCCTTGATCTTTATTTGCATGACTTCGTGTAAAACACCTGCTAGCCCATGAGTTGGGCTGGTCTGAAGGTGTCATCTCAGTGTATCTCCTACAACCCTGAGTACCTCCAGGAATCTGCTGTGGCCTCAAGAGAGAAGACTTCTCCCATCACATGAACTGGGGGTGCTGTGCACGCTGGTGCCACCTTCCCCTGGGAGAGGCAACTGGATCATGCAGTGAAGGGAAGCTGTGCTCCCACAGCTCTGCTTGAAGCTAGTCTCAGAGAGGAGGTCTCAGTACTGCTTCACAGCGAGGAGGCAGCAAATGGCTAGGGGAGCGGGACCAAGTGACCATGGCAGGGCGTAGAGCACTGTGTGCAGAAGCACATCCTGAGAGTTTCAGCCACAATGCCCCAGCAGCTCAGTAATGGAGTTACTAGTGCTCTTCCTGAAGCCTGTTAGGGGGGTAGGTTGGAAATAGCCTACACATTATCATTGCATAGTGAAATATGCACAATAAAATGACAACATCACAGAAAAAAATGAATTCTTATCTGGTCCCTCCTGCAGCCAGCCCTCTGTGCACTTCATTGGGTCACTTCTTTTCGGGGTCCCTGAAACTGGGGCTCTTGTGACCTCCCATGTCCCCAGCTGCTATTTGCAGTCTGCCTAAGGGCTCTTGCCAGCACAGCAAAGTCAAACAGAGTGTTAACATTTTTACACACTGAGTCTAAATCTACAACAGCCCTTGAACAGAGGCCGTCAGGCTGCTGTAAGCATTTTCACAGATTTGCTGTGTCCCTCAGAGGACAGGTACAGCCTTTATTGGCAAAGGCGTATAGCATCTGCATCTCCGCAAGGAACGCTGCCAGTTTAACCACATTTTAGAGCTACACCAGCAAACTTCCATTTCCAGTGCAGACCTACTTTAACTCCTGTTTTTCTCCTCTGCCTGTTTATACCCTGATCCTCAAGTTTTACCGCCTGCAGCACTCAGCCTCTCCCCAGCCCCTGCCCTGTGGTGCCACCAGCCACCTCCTCACTGCACCCTGCTGGGGGCTTTGCTGCTGCGGGGCCCCGCTCTCCCATCCCTGACATGTGTCCAGCCCATAAGCACCGCGGCCATGATCTCACTGTCTCTCTATTTGTTATTTACAAGTACAGGGGGACTTCGCATGAGTGTCTTTGGATTAAGTTACTCCAAAGTTATTCAGCAGTGCCAAAACGGCGTCTGTGAGAGAGCACTGCAAGGGCCGGATCCCTCTGCGCGGAGCCTCCGCCGGCGGACTTGCCTGGGGTATGCCGTGATTAACAAGCTGCGCGGACACATTTCTGGCTGTATCAGAAATTTGCCATGCTGTGTGACAGAGCCCAAAACTCACATTGCTAGTGACAAAATCCACCTGGTATCTGCCAAGTCTCACACCCACAGTGAGAGGGGCCTGAAGTTCCCTCAGGAATGCCCTGAGGAGGGTTTCTCCTCGTTTGTAAGAACAAGACCCTGTCCAAAATGCATTGGGAGCGCTGCAGCAATCCCTGTGGTGTGGGCTCTGCTGTCACTGTGCCAGGTGACATTGTCTGAATGGGTGGCTGACAGAAGGCTGAGCTGACTGAGCAGGGCTGTCCTTCAGTGCACGGCTCATTTCTTCAGAGTACTCACGTTGAAGGCTTTTGGGGGTATTTTTTGGGCTCTGCCTCTTCCCGGTGCGGGGACATGCCTGGTGTTTCTGCACAGCCTCATCCAGACTGCACTGTGCTCAGGACACTGATAGACACAGAAAGTCCTCATCTTAACAGATGTAAGCATTTGAGCTGCTTTATCCTGATTTCAGACACCTTTTGTTGTTCCCACCAATGTGTTCATTTAAAGAAACACTTGGAAAAATGCAGCAGTTAAATCCTCACATGCATCCTGCCACCACAAAGGCCACAGAGGCCTTCATGCAGCACGGCTGCACTCCCGACCTCCCCATCCTCACGCCGCCTGTGCTGGCCGGTGCTCAGGGGAGCAGAATTTCCCTCTGGGGGCTACGCGTGCCTCAGCCCTACACACTTCAGCCGTTTCCCGCAGGAGATTCTTGTCCCCTGGTGGAAAAGGCGACTCGGGTTAACTGCGGAGCTTCGTTTTGAAGCGCAACCGGGGGCGGCGGGTCCCGTAGCTCATTGGCACCAGCCGGCTCCCCAAACCCTCGCCGAGCCGAGCCGGGCCGGGCCGCGGAGCGCCCTCAGCCGCCGCCAGGGGCTCCCCTCGGCCCGCGGGCCCCGCACCGCCCCGCCCGGCCCGGCCCGGCCCGGTTGGGTCCCGCAGCCCCCAGCAGAGGGACCCGGGGAGCGGCCGGGGGTCCGGGCGGGGCGGGGCGCGGGCTCGGGTTTCACGCCCTGCCCCGTGCGGGCAGAGCCGGGCGGTGCTGGCGCGGCCGCGGGGGCCATGGCGGAGAGGTGAGTGCGGCGGCGGCGGCTCCACCTGTTGAGGGACGGGGCCGCGAGGGACCGCGGCCGGGAGCCGGGAGCCGGGAGCAGCAGCGGGCGAGGCCGGGAGGAGCCGGGCACCGGGATCCCGCCGGAGACGGGCGGGCCCCGGAATCACGGCTCGGGCCCGGCCGCCGGCTCCGGGCGCCTTCCGTGGCTCTTGAGGACCGACCGCGGCTTGGCTCGGCGGGGAGCTCCCGGTGGGGGCAGCACCTGGAGGCCGGGCGCTGCCGAGCCGGCGGCCCCGTTCGGTGCCAGCCCCCGGCTGAAGTCCGGCTCCTTTGGGAAGGACGGTGTGGGGCTGGGCAGACGCGCTGCCTTCCCCAGCAGCTGGTGCCGGTTGCTTTTTGCACCGATCTGCCGAAATTTTTCGTCTTCCTAGCTGAAAAGCTCGGAGCGATTTCACCTCCCTGGGAGCTCGGCTCTCCCCCGGGGCACCGGCGTTCGGCTGGCTCCTCGCGTTCCCTTTGTCTGGGGGAGAGAAGGGAGAGCTGTGCTGGCCTCCTGCCCGGTGGCCTGGTGACGGTGCGAGGTGTTTGGGAGGATTTGTGTTTCTCTGGAGTTTGGAAGCTTTTTCTGCCTCTCTCCTGCCCCCTCAAGTGGAATGCGGCTGGAGTTAGTCCGCAAGAAGGAGCATCTGGGGAAGGAAGTGCGCGTCCCTGGGAGAGAGGGGAAGCAGGACGGCAGAATTTATCCAGAGCAAAACGATAAGCGCGGCGCCAAGCCCTGTGCTCGCCAGCAGCAGCGGCAACTCCTCACTGCTGCTGTGTCTGCGCGCTGGTGACAGCGAAGGGCAGCAAGGTTGCAGGCTGCTCGCTTTGGGGCATAAACCTGAAAAAGCAGCACAGATTTGGGAGCATCCTTGCACCAGCCGGCACAGAAGAGCACTGGGTTTCTCGTGCTGCATTTTCCTTTCCTGAGCAGCCTTTTCTCGTTGTCCTTTTGGTGCTTTTCGAGTTTGTTTTTTTACCAGTTTGATGAGGTAGCTCTTTCCTATCGGTTGGATCAAGGCTACGTTGAGCGATGCTGAGATCGCAGCGGATTATAGGAATGCAGATTTTGAAGCCAGGTTTTTGGTTGGATAGTTCACATGCCTTCAGTATTCACAACAGGTTTGCTTAGCTGAAACAGATGTCCTGGCCTTAGCTGGAAGCACATAAGCTGGAGGGAAATCCAAGTGTGCTGGCCTGGTGCATTTTTTAACCAAGAGAAATTTATGGCCCTCCTTGTGATGTAAAAGGCTGCTTTCAGCCCGACAGTCACTGGATCTGCAGCTGAAAACCTTGCATAAGACTTGCACATTTAATGTGCCAGCCACAGTGCAGAATCAGGTTCGCTTAATGCTGCCCTACTTCAGGGAAATGGGAAGTGAATGCATCCCATTCATCTCATTTACCTGATCACCAGAAAAATGTAACTCTGTGCTCTGGTGCAAAGGTGAAAAGGAGAGACTGAGATTCCTGTGGTGAACAGCTGAGTGGGTAAGAAAATCTTGCAAATTTCAGTGTACTTGTGTCTGAGCTTTAAGGCATCTTTTAATCTGTCCCGATGTTCCTCTGGGTTCACCTTTATAGGGCTATGGCAAACTGGTAAAGTTTTGTTCACTGGGAAGCAGTTTTTTTCCCCCTATAGAGCCATGGAGAAGGAGCTAATAGCACCATTGAGGGACTGTGGGAAGGACTGTAAGATTTGAATCAGCTCTAATGGAATTGCTTCTGTAATTAAAGATAAGGAAGCATAAACTGCTCTAGGATTCTGTCTCTTTGACCCACGAGGCTTTTTTTTTTTTTTTCTTTTTCCCCCCAGCAGAGCAGTTAAATAAATATTCATGTTCATGAACCATTCCTTTGAAGTCACAAAAGGATTCATCATATATGTATTTGATAGGTAAACGTGTTAGTAAGAATGCTGCTTGGGTGCTGTTTTATTTATGGATAAGCAAACTTTTCAGTTTGGAGTTGTCATTTTATTAGCATGTTTTTGGCTGTTTGAATTAAACAACCCTGGGAAGCGAGTGGGGGGAGATGCTGCAGCCTGTGCCAGGGGTGCTGGGGATTACTGAAGCCTGTGAGGTGGGGAGAGGGGTTATGTTTGGGCGGTACTGGGTGCACTGGTTTAGTGGGAAGCCTGCTGGTCTGGCTGCCCTTTTAATCTGAGTAATGCAAAATAAAAAGGATTCCTGTGCTTTATGTTCTGATTACAATGGCACTGAAAATAAGACTTAAGTTTGTTGTTGAATCTTCATATCCTGAGTAATGAGTTTGTTGCAGATAATTAATTCAGACTCGGGTTTTAATAAGTCTTTGACTACTAGACTAGTTTCTGTGTGACCCGTTTTCCCCCCCCTCCCCCGGAGCTTTAATTTATGAGTGAGTGAAAGCGTCCGCGGTTCATCAGCCTGCCCCGAAGCTGCTGGCTGACTCCCTGTGTCTGCGCTCAGTTGTGGCTTTGCGGTAATGGGCTCTTCTGGTTTTGCTGGTGCATCTGAACCTCCTGCTGGTGCTCAGCACAGGTCCCTGTGCACATCCTCTGACTGGGTGCGTGCTCCCTGTTCTGCTTTATCCTGGTTTTAACTGCCTTACATAAGGCCTTGGTAAATAAATGTCTTCTCTGTAGCGAGCTGTGACTGCAGGAGAAGCTTTGACTCCCTGATGCTTATCCCACTCTCATCGGCTGGATGAGCCTATTCCTGGCTGAGCATTATGGTGTCTCATTTAGCATGAAATGAGCCAGCTTTTAAAGGTCTCTGTTTGCTTCTCAGAGGTCAGGCACCCGTGGAGATAAGTGCAGGTGTGGGAGGTTATCAGCAGTCTGACCTCTGCCCCATTGAATGCGCAGCGGGAGCGGTTGGTGAGAGTGCTGATGCGATTTACCTGGGATGAGATGGTTTAGGGGGTGAAAGGCTGGCTGGCTCCAAGTGGAACCAGGAGTGTGTTTTTAGTTCTTTTTAGTTCTTTTAGTTCTGCTGGCAGCCTGAGGAGGTGGAAGGGGGGATAAGCTGTGCAGGACAAGGTGGTTGTCTTATCCACTGAGACTGCTGTATACTTTTAAAGCGGTTCTTAGCAGCAGCCTTGGAGCTAGCTCCAGAAGTGGATCTGTGCCTGTAGCTCATGTGTGACTACGCAGATGAAGCCTGGTCTTTGGGAAGCATCTTCAGACACACCAGATTCTTCTGATGGAAACTAATCAGAAGTTCAAAGGAAAGAAGCAGCGTTTCCTCCTTCTCTGTGGTCTCCTTTCCTAATGCCTCCGTTCCTGTTGTACTACCCAAATGGCTTCTTGGGTGGATGATGCAATTAGGACGAGATGCTAGCAAGCTTTCATCAAATAAATACGTCAGAATTTGAAATGTTCCATTTAGGTTCCATCAATCCTTTCCAGGTAGAGTGCAATTATTTGTGACTTGCTGTGACATGCATATGTGCGTGTTTCTTTAAAAAGCCCTCCAGGCAGTTTGCATAGTTAGTGAAGTACCTCTTGTTTGTAATAAAAATAAATTCCAGAGCAGACATTGGGATTTGGCTTTAGCTGGATACCTAGAGGGTTTCTGAGCTTTGCCGTCATGATTTACATATTGGATGTTAATTCCTCTCTTTGTCCAGGTGAGCAGAAAGGCAGTTCACTTGTAGGAAATGGCTTTAATGATCATGCAATTTAATGATCATGCATACCTGTAGTTTTTAGTAGCTCAGGCATGAATGTCTGCTGAAGCAAGCTTTCTGATATATGTATATATTTTGCACACATTTCCTGGGAAGAGCAGTCTTCTGCTTTGTGCAACTTCTTAAAACAGTTAATACATTCCCACCTCTCCAAAAGTTCACTTAAACAGCAGGCATGAGGTCCATCTGGCTCATACATCTGGAGCTAGACGTTGTAGGTCAAGAGAATTTTTTTTTCCTTGGTGTTTTTCCTGCAGTTGGTCATTTTCCCTCATGGGAAAATGGAAAAAAATACCATTATTTGGGATATATTCTCTCATCCTAATTACTGTTTGAAGTGCTTGAGGTTACTGATATAAGGAATAAGAGAGTTTTATTTTTCCAGTTGAATATTGACCAGCAGATTCCAGTGTAGCTGGTAACAGTCTCCCAGGTACTCTCCCAAGCCTTTTTCATTGTGTCTTGTCAGCTGGCATTTTTTTTGCTTATGCAATGCACAGAACCAAAAGAGGTTTGGGAAGCTTTTAATGACGATGCTGAAGATCCAGCTCCTTTGTTGGTGACGAGGCACGGAGCTGGTCAGGACAGGGCAGTCCTGCACAGGGTGCTGGTCCGGCTGGCGTGGCCACGCAAGGAGTTGGGTTTGTCTGGCGTCTGGTCGGGAGAAGGGACTGGCATTAGATGATCACAGACCTTGACATGCTCAGCTTTGGAAAATGCCTGAAAAATCTTGAGGGTTGGCAGGGGAGAAATGCTGGAATAAATGAAGCATTGAGAATTGTAAGATTCTTTTTTCAGGTGTTTTCTTCTTGTTGGACTTAAGGTCTTGAATTAAATGTATGGAATTAAGCCTTGTATGAAATCTTACTGTGGACTTTGTGCTGTGGAGCACTGGAGAATTTCTAAGATAGAGGTCTAAATAAAATAACTCACTGGCATCTTTGTCAGGCACTGGAGGCAAATAGAAGGCTGATTCTACACAGAGGATCCCTGAGCCAAGCTCTTGCTGTACTTTGCCTTCCTTGAAGGAAAGTGCCCTGACGTGAGATGAATCAATGACCACAGCGAGCACCCGTGCTCCCCGTACGTGCTGTTCCAGCCGGGAGCCGAGCGGTCCTGGGCCCCTCTACACCAACCTTTTGCTTAGCCACAGGGTTTATGATCTACCAAGATCAAACAAACCAAGGGCGGAGCTGGGGGGAACTCAAACCTGCGCTGGACTCCTTTTGTGTAACTTGGCAGATGTGGGACGCTGCCATAAGGTACTTTGTTTTGGCAGATGAGGCTGTTTCCTACCTGGGCAAACAAGGTTGCTGCTTTCTGGCTGGAAACCCACTTCAGGAGCAGAAAAGATTCAGTGTAGTGGGATTTTGTGTTGTCTTGGAGATTATGAGTTGTTGGTCTGGGGCCAATTGCACTGTAGCAAGGGTAACTTCTTTTTCTGTAGGTCTTTTTTTTCCTGTTTGGTTTTGTTTCCATGTGTGTGTTTGTTTGTTTTCCCACCCCACTGAAAAATGACTTACTCTCCATCACCAGCAATACGAGGAGAAGCCCAATGCTGTTTGCATTGGGGACAAGCTCAACAAATCCACGTTTTTTTGAATCAGGCATTACCAGGTGTTGCATGTGGCTTTTCATGGGTAGCAGCAGCCAGGGCTCCCTTTAAGAGAAGGATGGGTTGTTGTGAAATACATTCAGTAACGAAATGAAGCCAAAGACATGTTTAAACAGCAATTCACCTTCCAGCTTTTAGTTTCCATACGTTTGGTTTGTCATAAAGCTGTAAATGACGTATTTGGTCCTCTTCAGGTCCAACAGCTGCTTTCTCCTGGTAGATACCATGGTTATTGGGTTGTCCTTTGATAGCTACAATAATCCATCTGTGCATCAGCCACGTTTGCTCCCTAGCTATAATAGGTCTCATTCTTTGCTCCCTAGCTACAATAACTAGATTTGGGATTTATTTTTTAATAGGCTCTCCATTGCTGTAAGCTATGGTGACCAGAGAAGCTCCAAGTGTTCTGTGAATTCTTGGTGATGAATCAACAGTAAGAGAAGCAAAGGGATGCAAGGGTGCCGAGCCTGGAGTTAGCTGGGTTAGCTAGGTGCGTGTCCAGCATGAGGAGTGCTCAATGCATGCCTAAGGGTAGGTGCTGAGTATGTCGTGATGTGGTGGCGTGTTCTCTTAGCGTTTTGTACTGCCCTAACACAATAGAGCATCTTGCTGTGATGTTTGGGGAGCACTGGTGTCCTTGTGCTGGGGACGCATGGGGGAGCAGTGAGGGGAGATGGGGTTAAAGTTGCTGTTGAAGCCAGAGCTGAGAGCTCTTCTCTGCATGTGTCGTGACACAATCATCCCGGTCCCTCTCCTGAGGTCCATCAGGCCAACGTTGTGAGACCGAGGTGACTTTGGGTACCTTGTGGGAACCTTGGCCTCAGATGGCCAAACTCTGCTGGAATAGCACCGCTGTGGGGCAAAGCTACCTTTGGCAGGGTCGCTTCTTGGGGTTGCTGTCGTTGCTGAAGGGAGCAGGGCCGGAGGAGTGCAGCAAAGGGGGAGAAATGTGGCTTTGGTCTCTCTGGCTCCCATATCTCCTACCTGGGCCCACCACAAGCAGCCTCTCGGGGTGCAGTGCAGTCTGTCAGCACTGCCTGCAGTGGCTGAGCTTGTGAACTGGTGATGTTCTCCCTGCTGCGCTTGTGTGCTTGAACTTTATTTGGTCTTGGAGGGATGACATCACTAGCTTTTGTCTCTGTTTGGATAAGGAAAAGCTTCTTCTCAGCTGTGTGAGCTGTTTGTAGGGGGAGGAGAAGAATTTGCAATGGCAGGAGCTTTTGGTAACCCTGTGTGGCTGGTGCAGGGCGAGCTTGCTGCAGGGCCAATGGGAGACTTTTTCTTTCTCTGAAACATAATGTGAAGACCAAAAACGGTTGAGAGCTCGGTGACTGTCAAGTAGCGCAGTGCAAGAGCCTGGGGTTCAACTCAGAGCGTGAAAGTGGGTCATATTCAGCGTTGGAAGCACTCGTCCCTGCCTGCCCTGGAAGACTTTGGCAGTGTGCTGAGCTGTTGTGGTTCTGGGTTTCCTCCTGCTCTGGAGGTGCTCTGAGGGAAAGCACGGTTTCCTATCTGAGCGCATCTCCTGATACCACATACATCTTGTACTCTGGGGGCTGAAATAAAATACCCCCACAGCTAGTGGCGCTGCGTCCTTCCCTTGCTCCAGTGCTGCTGGTGCCTTCTCAGGGCAGAACCTGGGCCCCAGAAATGGCAGCCATCCCCTTGGAGGGGGCAGGGGAGGGCATGCATTTAACTCAGACCTCTGCTATTTGCAGCAGGAGACATTTCTTCGTGTCTGTGGGACGGGCAGCGCGTGAGTTCGCGAGCATTGTGGCAGGTGTGCTGAGGCCTTCGCTGGGGCAGCCAGCGCTGGGCTTCCCCCCCTCAGCTCTGCACCTGCTCAACTGTGACAGGAGGTGCCAAGAGGAGCAACGAGCAGCTGGGAAATGCAGACCCCCACTTATTCATTCTTAGGCAAAGAATAAATACATTGATCGGTGCAAAAATTGATGGGTGACTTTTAAATTCAAACCTGTTACTGCCTAAAGCTGCTCTGCTGCCTGCTGGCAGCCGGGCTGGCCCCTTATCTCCCACAGGGCCCTGGCAGGAACACCATGGGCCTCGGCCTTGGCTGCGGCTCTGTGTGTGCAGCGATGCCAGGAGTGAAGGAAGGGCTGGGCTGGGGCTGCTCCATGGCATGGCCCAGCTTTAAGACTCACTTTGGGCATCTGGAAACTGGGGACGTGCAGGTGCTGTTGAAAACTCGGTACATCCATGTCCAGGAGCAGTCAGCGTGACTCCAAGCCTGTGGATGTGATGGGCAGCATTAGTAAAATGAATGAGACTTGTGTCTACCGTACCTCAGAGCTGGCATTTACCCCTGAGCCTGCTAAAAAAGGACTTCCTGTTGTTTCAGCCTTTTAAGAGCCCTGATATTTGCTTGCCTTGTGTGGCTGTCCTGCTGATAAGAAGCTGATAGGAGCGGAGGTGGTATGGAAGTTATTTGGTGATGACATTGGCAGCTCAGAAGAAATGGATACCTCTACTGAGAAAAGGTCAAAGACTTTTTTTCCTTTGACAGAAAGACAGAAAATAAAAGTAAATTGGCAGGGGAAGGAAGGCTGATGGAGTGAGAAGGATGTTGGTCAATCTAGAAGACAAAAAGGAAGGTGTATTTTCCAGCATATTACATGTAAAAACAAAATAAGGCAGGCCAAAATATGATTTTTAAGAATAAACTTAGTGATTCACATTTGTTCAAATGCATCAGAAACCTTTTGGAGAGATCACAGCAGCAGCTCATGGGAGGCACAGAAGATTTTCTGCATCCATTGCAGAAATCTAAACCATTTTTTGGTGATCTTGACTCCTGTGGAGGAGCTTTGTAGTTTTGCAGCTTTGCAAACTAGAAACTCACTGTAAAAGAGCTGTCTGAGAAGTTGTCTCATCTTGAATGTCAATAGAAATAGCTCTAAAGCAAACAGAGGAACTGATAAGAAACTATAAGGAATGGTTATCATTCACTCGAGTGCTGTGGGATCTTAAATATAAAATTGTTGGGATGCTTTTGTGCGTGTGCTGTTGCTTAAGTGCCCTTGGTATTGCAGATATTGATGCTGGCAGATTTGATGGCAGTTCTTGAAAGGAGTGGACCTTGGAGAAATCTGGGAGGTGGGCATCAGGCGGCTCAACGTCTGCCCAGGTGACTGCCAGAGGAGGGCTGCAGGGGATCCCAGGGACCCCCGAGCACTGTGCCTGGGTGATAAGGAACAAGTCACTGAAGGCAGGGCTGAGTGCAGCCTGTTGGAATAGGGTTAGCAGGGCTCCTGCCTCATGGACCTGCTGGAGCCTGGGTCACAGGACCGGTCAGGACCAGTACCCAAATACATAAAGTGTATTTGGGTTTTCAGACAGACTTTGACACAGTTACACACCAAAGGTTTGTAAGAATCTAAGCTGATATGGAGGAAAGGTCCTACTATGGACCCAGCGTTGGTTAAAGCACAGGATGCAAAGGGTGGGGCTTCGTGGTCATGCTTCAGCATGGGTGAGAGCCAACAGAGGGCCCTAGGGACTGGGGCTGGTTTTCATCCCATTAGTGTGACCTTGGGTGTGGAGGGGGGCAGTGAATCCCCCAGGTTTCCAGAGGGCCCTAAATTCCTTCAGATTGGTTGAGTACCTCACCAAAGGTGAGGAAACGCAGAAGGACCTTGTGGAACTGTGTGGACAATTATGTGGCAGATGAACTTCAGTGCAGCCAAACGTGAGGTGACTGTGAGGAAAAGTGGTGTGTGCTGCGCCTGTGTGATGCCGAACATGGAAGAGGTGCTTTTAGCTCAGAGAGCATCCCAGAGCTGCCCTGGGCACTTCTCTGCGATCATCGGCAGAGCTGATGAATGTTGGTCTCCATCCGCAGGGGAGATGATAACAAACCAGGGGCATTTTTCTGACCCTCTGTAACACCTCAGTGCCCCCGTATCTTGGGGGTTGCATGCTGGAGAGGCTGTAGAGGAAGACGACTGAAATGACTGAAGGACAGAGTGCTGCCTTATGAAAAGAAGGGCTCCTGGGTTTGAATCGGAGAAGGTGAGGGGCCTCAGATGGTCAAGGTATGCAAAATCTTGAAGGCAATACTTACATTGGGTTTCTATCTACCAAGCCTTGCAGCACTGGAACCAGAGGTGCTTGGTGAAACTTACAGGAGAGATTGGTTTCTGAATTCGTTGCCCCAGGAAGCTGTGGAGGAAAAAGGCACCAGCAAGTTCAAAAAGGATTTGGGTGAGCAACAGGTCTGAGCCAGGTGCTGGAGAGATCAGCCAGGGAGGCACCCTTAGCATCCATAACACCAGTGTGGATTCTGGGGGCATAAAGAAAGAAATGGAGAGAGGGTGAGATGTGGTTGATGTGCTCTGCTGCTATCCTGGTTGTAGGCAGGATGGGTGGATAGCTGGTCTCACCCAGGGCACGTTTCTTACATTCTTGAATGGTTCCAGGAAACAACATCAAGTAGGAACGTAGATGTGATATGCCGGGGAAGAGGCAGCTTGGCTTTGTATACCAAAATTCCAGCCCCGTGAATTCATCAGCACTTGGAAGGCATTCATGAGCACACGGTGAGGGTGATCCAGTGGAACGGTCTGGTGAGGCTTTCCAAAAGGCTTCAGCGAGATCCTGCCCTCAGAATCTCCAAGAAACGTCCCTTATGGAACATGTGGATGAATTAATGCTTAAAAGAGGTTGCAAAGTTCAGGAGCAGGACGTCAGCTTCGACAATGGAGGGAAGTCGCTGGGAGCCCGGCTGGGATCTCCACTGCTCCGTGTTTGTTCGTTACCTACAAAGGGACAGGAGTGATGGGCGGGGAGAGCGTGCCATGGATCCCATGCACTGTGATGGGCTCTCAGCAAATGAGGCAAAGGATCTGCTGAGGTGCGAGATCCGGGTAACGCGTGGTGCTGTGGAAGCGCTGGAGGAAGGAAATAGGGTGTTGTGAGGAGCTGAGGGGGGAGCAGAGGACGCAGCAACAAAGGCATGGCACAGCTGCAGCTTGCTGTCCTGTGAAGGTTAAGCGTGTGCCAGGCTATCTCAGAAAAGTCCTTGCCCCAAGCTGCTGGGTACAGGAAATCCCCCCGCGTACTTTTTCACCCTGAATTTTTCTGCCTGTGGCCTTTGTACTGGAGGCAAATGGGCTGCTGAGGTGGGCAGGATGCAAAGAGATGTTGGATGTGCCCCAGTCCATGGGCTGCGTGGTAGGAGGAGGACAGAGGGAGCACTGCCACCTTTGACACTTCTTGTGGCAGTTTGCCGAATTTGCCCCTTTTCTGCTGCTTTCCTTAACGCTGCTGAAAGTTTTGGACTGAGCACAGACTAATAAGTGCCTTTTTTTTTTTTTTCGTGTGTGTGAGAAAACAAAAGGAGCTTGTTTTGGGCACCAAATGAAAAAGTAAATTGTTCTCACACCACCGTTCAGTTACCATGTATAGCAGTTACTGCAATGGTAACAGATATTTTCAAGATCCAGCCAAGATCTTCCAGGGCTGCAACATGACTTCTGATACTTGTGATGCTATTAATAACTATTTTCCCTCCTCATAGCCAGGAAGTTTCTTCTTCCTCATGTACCAAGTGTGAGGGATAAGCTCATTTTAAATCAATTGTGGGGAGAAGCGACACTGGGGATTTCCTGCGTTTTTTGTTGTTGTTGTGCAGATCCTGTATAGTGCTGCCAGCTTTGCAGCTACCTCCCGAGCTGAGCTGGACTGTGCCTATTGTGCTATTTAGAAGAAAGCCCAGTCGGATTTTTTTTCTCTCTTTTTTTCAAACCCGGACAAATAGATGACTTGTATTTACTCTTCCAGCTATGCACAGAAGCTTAAGTGTTTATTTCAGGCTAACTTAGTTCAGGGGAAAACCTGTGGCCAATTAAATGCGATCTGGGCCAGGCTCTGGTCTGCACTATTTCTTTCCCTATCTCCAGCCATGTAAGCAAGATAAACTGCACCATGCTGGTGGTTCAACAGTTCTTCTGAGTTTAACTTGGTTCAAAATCGCCACGTGCACACCCTCCTCTCCCCAGTTGCACGAGTTACCTGCCGGCATCTCCTGGAGCTGGAAGTGTGGCAGAGCCACCAGGGTCCCTTGGCACCTGATTAAGGAGCTGCAGCAGAAGTGGGACTTGGCCCTTTGCTTGTTCTGGGGGCTTCTGTCCTGCTGGGGCAGCCGTGGCGAGTGTGAACAGAGTTGTGAGCTTGCTGCTGGCTCTGGTTCTGCCTGCGCACACATGAGCTTGCAGTGCAGCTGTCCCTTTTCAGCCCTGCAGAGGAATGAGATGTTTCGCTGGCCCAGCCTCTTCACCCCGCGAGAGCAGCAGTTTGGCTGTGGCTGTGAAAGTCTCCTTGCCCCCTTTCTTCACAAACTGCAGAGCCAAGGGGAGCGCTCAGCACTCCGGTTTCCCCTATTTTGCGGAGCTCTCTGGTTCTGCAGTTTCTTCTGATGTCACTGCCTTTGATGTCCACCCTTCCCCAAACAGTGACATCCCCAGCTGCTGGATCGACAGCCTGCTGTTAAAACTGAGAGAAAAGTGCTTAGTATCAGGGAAAATGTGGAATCTTTTTATTTTACCAGCCCTCCTGGAGAAGATGAAGAAATGAGCATCGCTATGCAAAAGGTTGGTGAAATGCAAGAAGTAATTCAGTCTTGTCTGCAGGAAGCAGCTACTTTTTTATTTTGTTTCCTCCCCTGCTGTTGTACCTTTTTCCCAGGAGGGCCTGCTGGAGGTGCTGCAGGGCTCTGCGCTCCCCCATCGAGGCAGCACATGATGCGGGAGCTCAGGCTGGGAGGTTGCAGCCTGCGCAGCCCAGATATTTTTTTCTGGACATCCACAAGAAACATCTGTGCACCTTTTGGGCTGGGGACTGACACGGGGCTGGTTTTCTGGCTTCTTGATGACTCTCAGGCAGATTAATCCCACCTTTGTTTCTGCAGCAGGGTGAGAGCAAATGCAGGTTTTGAGCTCAAACACTAATCAAACTTTGTTCAGACACGTGAGATTGCAGAGATGTTCAGTTTTTAAAAAGGCTGTGAATGCATTTTGCAGCAAGATTGAGTTATGCAGTCTTTGTTTCTCATTAAATCAAGCCTGATCTTGTCAGTGACAAAGTACCAGCACTATACATAAGTAGCATTTTTGTTTATTTGAAGTTCAAAGATGTTAATATAGCCAATGCTAGTCTTACTAGCACAGATGTGTAGTGCACAGCTCATGGGATGTGACTCCTACCCAGTGCGTGACGTTTTGGAGATGATCAGGAAAAGAGACCACATTCAGGGCAACATTTCTACATGCCTTTCCTTTTGGAGGAAATTTCTTTCTTTTTTTTTTTTTTTCATTGTTTATTACGTCAGAATTTAAAAACAATGAAAAAAAAATCAAGCATGAGCTGGATTTTTTATCCCCACCTACCAATTCACTCCTCAGTAGGTAAGCTTTTTCAGAGGTTGCTTTCATTCCCAGCATCTCTGCTCTGTCCTGACTATGCACTTCCCTTGCAGCACTTTCTGTAGGCAAAACAAATGTATTGAAATCAATTTCTCATGGAAAGAGGTTTTCTGCTTATTGTTTTATGAAGGGTTTATGAACTCTGTGGCTGAGATTTTGGCTATCTATTTACCACTTCTCTTGCCTTGCCAGAGGAAATTAGTGTGCTTGGCCTGGGGAAAATGATGCTGACGCTGAAGCAGCTCCTCCACATGCAGCACTTCAGGGATGAGTTTCCTCATGGCTATGGGAGCAGAGGAGAGTTATTCATTTGCAGGCTCTGCATTTCCTGTTGCTTTTGACTTGCTGCCAAACTCCTCTGATGTCCCAGCACTGCAGTGGTTAACATGAGTCACGCTTAACAAGCTGGGACAGCCAAGCCTTTCAAAAGCTCCTCTCCATTTGTTCCTGCTTAGTTTTTTCAGCAGAGTCGGCAGAGACAGCTGCAGCTGGAGAGATTTGCTGAAGAATGAAGTGGCCTAAAAAAGTGGCGATGAAACACTGTTATCTTTGTTTTATGCTTTTAGCCACCAGTGTCTTGTGGGCTCTGCCAGCTGAGAAGTAACCTGGTCCCTCGCATACGGCGTCAGTGTTTTGCATGAGTTTTCAAGGGGCTCTGTGTTTCAGCTAATAAAGGACTGGCAGCCCTTTAAATGAAGAGACAGAGGGCTATTATTTTACTAATGCTGTGCGTTTAGGAATGTTGCTACTTCAGATATGTAGCCTTGCAAACTGCCGCTTGAAAGCCATATGGAAGGATGGTCTGCAGTCCAGCTGCTCGTCCGGAGTAAACAGCCAGGCACCCTTGTAACAGGGCTGCCTGTGCGTGGCCGTGGCTTGCAGGTGCCCCACCTTGTAATTAGACCTCTGCACCTTCTTTAGCAGAGCCGGAGCTGGGGTGGGTGTTTTATGGTCTGGCAGAATTATTTTAGGAAGATGTTGCAAGGGGCCCTTTCAGCCTTCATCACTGCCCACTCTATTTTGGCGTCTGCTTGGTCACAAGTTATGGGCTGAGGGTTTTCCATTTTCTGCTTTCATGGGTTTCTTTTTTAACCCTCCCTGTCTTCCCCAGCCTCTGCTAACCTATGGCATCCAGCAACCTTGGTCAGTGTTTTCACTTTGCTGCTGAGTCTTCCCCTGTGTAGCTCACAAGCACTGCTGGACCTAGCACAAATGAGCCGCTGCCATGTGGCTGTTTGCTTGGCTCAGCCACGGCTGCTGTATGCTCTCTCTTCCCTGTAGTGAAGATGGTGCAAAATCTCCTGTTTTCTCCTTCTATATGGAAAATTGCATCATGGAGCTGCTTTTGCCTGCACCCGTGGCCATGGCAGCTGCTGTGGGATCCCTGTCTTCATGGCAGGGCTGGGAGGGATCCCTGGAATGGGCAACAGTGATACAGGGGACTGTAAAGAGTCAATCTCAGTCCTGAAGCAGCTGGACAGCAAGCTAGCTTCATCGGGACTTTTGTCAGTAATTCCTGGAGTGACAGAGAGGGCAGCAAGTGCTCCCATGGCCTTGAGATAGCAGAAATACCATGTGCGACATTACTGGGTCTGGCACAGGGACAGTGCTCAGCGCCGGCTGTTCTGCCAGGGCTGTTGCCCTTCAGCCTGTTGGCAGTCGCAGCTCAGTGCCCCAGTCCCTGCCATGTGCAGTGGGGTTGGGAAACGTGAGGAAATGTAGCCCTGCTCGGGCTGATCTACCCCCATAAACACAGCGTGGTCAGCTTTTGAGTCGTTGACCGTGGTCTGAAGTGGTTGCCCCGTGTCTGGGGGTTAAGGTGGAGTGCAGGAGGTGCCTCCTCCTGCGGGTCCCTGCTCCATCCCTGCCTCTCACTTCGTGTCTGTCCCTTCGATAGATGGGGACAGCTCAGTCCTCGCCTGGAGAGCTGATGGCTGCAGGGTTGTGCCTCATGCGTGTACCCACTGCTGCCCTCAGTGAGCCCGCACGCCGGCAGGACGGTCACATTTACACTCACCGAGCCCAGCCTGCGGCAAATGTGCCTGTACTGAAACATCCTTCCTGAAGCTGGGGCTGAGCTCGGGGCTGAACAAGGAGGGCAGCATCCAGGAGGTGTTTCCCTGTTTAAATCCCATTTGGGGGGGGATGATGGAGCCTGGTGGCAGGTTTGCCTGGATGAGGATGCGGTCACCACCAAAGCGCGGTAGCCGGTGCTGCTCCAAGGCCATCAGCAGGCCTGGCCATGTGTCCTGGGCTTGGTCCATGTGTGATGCAGTGGGTGGGAGGACAGCACCAAGCTGCAGCAGGTCGTGGCACCCACATCCACCGGGCAGGGACCAGCCTGCCCCCGGCGTCCCCTGCAGCTTCCTCCCCTCCAGTAGCCGGGGTTTGGATGGAGCCACGGAGCCATGCGGCACGTTTTGGATGGAGAGAGAGGGGATGAAAAGTGCCAGTACATTTTTCTGAAACTCATTCTCAAATACTCAGCCCTTAAAAGGAAAAACGTCTCTGCTGCAGCCCTTGCCGGGCTTAGGAGGTGCCGCGGTGTCTGGGGCAGAGCAGAGCTTTTGGAGGCCATTTAGCAATGGGGGATTTTGTCTGTGATCTGAAGCACAAAATGAAAACTCCCGTCATGGTGGTGGGAGAGATGCAGAGGATGCCCTGGTAACTCAAAGGCCAGACAGGTCAGTAGGGCATGTCCTGTAGCCCCAAAACCTAGTTCACTGCTCTGTAGGGGTTTGGGCTCTGCAAGGGACTTTGTGCCCCGGGACCAGCTATCACAGACACCCAGGATGGGTTTTCAGCTGGGCCCATTGACCCCAGCCAGCCTGGAGACCCTGTAAGAGCAGGGGGCAGCAGCGCCTGTACATTTTTGACACCAGATGCTTTTTGACCCTCTGCCCAGTCTGCGGGAGCCGCTGCTGGTCCCTGGTCAGGATGGATTTGTTGTCTGGCCTTGTAGAGTGACTTGGCGTGGAGTCTGCTCTCCCCGGGGGATGGTTCACTTCTGTCCCCCTGTCTGCTTGTAGGGAGCCCTGGAGATCTTGGCTCCTGTGTGATGAGCTGCCCACTGCCCTCAGTAGATCACGGCTCTGGCAGCAGCCAGGTGGGAGCCTGCAGGGCTGGAGTGAGGGCTGGAGGGAAATCTGGGAACACCCACATGGTCATGGGGGGAGCTGGGGCTGGGGCTGGTGTAAGAAGCATCAAGGTCTGGGCAAGCAAGAGACTGACAAGTTTCTCATCTGCATCTCCAGCTTTGAAGACACCACTCAGCAGAAGGCTTGGGGCTTTTTTTTTTTTTTTTCTTTTCTTTTTAATTGCAATCTCCAAAGTAAAGAGCTGCTTTGTGTACTAGGACCTTTTCCAGGCCAAACAGGCTCTCTGCGACCTCTAACCCACCCACATCAGGGTGCTCTGCTCTTTTCTCCCCTCTGTAACGTGCCGTTGGTGTGAAAGTGGCTCTGGCATGCTGGATTCTGCTTTCAGAAGGACGTTCTGCTCATGCGTGAGCTGAGCATCCGTGCTCGGGCTTTGAGCAATTGCAGCCATTTGTGCACTATTTTTACAGTCTGGTGTGTCTCCTGCTAAGCAGAGGTTGGTTGGTTTGCAAGATGCTTATTTTTGGAAGCAGGAGAGTCTTTTAGGAACAGGCTGACGTTATATTTATTTTAGTCCTTCTATAATTTCTGTTAGAAGGATGTGTGTGTGTTCAGAATAGGTTCAGAGATTATATATGAGGGAGGTGAGGGACAGGGTTGCTTTGGGTGTTTGTTTTTTTTTTTTTTGTCCCCTAAGACATAAATTACAGCTTTTCTTGGCTTGGCTGTGAGTAAAGAATAAATTGACCGAGTCTGCTGGTGGAGCATTGCGGTGAGGTGCTGTCGTTGGAGACCTTGGAGGCTCTCTGCAGCTCCAGGGTGCAGATGAGTTTTACAGCCTTGTCCTGGCTTCAGTGTGTAGATCTGAGCAACTTGGATTCGCCCAGGGGTTGCACTTTCCTGCAGCGAGCGAGGTTTTTCTAAGCAGAGCCTGCCCGGCAGCGTGCTCGGGTGCTCCAGGTGGCTTCACCCATTGCAGAAGGCGAGGGGATGGGCGCGGGGCTGCTGCTGCTGGGAGCACCGTGCTGAGGCCGGCTGCTCTTCAGCACATGGGGCACCCGCAGGCTGCTTCTGGGGACTCCCTGGAGGTTGCAGGCACCACTTTGCTCCTTCTCCTGGGTCCTCGTCGCATGCTCCACCAGCAGCAAACTGAGGTGATCTGAACTCCCTGGCTCCTGTGGCCAAACAGCTTCTGATGCTGCCACCAGAGCTGCGAGGCGCATCAAGCCCAGGCTGCAGTGAGCCGCCCTGGGTGCCCTGCGCCACGTTCCTGCCCCCGTGGGCTCTGGCTGGCGTCCCAGCATGGGGCGGTGGGGTCATGCTGTGCCACATGCTTCTGATCTGCCTGCTCCTAGGGTTTTGCCACCACCTCCTGCTTCTCAGGGACTTTGGCAGCCCTGGCGTGGAGCTGCATTTCTTTGCACAAGGACTGGGCTGCGGCTGGTAGCAGCACCTCTTGCTGGCAGGGTGCAGGGTCATGCCCACGCTTCCCTTCGTGCCCATAAGCATCGTGGTGGCCCACGTCCTCTGGAGTTCTTCAGTCAGTTGCTGACCAGGAGGGAGTCCTGTGTCCTGAGAGTGCAGCCATCATTCTGAGGAGGGAACTTGTCTGGGATTACCTGACTTTACGCTGGCTGTACTCAGACTCCTGCTTCCTGGAGGAAGAGCTTAATTTTCCAGGTGTTTTTTCTTTGTTGTGGGACCATCTCTGAACATGCTGGAGGCTCCTGTTGAGGCCATCCATCTTCAAAAGCCTACTCAATACAGAGGCACCGCTGGCCAAGAAGGACTGGGTACTGCTCCAAAGAAGGGAGGTGGAGAAGGATCCCAGCTTGGGGCAAAAGGGACCAGAAATAGCAAAACGTGGAGGTGAAATGGAAGATCAAGACATGAGACCCCCTCCTCGCCACCATGCAGAGGAATGTCCTCTCAGCTTGAAGTGCCTTGAAGCAAGGCTTTTCATGGCTTTCCCTGGGTCTCTTCTGTCACCAGTGGGTAAATGAGTTTGTGCTGAGCAGCATGTGGAGGAAGCAGGCAGAGGGAAGGCTTCAAGCAGAGGACTAAGTGTTGCTTGGGTAATGGTGGCAAGAAAATCAATTGCCCTGCAGATTAGTGGCTGTTTAGTTTCTTGGGGCTTCTTGTGTATTCATTCAG
Source organism: Aythya ferina (assembly GCF_964211825.1). NCBI lineage: Eukaryota > Metazoa > Chordata > Aves > Anseriformes > Anatidae > Aythya > Aythya ferina. The sequence goes on along the minus strand of NC_140315.1, from coordinate 9,509,128 downwards.
ACTCTTTTTCCCCTCCTGTGTTTGCTCACTTCCATTTCCAGTCCCTTCCATTTACTTGAAACGCTTTTATTCTTTCCTAGACTCACACCAGTGTCTTTGTCATTGTGAGAAGACCTAACGGGGAGATGTTAGCAGGAAGCAGGATGCCCAGTGCTGCTGTCACGTGGCTTTTTGTTGCCCCTAGCTGCTCATTTCACATGCTGGGAGCAACTTCTCATCCCTGCATGAATCAGTCCCAGGGGTACACCCCGAGCCAGTTCGTAGAGCCTTGCCACGCCTGTTCCTGGAGCAGGGAGCTGTGTCCTGATAACTGCAGGACAGACGGACAGGCACAAGCGGGATGCCCAGGGCTAACGCCTGCTGCGCTGCTTCTGTGGCTTGTGGTTGGGTCAAGCTCAGTTCCTTGCCCGGGGCAGAGGGCCTCTTCCCTGCACAGCTGGCGTGTCCAGCATCCAGGCTTCAGGACAGGCATGGAGCACGTTATGCACCTACAATCCCATATGCACTGCAGCCATGTGGGCTGGGGTATAGGAGCAATGGTGTGCTCTTTCAGGTTGAAATATCCTTTATTATTATTATTGTTGTTATTTATTACCTATCTTATTTCTTGGCTTTGCCAGCCAGGGTCCCTGCGGCAGGCAGGATGGACCCACATTTAGCTCTTAGTTTCTGAAAGAGCAAAGTTTGCAAATGTAAATCACACCTGTCCCAGAGGCCGGCAGGACAGAGCCGCACCTTGGACTTTTACCTGTTCTGTTTATACAGTGCCTCAGAAAAACAAAGTCTGCGAGGCGCTGGCTGAGCCTTCAGGTGAATGCAAACCTGTTTGCCCATGTGCAGCGCTATCGTTGCACACAAAAAGCTTCCTCCTGCTCTTTGCATGCCTGGCGTCCGCACGGCTGGCAGGGCACTTCCCCCAGCACCAGCACAGCGCCAGGGGACCCTATGGCAGCCCCATGGACCCCCAGCAGATCGGTGGTGTCTGGAGCTGTGGTCTGTTTGCAAGCTAGGAGGCTTGGAAAGTGTTTGTGTACCGACTTAGAGAAAGGAAGCTTCTGAAACCCCTCAGACAATAAAGGAGGATGTACACTGGGAAATGTGGTTTTGCTTTTGGAAGCAAGTGGGGATTTTGTCGCAGTTCCTCTCTGCTCAGGTTCGCTCACCGGTGAGTGGGCTGGTGCTCCAGTTTCGTGCAATGCCCTGGGGTACGGGCTACATCCAGGTTTGCAAGCTGGGTCTGCGGGAATCCTGCAGCCAAAGACATTCAGGCCCAACAGAAGGGAGATGGACTGAAACCACCACGGTACTCCTGGTGCTGTGATGGTGGTGGCGCTGTGTGCAGTGGCAATGGGGAGCTGGGAGGGGGGCATGTGGGGTCCAAATCTGCCCCTTTGTCCAGGGCTCAGCATGGGGAGGACAGGGAAAAGGCGTTATTCAAACTGTTCCCAGGAAACTGCTTCTTTAACCCTGTTAAGGAGTGTTTGAATTCATTTTTTATGTCCAAGTTATGGCCTTATCTCTCTCCAATCCTGTGTTTATCACGTCTTTCCAGAGTTCCTGATGTTATGTTCCAGACTTGTGTGTGGCAGCCCGGTGTTGGACCTGCTCCAGGAATGTGCTCCTTGCTTTTCCTTCTCTTTCTTTACATGTGAATGTGATTGTAGCAAACTTTCTGTTATTTTCAATGTGTTCTGTGTGGATTTTTGCCTTGTTAAACTCCAGCTTGGTAATCCTCAGACTCAAATTTAAGGGGAGCAAAGAGGTCACCAACCCAAGGCGTCTACTTACATGTCTTTGCACGCAAAGATAAATGTGGGCTTGTTAAAACGGAAGACTATAGTTAGCAACACACACTCAGTCATGGCCGGGTGCCATGAGAAGAATTCGTTATTTTCAATAGCTTGCACTTAACATAAAATAGCTGACCTCTCCTCTCTCCCAAGAAGCACCCGCGCTGGTGGGGCTGGTCGGTGTCTCAGATCTTTGCTACTCCGGTTGCGGGCAAAACAGATCAAAACCGTCGTGCTCTCGAATGTTACAGTTTGATGGCTCAGCTTGAGGGGTGTTTTTTGTTCTGCCAAGTAAACACTGTGTAACGGCCTCCCTGCTCTCACCCCTCTGCCCAAGCGAGTGTTTCTGTGAGGCTGTGGTGTGTGGTGTCACACCATGCCTGCCTTCCTCTCCCAGCCTCACATGGGCAGCATGCTGTGCTCAGCGCCAGCCGCAGCTCTCCCCACCAGAAATGCTCAGAAGCATGGGTCTGAGTCCCCTTTTAGTCCACCTCTGGTTGTGCCCATTTTCCAGTTGATCTCTGTCATCGTGTGAGGGTTTCTGGTGCTCTCAGAGGTCACCGTGCCGTCTGTACCCTTCTGAGCTCCTCTGGCTGTCCATCAGAGCCACTTTTCCAGTTCCTATCTGGACTTCCTTGCTGCTGTATCCTGGGAAGTCTCCTCCCAGCACTGCTAGGCTCTTCTGCTGCCATCGTTTTCCTCTTTTATGTCATTTTTATGGATGACGCCCCTTTGCAGTTCACGGTGTCCTCGATAAGAGCAGTGACCTCACGCTGTGCTTCCCACCCCTGAGCCATGGCACGAGGGGCTGGTACACCTTAAATCAAACGGGAATCTAGTTCTGACTAGAGGATGGAGCGAGGGGGAGCTGCCAGTTCTGCCAGGGTGGGTTTTGTAGGGCCAGCCGAGTTTACAGGATGTGAATGGCATCAGAGTTAATATTGCTGACATTTTACTTCGCTGCCTGCTTGTCCACCCTTACACGTCCTTGTTGTACCCAATGGCACCACTGCTGGCGTGGATCAGGACCACACGGCCCAGCACCTCCATCACCACAATGCCAATGTGCTGCTCTGCCCTACAGAGGCAGGCGCTGGGGAGGAGGAAGGGTTGCACATAGGGGTGAGAGCTGCTTCTGCTGCTCGCCTCGCTACCCCACGGGGCTGTCCCTGCACTGCTTGTCCCAGCTTAGTGAGGGGGCAAGGCTCCCGGACACCCCCCGCACCCCTATCCTGCACTAACCCAGCTCTTATTCCCCCACAGCTCGGACTGGGTGGAGATCATCGAGCCCCGCTCCCAGGAGCGGATGTACGTCAACCTGGCCACCGGTGAATGCGGCTGGGAGCCCCCTCCCAACCTGAAGGTGCGCCAGTCGGACCAGAAGCAGTGGTGGGAGCTCTTCGATCACAACAACAACCGCTTCTACTACTACAATGCCATCACGCGGCAGACGGTGTGGCACCGGCCCCAGGGCTGCGACATCGTGCCCCTGGCACAGCTCCAGGCTATGAAGCGCTCTCAGCCCGACTGCCAGGGCCGGCAGCACCGGGGCAGCGGCGGCAGCGACAGCAGGAGCACCCCGGTCCCTGTAGCCCTGCTGCAGGAAATGGAGAGGGCCAAAGGGGACTGCGCTGCCGAGAAGAGGCTGGACACGGGCAGGTAGAGAGAGTTTTGGTTTATATTTACTGGGTGGCTTCTGTCCCTGGGCAGGCACCGACACACGGGGCTGGGAAAGCTGCACAAGGCCAGGTGGGTGCAGTGCTGGTAGGCCTGTGGTCACCACCACATGCTGTCCTCATCCTGCCCCAGGTAAAGCTGTCGCCTTTCACCACTACAGTACCACTTGAGCATCCTCATTTGTGTAGGACGCCATGCACACACAGATGAAAATGTGATTGCCACAGACTCCTTTGCGCTCAGTGGGAGGAGAGGGGATGGGCAGGGCTGCTCGCTGCTTCAATGAAAGCTCTGCTGGACACCGGTGGTGGGCACATGGCACGGTTTGCCAGGGTGGCCAAGCTGCCCTGCAAGGGCATGGGTGAGTCTGGCTGCTCTGGCTCTTTCCTTCCCTGCAGCTCAGCCAGGGCAGAGGAGGGCTGCAGGGGACAGAGCACAGCCACTTGCTTGCATCTACCCTGCAAAGAAAGAACAATAACGGGATGCTATTTTGTTTGGCTGAGAGATTTTCTTGCACTCAAACCAGTCTAACAATTGAACTGCTTTCGTATTGAAACTTTGCCAACTTGAGCTGCATAAAAGCATCCCCTCCCTGGTCCGTGCCCCTTGCTGCCTTTGGCTGCCCTCCCTGCCTCCTCCGTGCCCTGTCTGGGCATCATCCTGCCACAGGGAACAGGGTGCAAATGGCCGGGGAGGCTGTGCAGTGAGTGCTGCTGAGTCACGCTAAGGAGAAGTGATTCACCCCAGGGCTAGAGTAGTGCTAGGGCGAGTCTGGTGCTCCCGCCACCCCGACAGTTCTCCGATCCTGTGTACTTCCTGCAGCATTTGGAGAGGGTGAATACAGCAGGCTAGGTGTCTTTCACACCTTGCTTTTGGGATCAAGGTCACATCACTGTGTGCATGGTGCTGGTGGGGAGAGATGAAAAAACCTTGCAGGATGGCGATTCTGGAAAATGTCTGCTCTAGAGAGCTGTAAGCTGAGGTTTATCATCTGCCCACTGCCCCGTGGAAAGTTCCTGTATGTTCACTTAAAATCTGGTGATGTACCAGAAGAAGCCTGGAGCTTTGCTGGTGCCTGTGACACCTCCAGTGCCTCCTGCCCTGTGAGCAGCCCGTCTGAGTTTCAGACCTGGCCAGAGGGTGATCCCAGAGAGGTCAGGAGCAGATAGTACAGTGAGGGACGCCTTGGGCTGAACCGTGGTAGCTCCCAACACCCAGTTCCCTTCAGTCGCACCCTGTGGTCATGGATGAGTGGGCTTAGCATTCCCGAAGGGTCCCCTGACCTCCCTGCCTGATCCCAGGCTGTATCAGCAACCTTGGGACATCTTCAGCCTCTGACAAAATGCTGCAGGGCAGGTGCTGGGGAAGGCGTGTGTGTCACCTAAGCCACTTCTGGGACCTAACACACTGCTCGGTCTTGTGTTGCTTTTCCAGATCTCCATACCAGTAAGCCAACAGCATTTGCTTACAGAAGATGTTTTCCTGCAAGGATGTCAAGTGCTGTTTCTTTGCACATCCATCACACGTAGTCTCAGCCATTTGTGAGCAGTTGTTAGCATGTCTGGTTTTGGTGCAGAGAACACTTGCTCTACCCGAGTCTGACACTCTAGGAGAGATTTATTGCCTTTTTCTAGCTCATAAAATGGTGAGCGAGGAGCTGAGCCCAAAGCAAGGGTTCCCAGGTGGGATCTAAGACCCTTGCAAGGGTGTCTGGTCTAGTAACAGCAACAGCTTCTCAGCTCTTTTGTCTGCATTTTTCTCCAAAGACAAACTTAAGCATGTCCTTTCTTCCTCGGCAGGGTTACAGCTGTATAAACAGAAGGCAAATACGTTGAGTGCTGTCGGTAGCATTTGACATCTTTATAGGTACCTGCACTTGAGACTGTTTCATTTTTGTCTCTATCAGCAGCACGGACAATTTGTTTTTCTTCCCTTTATGCTTGTTGTCTCACAGTAGATGGAGAGGACAGAGGAGATCAGCGTGATCCCCAGGAGTGGCCTCCTGCTAGCACATGCTACAGGGAGCTGGGAAAAGGAATTTCGTCCTCTTTTTCAGCAATACTTTGCAGTTGATTTTTTTTCTTATTCTTTTAGCAGCCTGTTGTGTCCCACCCTTCCTCTCTTGTGCATCAGCACTGCTAGATTTGGGTGCTGCTCTTGACATCCTCAAGCACGCTGCACTCGTGCCCTCCTACGTGCTGATCACGTCCTCTCCCTCACCGCCCCACTGCTTGCTGCTGCTTTTTCTGCTCTCTCGATCACACAAGCTCGGAGCAGCCTCTCTGGAGACCGGCCCTTTGCTGCACAGGCAGCACTGGGAGGCTGACCTCCCTGTGGAAATGGCAGCTGCTTTCACTTGCTGCTGTTGGTGTGGGAAAATGGCTCCTCGTGTCTGGAAACGGGTGCTGCTGGAGATGCTGCTGCTCCTGGGAAACTGAATTTGTTGGGAGATCCTGGAGAGAGTCAGTGTGAGCCCAGGAACCTCATCCTGGAGCAACAGGAGGGCGGTTGGGTTGGTGTCTCGGCTCCCAATCCACCTTTGTTAGCTGTCTCTGTTATTTGAGCTCCGGAAATGCTGGATGTGTTCCTTGGGGAACATGAGACTGACGTGGGGCTGAGGACGGTATCCTGGAAGTATCCTGTGAGCCCCCTGCCATCTGCTGGAGCTCAGGGGACCTCGGGTGAGAGGGCTGGGGACAGGGTGATGGGGCCAGCTGAGGACGGCCTTGCCCCCGTGCTGCTCTGCAGTGATCGTGCACTTCGCAGCTCAGGGCTGCAGGCGGGCTCTGCCTTTCCCAGCCTTGCTGTGCCAGCTCTCTTCTCCTCCTGTGGTTCTCCCAGCACCACTTTCTTTGGACGGGGTTTCCAGGGTTCCCCCTTGCAATAATGCAGCATCTCAAAGTCCTTGGGGTGGAAAAGCACTGTCCCTAGGAATGTCCCGTTCCCCCGGGACAGGACAGGCCCAGGTCCCTGCTGCGTGGGCTGCAGCTGGGGTTGTGCTGCTGTCCCCTCATAGCCCATCCTTGCCACAGCTCAGCGTTGTGGGCTGGGACAGAGAAGGGGATTTTGTAGGCAGTGGGGAAAGGCACGGTTTGGTCTTATCATGCCAGCAGGGTGTGCTGGAAGGAGCGTCAGAGGGGATGTGTGACACAGAGGTGAACAGAGCCTGTGAAGGTACCTCAGCCTCTTCTCGACTCTCCTCTACCTTGTCAGGGGCTTTACAGCTCCTGTAAATAATGCCACAGGAAGGGTCCCGGTGTAATGCCGATATTAAGTTCTTCATAATTGAACAAGAAACACTAATACAGGCTTGTTTCCTTCCACATCTATGCCGCTGGCTGTGGGGCAGGACCCACGTGCAGGGCTTCACACATGCCCACAGAGCTCTTCTTGAGTCCTGCAGACCCAAATTTGGGTGGCTCACCTCTGCAGCCCGTGGTGGTCTCCACTCCCATGTCCAGCGTGGACACCCCAGGTGGCAGTGGCCATGCCACTGAAATACAAACAACCCTGAAAAACAAACAGCCCTGTTTATTTGCCTCGAGGAAAGCACCAGGAAAATGACTGCTGGAAAGGGCAGAGCTGAGGTGTGGGGGCCTTTTCTGCAGGCTGCTGGGAGGGAAGAGCAAACAATGGGGAGTGCAGAAGCAGTAACTGGAGCCTGGTGAGAGCTGCTGGAGTTGGGTGCGGGCTGGGAAAGCCAGTGCTGGGCTGCAGTGTTTATATTGGAGCTACTTGAAAGCATTCCTCGAAAGAAGCCTCTCAGGGGACTCAGCTGGGTCTCTTCTGCTGGTGGCTTAAGAGCACAGCAGAGAGGCTGTGCTAGAACGTCTCTCCACTGCTAGCTCCACTTTCTGTCAGGGTTTTTACTGCTCAGAAGGAGGCTGAGCCTTTCTCCATGCTGGGAAGTCAAGAAGTCCCAGTTCCCTCTGCTTGGTCTTTTCCCCATCCAGGGATGGGGTTGAGGAAAGCAGGATGCAGAACCAAGAGCTTGTTTATGATTGTGGAAATGGCCTTTTTAGAAAGGCCTTGTTCTTTCCACGGTGGTGCCTCTTAACTGCTGACGTCCAGCTGGCAGAGAGGCTGGAGATGGCATGCTGTGCTTGAGATCAGGCCGGCACCCTCAGATACAGTACGTGTTTAGGGACTGCACTTCTCCATCAGTGGTAGTAGGGTGATCCTGAAGATCTCTTCCAACCTTTTTATTCTGTGATTCCATCACCTTACAAAGCTGCTGGGCATGGTGGCCATGGCCTGGCTGGAGCAGCACAGCTCTGCTGTTCCCGCAGGGACACCCTGGGGGTGCTGCTGGGGAGCAAGGGGAAATGCTCGTGGATCTGATCCAGTTCTAACGCCCAAATGGTGGCCACAGCCGGCTGGGGAGCAGCAGCAGTGCAGTGGCTTTGCTCACCTCCTGCCTCTGAGGCTGGGCAGCGTCCCAGCCCTCCCTGCCTGGCCACACTGCTCAGCTGTAACACAAAAGGGCCTGGTAAGTCATCCCTTTTTAGCTGACAGGAGTGGAAGGGGCAGATTAATGCTGGGCTATGCCAACTCTGGAGGTTTCGTAGGTGTCAACACCCAAAGAAATGACAAAGACAGAGAAAGCAGCTGTTCAGGGGGTTCTTCTCCAGGCCGTTGTGTCCAGGTGTAGCTCTCTGAGGCAACCCATCTCCTTTTGTTTTGAATGTGAGAAATAGCTAAACAGCAGACAAAGCAATCACAGAATTTTGTGAAGTTGAGTTTTATGTGCAAATTCCTCTCTGAAGGGAGGACCGGGCGAGGGGTGGAATGGCTGCTCTCAGGACCTGGGAAGGACACAGGGCAGCAGGGAGCTGTCATCTGGGTCAGGTCTCACGCAGGGAGCTCTTCCTCCCAAGGGAGCGCAGCACCTGCGTTTTTCCCAGTCAGATCCCTCATTGCTATTCCAAGGGCATACAGGGCCAAGTCAAGGGCTTCGCTCTTCTTCACGCATCTTGCAGAAAAATGTGATAGAGCAGGGTCCTTCAGATGGCATCGCAGCCCTGCAGCACCCAAGGAGACCATCTGTGGTGGTCAGGGCTCCTTGCCACAGTCCTGGGGAGAGCGAGAGGGACCCTGCAGAGGGATGGTGCTGGTCCAGACATGAATGCTGCTTTGGGCTGGCAGAGAGCAGACAGCTGAGTCACATTGGTCACTTACCAACCTACTGGTGAACATCTCAGCCGTACAGGTTTGTTCTGTGCCTCTGGTGTTGAGCTCCATGGCAGCCCTCCAGCCAAGCAACAGATCTGCTGTGCTTGTCCTTAGCGTGGCTCCTTGCCAGGCTCACCTCCTTGCCAGCTGCTGGTACAGCCAAGCAGAGGGGTGGGTGTCAAAAAGGCTCATTTAAAAGCATAACAAATGTTGCTGCTCTGGTTCTTCAGGTTGGTTCAGGAGCTCTTCTAGGAACAGCCGGGTTTTCAGCAGTGCCCCTGCTTGGCCATGTGCAGGATGAAAGTGCTCAGGCCAGGTCTGGTGCATGCAGCCCCCAGGCAGGGACCCATGAAAGCCACCCCAGAGAATGGTGACCCCCTCCTACTGTTACCCTGCCTGGTCCCTGCATGTCTCTGAGAAACTGTGCTGAGTGATGGCTGGGACTCAGCAGAGGAAGGTCTCTGGAGAGCAGGTGCAGAGCAACAGAGGGTTGGGATGTCATGATAAATCCCACAGGGCTCGAGGAGGATGGTGCAGGCAGGCACTGGCATCTCCAGGCGGCCAAGAGGCAGCCCTGGACATGCAGGGGTGGTGGGTCTCACACCTTCACGGAGGCCACAGGGATGGGAGCAAGTGGCAAGGCTCAAATAGGGAAAAATGGCTTTGAAGGTGCCATGGGAGCACCTCCTGTTCCAGCCAGGGACACGCAGTGCACCCTTGCGTCTTACCTGGTGATGCCTGATAGTGGATGCATGGAGAGAGTGCAAGAAAACGGGCCAGATTCAAGGGGACTTTTCCAGGGGACAGTGGTGACTTTTAAGACCTGAAATCTCAGGCTGGTTCAACAGCCTTTTCTTTCCCTTTTCCTCAGAGCCCACAAATGACTGACTGTAGATACTGCCGGGGGGGGGGGGGGGGTCATTATTACGCTGCAGAACGCGCCTGTGGGGCTGGGAGGTTGCAGTGAGCATGCTGGGTTGTGGTGGATGCTGAGCACCGTCACCAGGCAGGGAATACCCCTAGCAGAAGAGGATTTCAAAGCCGTGAGAGCTGAGTGGAGCCAGGAAGTTTGGCCAAGGGAACCAGATTGGAGGGCATCTGTACCAGACTGAAAGCATGCTCTGTACAGATTTACCACACCCCAGGAGCTGAGGACATACACCCCTTTGCACCTCCTGTATACTTCATAGGTTTTGCTGTAACATAGATTGAGAAAATCTCTGCTCTGCTGTTGTAATTTGGCAGTCCAAAGACAGACACTTGGGATTATTTTTCAGCTCACTGCTTGAGTAGTTCAGAACAGCTCGCTGGTCTTCAGCTGGTCGTGCTGTCTGATGAGACTTGGGAAGAGGAGGTTGTCTCCTGTCTTGGTGCTCCTGATATCGGACAGCTTGTAGTAGGACAAGTATGAACTTGTTCCATGTCGTTGTGCTGCTGTTCGTAACTCAGAGTTCTCATGTGCATAGCAACAATCTGTTTCAGGAAGGGGGATCTCCAGGAAAAAAACAATGAGGAGCTGATATAACTGCTTAGGGAATCTCCAGGCGCTTTGAGACTAACAGTCTGGTATTTGGGCAGACATAGGGGATTAAGTTAACATAGACATAGGGATAAGTTAACATAATTCTTAAATAACTCTATATTTGTGTCTTTTTTTCCTTTAGGGACACTCCTACCCACTGGCAGCCTGTGCCAGGAACGAAAGCAGCCATGTTGGTCAAAGTGAACAGTTTAAAGCAGGTACAGGGCTCTTCAAGCAGTTCCCTTCAGCTGCAGAGTGCTCCAGAGGCCAACAGCCAAAAATCTCTTCCAAAAGCAGCTATATATGCTCAGCCTCAGTCTATGTCCCAGAGCCCTGGAGCCGCCAAGCAAATGCCTGCAGGAGAAGCAAAGCAGTCTATGCAGATCAAAAAGACAGAGAATGGTGGGTTTTGCCTTGTGCTGATGAATGGTCCAACTTCTCCAACACCTCCAAGGAGCCAGGCAGGAACTCCCCAGCCTGCATCCCCCAAGTATGCGTCCCCTGCACCTATATACGATGAGCCATCTTTAGAGTCTCCCATTTACGATGAGCCACCAGTAGATATGGACACTGAAAGCATGAGTATGAGTGGGATGTCTCCACCAAGGTCACCGAGCAATAGCTTAAAGAAGCAGCTGCAACCAACCAAACTGTTACAGCATCCAAGTATACAACAGCAGCAAAGTGCAAAGAAGCATGCCAGAAATCCTTCTTCCACTGAATACAGTCCGGCTGGCAAAGAATACATAAAACACATGGTCAACATTGATCAGTCTTCCAAACTCTCCCACTCTGCTGCTGCAACTGCTGATGCTTCTACTAAACTGCCCGGTCAGCTTTCTTCAAAGGACAGCTTCAAGCAGTCTTGGAGGATCTTGGAAGCCAATGTCCTCAAGAGCATAGAAGCCCACCACAGTCGACAGAGCAGCCTGCAAACTCAAGAGTACCAAACTGGTATAAGCCACCAGGACTCTGGTTACTCGACTGGCCCTTCTCCAAGTTTGAGAAAAAGGAAAGGAAGGAGGCATGGGGCAGGTCAGGGAAGACCTGGCTCTGTGGGCAGCAGCAGTGAGCTCACGGCTTTGAATGATAAGCTGATTGCTGAGATGCGTGCTGTGGTGGGCAGGTCAGCAGCTTGCCGGGGAAGCAAAGCCAGCCTTGATGCTCAAAGTCTGGAGGGTGGCATCCCAGCAGAGAGCAGCAAAGTCAGATTCCAGTCAGACCACTTAAAAAAATGCATCAACCGGAGCTCAAGGGATGACGTCTCGGCTAGTAATAGGTCTCTGTACAGACCGGGCATGGAGAGCAGGGGCAGCTTTCCCAATGAAGTGGCTGCTCCACAGGACACAGTGAGGCAGAAGAGGACTTTTGAGAAAATAGATTCTTTAGAAAAGAATGTGACCAGCCAGACAAGTTTGTCTTCATCAGGTGCTATGCGTCGTTCTTCCCAGGTACCTCCCAACCTGCATCGGGTTAATTCATATGTCTGTGCTAGACTGTGTGATGCTGAGCCTGGTCCTCTCATGGGTGGATTTAGCAGATGTGCTGAGCACAGAACAGTGTGCCTGCAGAACAGCAATGGCTTACAGAACTTCAGAGCTCCACAGGTGGAGACCCCAGTGGTGTGAGAGGAGCGTGCGGATGGGGGAGGGCATTGTATGCCTGTCCAGCAAGCCCTCAGCACTGCTGTGTTATTTGTGTTGTGCCAAGTTATTTGTCTTGTGCTTAAGCTCTGTCCAAACAGAGCAAAACACCCTTTCTCTGAGAGTGTAAAGACAGATGCCAGGCCATAAGCGCTCAGAAGGATCCAGATGGGTCAGGTCAGGTGTCCAACATGCTCAGGGTGATCAGAAAAAAATGAGGGGAAAAAACACAGTGAGGTGGCAGCTCTGCTTCTCCTGTCATGTCCTGCCAGCATGCCACAGCACAGAGCCAACAGCTTGCATCTGAAACTTTGTTGGTTTAGTAATCCCTGATGAGCTTTTCTGCCATGGCTTGATGGCTTGGGCTGGCCGCCTTTTGGAGCCTCCTCACTTTGAGTCCCCACAGCACCTCATGGCAGAGAGTTCAGTGGTAGAATTATACCTGCTGTTAAAAGGCATTCATTTGGTCATTGTAAATCTGCTGTCTGGTTGGTCATTTTAGTGGTGCTTGTTTATCCTTTGGTAGCCCTCCCATGTCCTCTTTGAGCTGCGATGGTCAGAACCAGTGGTGAACAGGATACAGGCGTCAGGATTTGTATGGTAACATGGCAGCATCTTCTCTTGTTCGCTGCCTTATATTCTGTTCTCCCTTCTGATCCCCACTGAGCATTGAATTGAAATATTCAGAAAGCTGTTGATCATGTCCCCAGCAGATTCTTGGTGAAAATACCTATTTTAGAGCCCATAAGCATGACTGCACAATGAATCCATTTTTTCCCTACCTTACTCTTACTTCTACCTTACTTTTCTCTACTAAATCCTACACTTCTTCAGGATTTAGTTTGCCATCTTTTCTCCTGCTTGGACTTGGAGGAACTTCATGCTGTATGGTTTTAGTTCAGATTTAGCTTATAATAAATAATATTAATACCCCGTGCAGGTTTTGTCTTTTTCTCTTTGCTTACTTTTCCAGTTATTTCACCACTACTGCACAGCCCAGGTCTCTGCATCTCTTCTGTAGGATGCAGCTGATAACAGCCCTCCAGCATGGGAAGTGACTAGTTATTTTTAACCCTTTGTTCTCTCTTTTCTCCTATTTATCAGTCCCTGACCTTTCATGAAGAAACTTAGCAAAGCTCCCTGACCATTCTGGATTGCTCCAGTAGATGAGTGAGGTGTAACTGCTCTCTAAGAGCCAGGCAGACACGTCCCTGCTGTATCAGATTTCAGTGTGCGTTCTCTTTATTATCATTTCTGACTGGTAGTGCCTGGGTTTCACCTGAAAACCTTTTTAAAACTGAAGTCACTTTTCCTCCGTTTTCCATTTTTCAGGCACAGGGTAGTTTGAGCTTACACATGACTCATGTGTTACAGATAGTTCAGCAGTTTTATTTCATAACCTCTTTAGACTTGCTGGAAGGCTGCTATCCCATCTTCAGGATGTGTTACACCTCATCACAGTGACAGGGCAGAGCTGAGTCTTGATGATGCACAGGAGATGGGTTGGGCATAGACTGTAAATAACCTTGAAAATTAAGAATACTTCGTATGTGGGTAGGACAAAGAAGGAGAATAAAGTGGAAGATGTGAGGAGATGGATCATGCGGTAAAGATGAGTCCCTAAACAATCTGTATTCAGAAATGATCTGAGATACAATTGCTGCCTACTATGAAAATGGCAGCGCAGAGATTGAGTCACTAGCAATATCCTACACTGGACCTGTGTGGTGGGGATGAGAATTGGGAGAAGAGGAAATTAATTATCTCAGGAAGGTGGGCAGAAGTTTTAGGACAGGCTGAGCAGAGGTGAATGTGTGTTGTCAGCACAACTGTAATAGCTGAGTAGTTGAGTGAGCTGATTTTAGAGATAAACTCTAGAGAGTGAAGAGGAGAGAAGCAAGAGCCTGCTTGAACCTCTGGAGAGCATGAGGAGGTGGATCCTCAGAAACGACAAGCTGAAGGAGTAAATAGAGTGGTAGGAGGAAAAGCAGCCCTGGGCATAAAAGGTGGACTGAGGATGCAGATGGCAGGGAGAACTGCAGGCAGTGACTTTTAGACAGCACAGAGATGGTGTGGAGATGGAGGGGTAACTCAAGGGATGAAAAAGAAGCAGAATGAAGCAGAAAACCAAAAATGATTGTGCCAGAGGCTGGCAGTAAGAGATGGAGTGTGATGTGTGCTGATACTGTCATCCACATGTAGGTACATGTTGGGTGTAAGATAGGGAAGGGTTGGACCACACAAGCCTCTGTCATGAGTTCAGCAGTTCCTCCTTACTAAAAAGGAGATTACTGACTTGCTCTGGATGTTTAAGAAGTAGCGTGTCTTTTGGGGTTGATTGTGGGCCAGGTCTGGAATCCAGAGTGGCATGCAAGTTAAAGGTAATCTGCAATGACAGGAAAACATACGTTCTGTTTCATTTTGGTTTTGCCATGAAAAAAAGCTTACAGGATTTTTGTTTTCCTTTAAAAACCAAAAATGTCAATGTTATCTTGTTTGGCTTTTTCCTTCTTGCTGAGATCTCCTTGGAGAACACAGAGTGAAATGTGGGCTGTTCAGCACTTAGTTGCTGTATGTGGGATTTTCAAGTCTAACAAAAAAGTCTGTTTCTTATAACAACTTGTTGGGTGCTGGAGTTCAGTACATGTCCCAGGCTGCCACTTCCATCCAAAATAGAGAATTTGAGACAAGCAAAATGAGTGTCTTTTCCTCACAAGTAGTTATTACCCATAATTTTCTTGGGATCAGTGATGCCAAAGCTCTAATTATCTAGTTATCCTTAGAGATGGCTGGGGAAGAAGAACGGACAAGTGCTGCATGTAAAAACTGCCCATGGAGTCTGGGAGGAAGGAAGGCCTTTGTCTCTGCTGCTGGTGTCTGTACGCTTGTGATCAGAGGGCTTGTACCTGGAGCAGATAAGTTGGGTTGGTAGAGAGCATGTGTGGAGATCAACTGTCTGTGCTCCTCTGAAGAAGAGAAAAACTAAAACAGTACTTTTGAACAATTCTAATTTAATTTGGAGAAGTAGGGATCCATTGCAGAGGTGTCCCTGAGTCCTGTGCAGTGGCACTTGCAGGAGCGCCAGGTCTGTATCCGCAGCCTGGATCTTCTCCGAGGATGCTGCGGGGCTGGGCGTGTTCATCAGGAGGTCGTGCTGCTTCTGTAGGTTACAGTAAGAGCCAGCCCCAGTGGTGGGAGAAGCTGGCTCATGCAGGTATCCCAACTCTCTCACTTCACAAACTCAAACACACCTGAAATTGTGTGATTGGAGCTTGTAATTGAGCACGGTGTAGATGGCAGCCCCTGGACACCCATCTAACTGTTGCTGTAGGTGTAGTTGTGTACACCTGGTCCTTGCCCAGTGTCCTGGGACACCCAGATCCGTGAATCCCCATCAAGCTTTCAGATCTCAGTGGTAGCCTCAGCAGTTGCTTTTACAGAGCTTGATGCAGCAGTGGATGTGAGGGTGTTCGTCCCGGGGTTGTGACTATATCAGACTTGTTGCCTGCCCCTAGAATTACCATTCTTTCCTCCCAAAATACCTCCTTGGTTTGTAGGATTATCCTACCTGGGCATCAGTCTTGCCATCAAAGTAGCTGTGCTCGTGCTCTGCAGTGCATTTGTTAGCTTTTCCTACCCAGTTTGTGTGCCTGGCCAGTATTTCCATTAGGAAAGTCCTGGTGGACCTGACATGCATGTTCTGAATGCCTGGATACAGAGGCTTTGCAGGCACAGGCTGCCAAAGCTCAGAAGCTCCTGACGGCAGTTCGAAACAATGATTTTGTTTTGTCTTTTCTTACTAGAATTGGGAAAAATATTAAAGGCAGGAAGCAGCTATGGTATTGTAGCAGCCACAAAGGGTGGAGGCAAGAAGGTAGGAGTGCCTGGCTGCCTAGTCTGCCACCTCCTGGTGTTTCCCCACCCTCCTCCTGGGCTCCCCTGGCTCCAGGGAAACCGGGAGGTGAAGAGCAGGGAGACACTTGGAGCCTTGGTATGGCCACATCGCTGCATGGCTCCTTTAGGAGTCAGCGAGCTCCTGCCTGGGCTGTCTCCAGGTGCCCTGGAACAACTTGGATAATCAGCCCCGTTATCCCACATCCCAGAGATTCCCTTGAGGACAGTGTCAAGTGTGTGACTGTGCCAGCCAGGCTCTTGCAGAACTACAGTTGTCAGTAACGTACTCTGCAAAACCCCTTGTTTTGTACAGATTCACTGTTTTACAGTTGCTGGTAGCCTCATGTCTCACTGTTGTTAATTTTCTTGTCAGGATAAGGAGTCAGCTAAGCTGCTTTTTTTTTTTTTAACACATCTGTTCTCCTTTGCAGCCTGGGACAATAGAGGTGGACCCCAAGCAGGAGAACAGTGGCCAGCCCGGTGGCTGCACAGGATATCATTTCCCTTACAATACTCTACGGAAGCCCATCTCCCAGAGCAGCATGGCAGACTGGGCTTCTAAAAACCTGAACATGCACACTCAGGGCATCTTCCGCCGCAGGATTTCCATCTCCAACATGCTGTCATGGAACGGCAGCTCTATCAAAAAACCAATGCTCATCACTAGCAACCGTGCCATCAAAAAAGAGGCATGTGAGATGTTCAAACTGGTGCAGAGCTACATGGGAGATCGCCAGACACGCATGGACCGCAATCACGTGGCATTGGTCACGGTCACCAAGTGCTGGAGCATGCAAGGTTTACGGGACGAGCTCTACATACAACTGATCCGTCAGACAACAGATAATACATGCTACCGAAGCCTGGCATGGGGCTGGGAACTGATGGCCATCAGTCTGGCCTTTTTCTCCCCATCACCCAAATTCCAGTCTTACCTGGAAGGTTATATCTATCGCCACCTTGACAGCGATGAAAACAGTAAGTGCTTCATGCATAACATTCTGTCCCCAGCAGCACTGTGGTGGGTTTTGACATTTATTCAGAGGCTTATTTAAATAATAAACAACAAACAGGGAGTCACCAGCCAGTGCTGTGGTTTCCATCCCTGAGAGCACCATGCACTGCATGAGTCCATCCTTCCTCAGCAGGATGAAGCAGCCACCAGCTCATCTTCCCCCTACAATTCCCACTTGTGCCTGGCAAAAAAAAATGCCAGCCCTAGACTGTGCTCATCTTAAAGAGCATCATGGCAATATCAGTGCTGAAAAGAGCCACTTCAGCCCCTGCCATGGACAGACTTAACTTGGGTTTCTGAAGATGTGATTGATGTCTTCGAAGTTCTTTGAAGAAGGGGGAAAAACAAAATAAATTATGTTAGTACAGACCTTTCTAGGGAGCCATTGTTAATGCTATAAATGGGCCTTAGCATGGCAAGTAGTCAGGGACCCTGAAGAATAATGGCTTGGTTATGAATAGATGCCTTTTAGAAATCTTGGGTACCAGCCCAGCATTACCTGGAAAGGCAGGTGTTCCTACCTAACCCATATATCTGGTTATTGCTCCAATTTTAAATTGTTGTACTATCCTGTTTGGAAAAAAAAAAAAAAAAAAAGAGAGAAAAGCCAAGTTCCAACCTGGAGGGTGTTTATTGGCTGATTTGTGACTATTTTAGCAGTGCTTGTTGTGGCTCGTCCAGTCTCAATCAAGAAACCAGAATGCCTATGTCCCCCTGAGGCTTCAAACACAAGTTGAAGTCTCCCACAAATCCTCGGAGCAGGTGCAGACATTATCTCAGAATCATTTAGGTTGGAAGAGACCTCCAAGATCACCTGGTCCAACCTCTGACCTAACACTAACCAGTCCTCCACTAAACCATATCACTGAGCTCTACATCTAAACGTCTTTTAAAGACCTCCAGGGATGGTGACTCCAACACTTCCCTGGGCAGCCCGTTCCAATGCCTCACAACCCTTTTGGTAAAGAAGTTCTTCCTAATATCCAACCTAAACCTCCCCTGGCTCAACTTTAGCCCATTCCCCCTCATCCTGTCACCAGGCCCATGGGAGAACAGACCAACCCCCACCTCGCTACAGCCTCCTTTAAGGTACCTGTAGAGAGCAATAAGGTCACCCCTGAGTCTCCTTTTCTCCAGGCTGAACAATCCCAGCTCCCTCAGCCGCTCCTCGTAGGACTTGTTCTCCAGGCCCCTCACCAACTTTGTTGCCCTTCTCTGGACTCGCTCGAGCACCTCCATGTCCTTCTTGTAGCGAGGGGCCCAAAACTGAACACAGTACTCGAGGTGCGGCCTCACCAGAACCGAGTACAGGGGGATGATCACCTCCCTAGCCCTACTGGCCACACTGCTTCTTACGCAAGCCAGGATGCCGTTGGCCTTCTTGGCCACCTGAGCACACTGCTGGCTCATATTCAGCAGAGTCTCAACCAATACTCCCAGGTCCTTCTCTGCCAGGCAGCTCTCCAACCACTCATCACCCAGCCTGTAGCGCTGCTTGGGGTTGTTGTGCCCCAGGTGCAGGACCCAGCACTTGGTCTTGTTGAACTTCATGCAGTTGGCCTCAGCCCATCAGTCCAGCATACCCAGATCCTCTGGCAGAGCCTTCCTACTCTCAAGCAGATCAGTGCAGGCACCTAACTTGGTGTCATCTGTGAACTTACTGAGGGTGCACTTGATCCCCTCATCCAGATCGTTGATAAAGATATTGAAGAGAACATGCACATCTGGGTCCTGGGGGCAGCAATGGTGCAATGCAAACCCTTGCCTTCTGGTCTCACTGGATGTGCAGTATTGGTTAGGGTTTTCATGAGGATTCTCCCTCAGATCCTTTTCCTCCAGCTACACTTGTCCCAGGATTGTAATGTCACCCTGATGGCACCAGGATCCAGGCAGCAAGGAGGAGTAATCTGAACTATTTGAGTGGGTTATACCTTCTGGTATTTGGGCAGTAAGTTTATTTAGGCCTAAGTTTGCTGCCTGAAGCCGCTCCTTAACTATTCAGCTATTCAGAGAAGTTGAATGATGTCCTGGGCCCCTCACACATTGTGTTTGGAGCCGGCTGTGGTACAGGACCCCAAGCAGACCTCCCCTTGCTGGAGCTAGGCTGGCTGGTTTCATTCCTGTCTGTGCGCAGTGCTGGGCTTTGGTGTTTTAACGTTCCATGTTATTAATCCAGAAGCTCTTTCCACCACACTGAAGGGGAGGAGGACAGGGAACATTTGGTCCCCTTCAATGCTCACTTAATGGTGCTTTGAATTTTCAGTTGCCCAGCGCATCAAGGAGCTTGTGGATCTGAAAAACAAGAAGAACTCAAAATCCAGGAAAAAGAGGAAACAAAACACCGAAGAGGAAGGTAAAAGGGGGCACAGCATACAGGGAGCCAAGAGGGCATTAACCTCAGACAGGCTGGGCTGCTGAGCTCTGCTGAAAATCAGACCATTTCTTTAAGTGCATAGACTTAGATACAGGAAACTTCACTGCAGGTGCCCAGTGAGAGGGGTTGGGAGCAGTGTGGGTGGCCGCTGGCAGTGCACAGGGCCCCGGTAGCAGTGTGGTGGTAGGTGGGAACCCGTTCACTGACAGGTGACTGAGAAAACGGGACCTTAAGTTGGATGCAGACCTGGGGCAGTAATTCAACCAGTCTGTGCAAGCTGCAGACTTCTGTATAGTATATGTCAGTGTTAAAGGCTGTGTGAGCCAGCACTGTGGAAAGAACCTGTCTTCAACTGTAGCTATGGACTTTGTTAGCCACCACCCAACCTGAGGACCTTCAGGGCATCAATATCTGGCAAAGAGCTCTGCCTTTCTCTTTCAAGTACCGGCTTCTCCTTGTCCATGTTTCCTGGGCTGGCCAGGTCCATTGGTCTTGTGGTCTTGTGGTCCAGGGCCCAAATAACATCTCTACTGAATGGACAAAAGCTATTGCTCCTTTTTATTTATTTGTTTATTTATTTGTTTGTTTGTTTGTTTTTTATAGTAGCATTACTCCAGTTTTTACTTCTGGCTGAAGGAGGACAGATAATACTTTTTCTGGCCTAAAATATTCCTGGACTAAAGTCTATTCAAGTTTTTATATTGTTTCTAGGAAACTTGAGTCAAGCCTATGAATTCCTATCAGGCAGCAGTTTGTCTCATAGCCTCGGTGTCTTTCCTTGTGGAGAGCTGGAGTCCAGCTTCCTGCGTCGTTGAGCCCTGGCTCACTGCATCATGCAGGTGCATGAAACGTGGAAATCGCAGCTGCACTCCAGTGGTGATTGCCCTGAGTCACTGCTGCTCAGTGGCACCTGCAGGTGTGGCAAGTGGCTGAGGAGGCTCCTTGGTCACAGCCCCTGCTGTGAGCTTCTGTCCTTCGCTCTCTCACTAGCCTGTCTCCTGCGGGATTAAGTGCAGAGGCCTGAAATCACATGGGGGAATACACATGTTGTAGGAATATGTCTTTTTCCTCTCCTGTTCAGGCCCTTAAGAGCTCAGTCTGCTCTGAGCCTTTGAAAAGTCATCTTGCTTGTATTAGAGGGATTTTGATATCTTTGTGGGACAACTCCCTGATCTGCTCTACACAGGCTGTGCTCAGCCTGTGTGGGCTGAGCAGTTCTGCTGCGTGATTCCCTGTCTGTGTTGTGTGTGCTGGAGGTGGGTTTAGGAATATAGAGATAGTTTTTACTTGTGTATATATGTGTGTGTATATATATACATGTGACATTGTGTTCAAAAGAACACCAGGAGAGCTTTTATGAAGTTTCCAGAAAGAAGCACTTGAAAGTCAGAAATGCTTTTGTGACTTAGTTGGGTATCTGATGACAGGCCACATGC
Source organism: Aythya ferina (assembly GCF_964211825.1). Lineage (NCBI taxonomy): Eukaryota > Metazoa > Chordata > Aves > Anseriformes > Anatidae > Aythya > Aythya ferina. The sequence goes on along the minus strand of NC_140315.1, from coordinate 9,488,605 downwards.
TGCTCCCTTCACAGGACCCTGCGCACTTCATTGCACAGGAAAGACCCACTCTGGAAATGGAACGGGGCTTTGGAATAACTGAGCTTGCCTGTAGGGCTCCTGCCAGCTTGCTGTAAAGATTGCAAGGTGTAGCAAGGGAGGCACAGAGCAGCAGGAAGAGAGGGCTGGCGATGAGGATTTTTTTCTGGAGTCTGACCCCAAGAGTCCAGGGGAGCTGCAGCTGCATCCAGTGCGATCCTGCTGGAATGTGCCAGGTGCTATCTGCTGCTTGCTGAAAGGGCCAGGTTTTTCCTCGGGGTACTTACAGTTGCTCCACCAGGCATGTCTGCTTTCCTTGTGTCGCGTGGGTGTGATGCAGTTCCCTGAAGTTCCTGGGTTGTTTCAAGGAGTTCATTAGTAGCTGTGAGATGCTTTCCTGCTACTGCATCTGTATGCATCTGTTTTACAGAGAAATCCAAACAGAAATGAAATATACTGTCTTCAAATAGACTTTAATAGTATATATGTAGGCATGTATGTCTTTCAGTGAAAAATGGAGTTAAAGCAGTGATTAACACCCAAAAAATATTTTTAAGTTTCCCACGCTTACTTCTGCAATCTTCATCTTGCGGTATAATTTTCTGTGAGTAAATGAAGTATGAAGGTGGTGCAAGATCCTTTCATGGATCAGTAATCCATTGAAAATCAGAAGAATAACAAGAAGAAATAAATGATCTGCTTTCACAAGAAGGATTGTCTGCTGATCCTTCAGGAATGTATGCTGGGCTTTGGTCTGAGTCTGTACAAGGAGGATAATAACGAGCTGACAGCTTGGTGTTCGTACAGAATTATGCAGGGCTGTAAAAACTAAAGGTGCAGAGGGACGTCACGAGGGTAACTAAGTGATCAAGCAGCAGAGGAAATTGGGTCAGCAAAGGAAAGTATTGTATATGGGGGAGATGTCCTTAACTGCACATGCAGGGGGAGGCTCTTTCAAGTGGGAAAAGACATTTTGCAGCCTGTATATGGATTTCTGAAAACTGTGCTGGGAAGCAGCCAGAAAACCAACAGAAAATGGGGAGCTTTTAGAAAAGGGGCAGAGAGCAAAACAATGTTCAGCCACGGTTGTGCCTGTGCCCGCTCCACGTGCCCTGGCACTGGGGTCCCCAGGGGGAAGAAAATTTCTCATTGTCACAGCAGAAGGATTGGAAGCCACCCAGCTTTGTTGTTGGGCAGCAGGTTTAGGAGTACTCTGTCTGGAAGCACAAAATAAAGTTATACGAGTCTGCAAAGCAGGGTGTCATGCAAACAGGTTTAGGAAGAAATGGGACAAATTCAAAGAAGGGAGGTCTGTCAGTTAATGGTTAATGGTCCAGGTGCACCGCTGCCGCAGGGTATCTCCCACATGCTGTTAGCAGGAGATCTTAGCAGGGGAATACTCATTTTTCATGCATCCTGTGTCTGTTTCTCTTTCTTCTGGCAGTTGATGCAGGCTGCAGACTCATGTGGGCCTTTGGGCTGATGAAGTCTGGCAGTCCACATGTAGGGAATGGTGATGGAGCAGCATTACCAGGATGCAGAGGAACATGCTGGTGGTGTAAGGAAGGGGGAGGATGGGCTAAGGCACTGTTGTGGATGGAACTGCTTGATTATATCCAAACCAGGAGCACAGCACCAGCTCAAAGCCTGGGAGGCTCCTACCCTGCTGCTGGAGAGCAGGGCAAGCAGCTGGGGGCCTGGGAGCCTGTCTGCACAAAGGACTTTGGGCCAGGTTGAGGTCTGTGAGACGCAGTGGTAGAGCACAGAAATATTGAGACAACAGCTTCTGCTGTGCTAAAATATGTGTCCTGTGGCTGGGTTCTGAATCCACATTGTTTGCTGCATTTTTAAGACATTTTTTGGCAGGAAGGCATTCAAGTCTGTTCCAGAAGGTATGCTCCCGCATGTGCATTGCCTGGATTTCAACTTGTTATAAAAGGAGAGGCTCTTCAGGAAGCTCTTTGCATGTGTTTTTAGGCCAGCACATGGAAAAATATTTTCCTTTGCAAACTGTTTTTCACTGTGTGGGTTGTGAGGAGTCTTCTGTTCCCGAGCTCCTGGGGCTACTGTGGTACCACAGGAAATAACAGATCAGCTTGGATTTTACAGGCTCATCACGTGCTCAGAGAAGTGCAGTTACCTTGTGTTAGCCTGTCCTTGTCCGTACAGGCTAACGCTACTTGTCCCTGCACCACGGGGCTCAGCCGGGGAGGGGAGGCAGTACCTGGCCGCCCTGCTGCGGACAGCCCGACTGCATCGTGTTTTGTGCTGCAGGCAGGTCCCTAGCTGGGCATTTTGAGAGCTGCCAGATGGTCAAGTTGGGCCAATGGCTGCAAAAAGCAGTGGCTGATGCCGAATCCTCCTCATCTCCCTTGCCTTTCTTTCCTCTCCAGCTCACCACTAGCTTTTGGGCCTTTCTGACTCTCCTCCACACTCCGCAGCAGGGCTGACCTCGGGCGCCACAGGAACGCGTGCTGCTCCTGCAAGGCACGGCTCCCTGAGGGAGCTGCCATGCGTTCTGTGCCAGTGGCAGCAGCAAGCCCATCACCCCGTGCCTCAAGGCTCCATCTGCTTTTTTGGCCATGCAGCTCCATGGGCAGTAGCAGGTCCAGCCCCTCGTGCAGGGGGCGAGTTTAGTTTTCAGTTTATTTGCGCAAAATTCCAGAGCCCGCCTTGGGTTAGAGGCTGCAGCTTGAGCATCACTGGGAGCAGGATGTCTCGCTGCACACAGCACAGGATGTAGGATTTACGCCTTTCCCAGGGTATTTTCTGGGAAAACAGGCTTCTCCCAGACACTGCCTGGTGCTGCCCACGTGTCAGCAGCACAGGCTCTCTGAAGTAACCAGTTCCTTTGCAAACCTTGTTAAAGTCTTAGGGTGATCATGGGCTTTATGGTCTAATTACAATGTGAGAAAGTATTTCCTATCATTAGTTTTGAAGGCTCTGCCTCATATGTAATTGTTCGGTTATATAGACACAGTGCAGTCTTTTTCCCATTCACTCCTCTGTAATCTGGAGCACCCTTCACTTTGGGTCTGTACTTTTTAACAACAGAAGCAGTAACCCAACGTACTGAAACATCACAAAGCAGTTCACTGTGTTTGTTTTCTTTAATTCTTAGACATTCCCAGTATAAATCATGTCTGGAATTAGCAGGATTTTTGCATACAGAGAGTAGTTTGCTTTTGATATTCCCCAGAGAAATTCTTAAAATTGACTTTCCTTTTGCCTGTGGGATGCTGTTGTACCTCCTTTGGCATTTCTCCAGTGTAGCAGGGAGGCTGCACTCCAGACGTTAAAGTCGACCAGATTCATTGAGGCAGGGTGTGCTTGTTTCATCTAGGGGAGCCAAGGGCTGTGCTTTGTCTGCTGGCTGAGAAAAGCACAGCTTTTCTGGAGGAAAGCACAGCTCTCCCCTTCGTGACTTGTCATTTTGCTTCGGGAGAGCTTGTCTTCTCTCTACATTGAGAGGATTTGAGGAACTCCAGGATCCTGACCAGCTTACCTAAGCTACAGAGTGCTTGAAAGGCTGATCTGAAATAAGCACCATCTGACCAGAATGTAGATCTTAAAAGCCACAAGTATTTTGAACTCTGCTGCAAGCTTTGAGCCTGGCAAGGAATCAAATAGGGCAGATCTATTCACTGCTTTCAGCAAGCAATTTGGGCTTGATTTGAAAAAGAACAAAAGGCCAACGGTTTTGGAAAAACTCTCCCAGCAATCAGTGCTCTGTCAGTGCAAATATTTCCCTTGGTGTCATGGGGGGATTAGCTCTGTGAATCCTGGCTCCACTCACCCTCAAAGTTCACTGAACCAAGCACAACAAGAGCAGCCGTTCTTGCAGAGGGCTGCAGCTCTCGCAGCGAAACTCCTGAGCTCTGGTGTGCCAGGTTTGCCATGCATCACAGAGCACATGTGAGCTTTATGTTAAAAGGTAGTGCTGGAGGAGGTTGCTGCCAGGTTGCTTCCTGCAGGGCTTTGGGAAGATGGTCTCCATTTTTTTGTGCCTCCCCTTGGAGTCGTGAATTTAGGCTCAGTGCTCTCCAGCCCTGGCACGTTGCTGCCTCTCTCACTATCCCAGCTCTTGAATCATAAACAATGTGTTCAAAGCACTTGAAATCTTTCCTGGCAAGAGACTGCCTCTGCATACTCTTTGGTTGAGATCGAGCAATATTTAAATACCCAGTCCTGTGTGTGTGAGTCCCACAACTCTGGCTCTGCAGCAGGGAACGAGGACTCATGCTCACATGCGTGCCCAGGCTGTGAACGCCGAGCACTGAGTCAGGACGGGGTCAGACTGTGTGTGTGCAGGGCTGTGATCCGCACAAGCAGGGGTGGGAGGTGCAGAGTGCCAGCCTTGAGTCAGAAGTCAAATCCCTCCAAGGCCGAGCAACAACTCGCACTGACACTGCCTTTCTCTGGGGCCACGATGTATCGGCATGCTCCACGTGAGGTTTCGGCAGCCTCTGCCCTGCCTGCAGAACAGGCTGCGCAAAATGGGGGCAGGCATTTGTACCAGTGCAAAGTGCTGCGCTGGTGCTTTGCAAAGATCTGCGGCATGGCGGGTGCACAGTGTTGTGGGCTGACATCTTGTTTATCCTTCCTGCCAGGTCTGCCCATCAGCACATACGCCAAATACTGCTACCGCAAACTCCAGAAAGTAGCCGTCACCGGAGGCAAAAAGGTGAGTTGCTGCCCCAGTGCTGGAGGCTCAGGCTGCCTGCATGGCACTCGGCTTTCCAGGTCCCAGAGAAATCTGTCCTGTGGTGCTTGGAGGCCACTGCTGATTCAGTGATGGAAAATGGAGATACAGAGAGTGGAGGAGGCTTGGTCACGGCTCCTCTCCCCGTGGATGTGTGGGACAAGGCTGCTGCCTGGCTCCTGCTGTGCTCCTGCTGGAGAGCAGTGCCTGCCGTGCTGCTGGCCACAGAACTGAGTGCTTGCTTTGGGGACATGGAGGACAAAGCTGATGGTTGCCTGTCTCCAGGGCAGTAGGAGCTGTCTGTGCAAGGGATGCCCATCTCTGCAGAGCTTGCCCGGGCTTGGTCTTGCAGCTGGCTTACTGTAGAGTTGCCCATTTCCAAAGTCATGCAGTGGAGATGCTTGGTACAGGCATCCCCCTCCTCCCTTTCCTCCACACGGAGCTGTGAACGCTGGCATGCAGCCCCAACCTGTCCATCCTAAGTCTCTGAGCCAGATCCGGTTGTCTTTTATTTCTGCAAATCCCTCCGGGGCCTCCCTGCCATCTGGACTCCATGTACAATAAGCAAATAGCTGAAATACCTCGGGAGGGGTGATGGCTCCAGGGCGTCCCTGTTGGGGCAGAGCAGGAGACGTCCAGGCATGCATCACACGCCACCACAGCCCCTGCCTGCTGCTGCCCACTGAGGGGTCAGCAGAGCCCACGGGAGAAGCACCCATCCCATCCTGTGCTCTGTGCTGTCACTCGCCAGGCAATCTTAGAAGCCTCTTCCAAAGCATCTGTCAGAAGAAACATGTCCTGGATGCTCCCTTGGTGCCTGCTTCTCAGAGAGCTTTAGCAGCTCTGAGAGTGAAGCTTTCCCTGATCTAAAGCCAGGCCCTGGGCTTCAACATGCCTGGGATTCTCTTTTCCCAGGGCTGTTTTTCCAGCTGTCCCGTGGCCAAGTGTTTGCCTGGTGCCAGGGCTGCTGTACACGTGCCCTGTGCCTTCCTCTGCCACACCAGCACAACTGAGCTGCCTCAGACCCAGCGCTGCTGGAGTTGTTACCACATACAAATCCCTGCAGAAACACCTCAAACTCTCCAAAGCTGCCTCCTGCCAGCAGGCAGCAGCTTCTGTGCTCCTTTTGAGATGAATGAGCTGAGCCCTCCTGATTTTGGCACGCGCAGAACCAGAGCTGTGCTGCTGCAAGGGGCTCCCAGGGGGACATCAAGGTGGCACACACACGAGCAGCCCTCTCAGCCCACAGCTGCACTGAGCTCTCCTCTGTCCCCAGGGCCTCCGTAAACCAACAGTAGAAGAGATAACGCACGCCAGAAATGCCATCGTGACACCGTCACTCTTTGGCAGTTCTCTGGAGGAAATTATGCTGCGGCAGCAGGACATGTATCCGGGTCACAAGCTGCCGTGGGTGCAGACGCAGCTGTCGCAGCAGGTCCTGGCACTGGGAGGAGAACAGACAGAAGGGATTTTCAGGTGAGCTTCTGCGACTCTGTGTTGCTTTTGATCCACCCACGCTATCAGCCCTTAAAGCTAAGAAATCAAGATTGACCTCCGTGTGATTCCCCTTCCCTGAGAACAACACCCTGTCACAGATCACAAGAAAAAACAAACAACCTCTCCAGGTTCAGGAATCATCTGTTTAAGTAGCATCAGTCCATTTGCATGCATTAGCACAGAGGGGACACTGTAGTTGTGATCGGCACTTGTGACAGCACATACCCAGGCACAGCACTGAACTTCTATCATAGAATTATTAAGGTTGGCAAAGACCTTCATGGTCATCTGGTTCAACCATCCCCCTACCACTGCTGTCACCCACTAAACCATGTCCCTAAGCACCATGTCCAACCTTTAACACAACTTAAACAGTAGTTGCCAGTACAGGGAAGGGCCAAGCTTTTGGGTTCCTGGTGGAGCCTGCAGCTACAGCTGTGGTGTGTGAGTTTCCCACACCTCTTCTGGAGGAAGCCTGTGTGTCCTGCTTGTTTCTGTGGTGGGGGGATGCTGCTGCCAGGAAGTGCAGGGATGGTCCAGTAGGTGGAAAGCTGAATTGAACTGGGAGTGACTGGCACCAAACAGGGACTAAAGCACAGCACTGTACTGCCGTGACTTGCAGTGTCCCTTGCAGAAGGCAGGCTGTAGAGGAGGGAGCTTTTCTAAGAGCAGCTTGCAATGACCTCACTACAGTGCCCTGCTTGTAGCTTTGCTGCTTTTCTCCTGCTTTCAATGGGTAATTAACACTGGAGGAGAAGTTACAGATAATTATCACACGTGGGATCTCCCTGAACATATCATGCTGAAAGGCAGACTGGTGCCAATCAGAACTCTCTCCAGTGACTGAAAGCAATTATAAAGGATGACAGAATCTGTCGGATAAAAGCAGTTCATCAAATGCAACACTTCAGCCTTGGTGATGCGCAAGACTCAGGGTATTTTGCTCCTGGGTGAACATGTGAGGATTCAAGGGAGACAAGAAAATCTGTATGATGAACACAGGGGTTCAGGGGTTGGTTTGGTTGTGTGGGTTTTTTTTTTTTCATTGTTATTTGTTTTAAGACTTTAATTAGTTTTTCAGTTATTAAATGTAATTTAAGGTAGCTAGCAGAAGACTCAACTTTGCCCTGCATTAGTTTCTAATATCTTGGCTTATTTAGCCAGAGGTGCTTCTTTTGTCTGGCCTGAATGTGCTGCAGGGAGGCCCAGTTACAGGAAATAACTGCTTCTGAGGACAAAATGGCAGTGGATGTCTGAGTTAGTGGGAAGGAATCAGGTGTTTCTTCCACACCCATCTTAAAACTGTGTCTAAAAGCAGACAAGCCATTCTTTCTGACGAACTGCTTCTGTAGGTACTGCTGCTGTGTGCTCCCTTCTCCCCAGGGTCTCAGAAACAGTTTTGGAGCCACCATTTGCTGGCCTGCTGCCACGCTGGGCATATTGCCGAGCACTGTGTGCTCTCTGAAGCATCCTTGCTGTGCTTCTGTTTGCAGGATACCTGGTGACATAGATGAAGTCAACGCATTGAAGTTGCAGGTGGATCAGTGGAGAATCCCAAGTGGCCTCAGTGACCCCAACATCCCAGGTAGGGGAATGCTGCATGTGTGCACGGTGCAGCCTTAGCCATGGTACAGTGCAGAGGGGAAGGTACAGGAGCAGCCTAGGATGCATGCTGCTGTCTGGGGACATGTACACAGTGCTGTACTCTGCGAGCTGTCTTCACCAACTGGCTTTTTATTCTGTGCCTTTCTGCTGCTTTTCCAAATGCTGTCCATGGGAAAGCACTGGGGGTGGTGGAGAGTCCATCAGCGTGAGGCTGTAGAAGCCCAGCAGCCTGCAGGGCAGCTGGGAGTCATTCAGCAGCAGCACTCTTGTTCCCAGCAACTCTGACTTGACCTCTAAGGTGAAATGGGACAACTGCAGAATCCTTCCTCTGTCCTCCGGTTCCTGAGGCATTCAGTCTCTCTGCCAAATTTGTCTCTGAACGTGGTGGGGAGGTAACCAGAGCTGTTCTCATGCCCTCTGCTTTCTGCCCAGCCTCTCTCCTCAAGCTGTGGTATCGGGAGCTGGAGGAGCCTGTGATCCCCCAGCAGTTCTACAAAGAGTGTATCAGTAACTACGAGAACCCTGACGCTGCCGTGGCTGTGGTGCATCTTTTGCCGGAGCTCAACAGACTGGTGCTGTGTTACCTCATACACTTCCTGCAGGTAGGCAGCCCCAACCATCCTTGCCTCTGATGCCAGCCAGGAGCATAGAGCACAAGGGGGGTCATCTGTAGTGCGCCATCAGCTGGCATTTAGGATCTCTCATTTGTATTTAAGGTGGGATTAATGGAGGGAGGTTTTCTGGGCTTGTCCCTTGTTGGAGCAATAAACTATATTCTTGATCTTGTGGAGTATGGGGCTGGTCCCAAAGGGAAAGGTTGAGATCTGCAGGATGTTCCCTGTGTGCTGAGACTCCCATCAGCCAAGTCAGAGCATGGTGGTCTTCCCCCGTGAATGTGTGGCTGTTGGGGCACTGTCCTTCAAGGAGGCCACATCTCTGCTGTCCTTGCATCGCTTCTTAGGCCATGTCTGGAGTCTCTTGCCCTTTTTATACTGCTACAGCTCAACTTTTCCTTATTACCTGCAGATCTTTGCTCAGCCATCAAATGTGGGCAGAACGAAGATGGACGTGAACAACCTGGCCATGGTGATGGCCCCTAACTGCCTGCGCTGTCAGTCTGATGACCCTCGCATTATCTTTGAGAACACACGCAAGGAAATGTCCTTCCTTCGCATGCTGATAGTACACTTGGACACCAGCTTCATCAAAGGGCTGGTTTGAGGCACTGGCCCTGGGGTCCAGGACATTGCCCTAGGGAGTCATTGGGTGCTTGAAGTCTTCTCCTCTCTGCTTAGATTTCTTCTGTTGTCCTTGCTGCTTTCACACCCCAGGTTAGCCCCTGAACGTCTCCCAACATGTCCCTTCAAGGACAAGGACTAGACATTCTTGAAAGGCTTGGGCATTTCAGCAGCAGGACCTGGAAGTCCTTGGACATGCCAGGCCTCTGTGTGTCAGAGGGGGGAAGGCTTCCTCCTTGGAGCCACAGAACTGGCTGCATTTTGAAAGGGCTGTGACACCCACGAGACAGCTGCCTGAGGCAGTGAGATTCTCCATCTCCTTTCTGGAGGAAGAGTTGGCTTCAGGTAGGAGGACATTGCTCCTGTATTGTGGCACAAGCTGGTCCTGGGGGACATAACTGCCTCACAGGGATGGCACCCACTGCTATGGAGCCAGCCTGCTTTACCTCTGCAGACTGTTGGTTGGAGGCGTGAGGGTGGTTCTGGCACCCCATGGTGCTGCTGGTAGGTAGATGTGAAGGTGCGGGGGGTTGGCTGAGGCAGAGGGATTCCTGGGACTGCCCTGATGAGTGGAAACGTATTGCAGCCCGAGGAGAGATGTCTGAGCCTCTGCTGCTGGACGGCCAGACAGACAGACATCCTGTGCCTGGGAGCTCAGGCAGGCCAGCTCAGCACAGCATCCACCTCACCCTCTCCTTTAGGCGGTTTCAGAGCTACACAGTAGTGTGGTCGGTCTGTGGGACCATCCCTGCGTGGAGCTAAACCAGCACCACCCACACCATGGGGCCTGGGGACAAGAGGAAGGCTGCACACCTGGCCGCCTACAGATGCAACAGTCTTGTTGGCATCCTTCTAATATGGGCCATATCCTCGAGGGGTAACCCCACCAGCTTCGTAGCTCCTTTCTGCCAGGCCCTTGTTGCATGTGCCGCATGAGCTGACACCAGTTTTCCTGAAGAACAGCTGAGAATGTGCCGGTGGTGCTCAGAGCGGCCTCCGCGGCTCCAGCAACCCCATTTCCTGGCACCAGGTCCTTCACAGACAGCTCTGCCCACCCTCTGGTTCAGCCCTGGTCCAGAGAAAACAGGGAAGACCACCAGTGGGAAGAAGTGCCCCTGTGCTGCGGTGTGCCCTTCCAGGCAGGGCAGCTGCATTGCCTCTTGCCTGGAGTCAGCTGTGGCACCAGTGCTTTTCCCACCAAATTCTCACTGGATCTGCAGAGGGTGTAGGAAAGGAAGGGAAGAGGCAGGTCCAAACAGCTGAGGTGCAGTGGAGCGTGCTAGAGTACTGTCAGCTCAGTGTCCTCTCTTTTGCTTTTAAACCCCTGCAGCTTTCCATGTGCCACCAAGAAGTGAGGCACAGCAAGGGGCAGCACGTAGATTTCCCTGCAGCCTCCAGATACTGTTGCATGTTCCTTAGCAAGCAGCGATCTCTAATTCTGTGGCATCCTGGCATTATTCTTTTCATCTGAAGTGTTTTCTGTGCTGGAGGCAGATCTGCAGCAAAGAGCTGCACGCTGGGATCATTCATGCAATGCTAAGCCTACTGGTAGCGTCCAAGGTTGCATTTGCATTTCTGTACCCCCTCCCTTTCAAGTGGGGACCTGGAATCGCCCTCTTTGGATTGCAGGAGCCAAGTGGGGAGCCAAGGAGTGAGGTTTCAAGCTGATGTCTGAACCTGAACCAAAGGCATGGACACAACGTGCCATGTGCAGAGGGTGCCCCGTGTCTGTTTGAATCTCTCTCTGTGAGTGGGGTTTCCAGGGCACAACTTCGCTCAGAGGCTCCACAGTGCAAATCCATTTTGTGGCCAAATGAGCCGAGAGTCGTGGTCCCCCTTGTTACACCAGATGCTTCTGTGGTCCAGGAAACCTTGCTTCTTTGTCAGGATTAGCTGTGTCAAACATGCCAAAAAATGTGCAAGGATCTGCTTCACACACTCGTCCTATCCAAGTGCTTCCAAGGAGTTCAGCTCTGTTTCGCCTTCCAAAGTGCTGAGCACCTCATGCTTCAGATTTGGGGCCACATTCACAGAAACAGAGACAGGCAGGCGGTTACCAGCTTTGCCATGTTTTGCCAAAATTTGAACCGTGGAACAGGTTCAGGGTGCCACATCCTGGCCCCATGAGGGCTGGAGCAGCCATGTGCTTGCCCCCTTCTTTGGGCTGCAGATGCATGTGTCTGCAGCCAGCCACCAGACTGGTGATCCATGTTATTCCTTGCACTTAGCTGTAGCAGGCAATCAAACCATAGGCATTTGCTGCTATTACAAATGAATGCTTCTTGCCAGGGCTGTAAAATAGGCTAATAAATTACACTGGATATTACTTTCTTTGCCAACAGATTTGTAAATACAGATCAGTAAAGCAGCCTCTCTTCTGTTATAATAATAAATACAGTCTCCATAGTTGTCCCTGGTTCTTTCTGTGAATCTGATGTGTGATTGTGCCTGCCTGGAGCTGCAGGTTTCAGCCTGCATGTCAGTGTTCATGAATAATATTTGGGAACCAGCATGACATCAGCACTCGGAAAGCAAGCTGTGGGCTACTTCTGTTGTTTGTAATTCTCAGGGAGCTACTGTGGGGCACTCAGTGAAACTGGGAAGAGATCAGGGAGGAGCAGATAAAGGAGAATACTTTATACAGGAGCAGTTATCTTCTGCAGCCCTTCAGGGTCAGAAGGGATTTAGGCAAGTTTATGGACTATAGCTCCACAAACGGGTAGTCAGAGGATAAGACAGGGATGTACTGCTAATATCCCTAACCCAGCAGCTGTGGGTGCTGCAGGCACGTGCTTCCTCTGCATAATCTGTTCTGTTGCTGGAGATGTGGTTACACAGGCTGCAGGGCTGACCCAGCTGGGGCATTTTTATGTTCAGATTGGAGGAGTTTCTGGATCTTTCCTCCCCACCCCAAGAAGGAGCTAGGAGCCATCTGTGGTGGTGCTCCAGACTCACACCGGTCACATCCTGTGGTGGAGCTGCAGCACAAGTGCTACCTTTGCCACTTCAGTCGGGTGGTGACGAGTTACTGTCCTGAGTCTCACCAGGGCTGCCGATGCTCTGGAGCTGATCATATGCTGGTGGCACTGGGAAAAGGCGGTGCACTTAGAGCACAGCAAGTAAGGACTGCTCCAGTCACCCCAGCAGTACACAACCACCCGCGATGGCCAAATCATGGTCTTCTCACCAGCTGTGCTGTCAGGACAGACAAGGAGTGGACCTGTAGCTTTCAGGACAGGCAGCAACAACAGCAGAAGGAAGAGCAATAGTGTTTTAACCTCAAACAGCCCTTTCCTAGGTGGAGGTTGGCAGCCCAGCATTTAGGTGTTCCCCAAGGCTGTTCTGGCCGATGTGGCCAAATCAATAAAGCCCACAAACCCAGGGCTTCAGCTCAGGCTTGGAGGCTTGGGCTCACTCCTGCAGTCTTAAAAAATTGCCTGCATTGCTTAAAAAATTGTGTGTGACAGTGGCTTGGGACACAGCTCACCTGTCCTCCGCACTCTGTGGAGAGGCAGCACGTGCAATTTGTCCTAGACCTGCCACCGGCTGTGGAAGGGCAATGTGTCCAAAGGGGCCTGCACCCTTGCAGTGCTGCATGCTCTGGGTGCTGGTGGTGAATTTCTGGCTGTTTTAGGGCCTTTGCACAGGGCCTGGCATTAGTTTTTTGTCGTTTCCTCCATCGTGTCCTGTGGATCTGCACACAGAAATGGTAAATGCAATTCTGCCAGCTCACAGCAACCTGCCCTCAGGTCTGAGCTCTGCACTCCACCCCAGCGCCTCAAGAGGCTGGGCAGCTGCTGGAGCATGATGGGTGGCTTTGGGACCTCTCTGAAGGATGATCTGGGCATACCCGCTTTGGGACCCCAGTGTTACAGGATGTGGTGCCACCCCACAGGGCCACCCATACTGCTCACCCACCACCCCTCTTGGTAAAGAAGCTTTCTGCAGTCTCTCCTCCCCTTGTAAATGTGAGGTGCCCAGGAGTTGTGTCTTATCCCCCAGATTCCCAGGCTGTGGGAGACCAGTTTTTAGCTTCATGTTAAGCTTTGCACTAAATCATCCCTGTGGCAAGACACAGGAATAGGTGAGCCTGCATCAGGAGCCCAGCAGCATAGCAGAGGGACACAGATGGGAGGGTCCCTGCCCCGATGCTGCCCCAGCACGGGTTTGATGTGAGCACAGCAAACCAGTGCCAAATTCAGCAGAACTGGCTAGTGGAGCTGGCACTGAGCTGGGGCTCCGAAGAGCAGCACTCAGCCTCTAGCACACCCAGAGATCATCTATGGGACAATCATCAAGGATAAAATGGATAAAGGTGATTTGCTTGGTGAGTGTTGCTGCTTCCAGAGCTCCTGTTGTCCTGTAACATTTGTCACCCATGCTTAATGGTGGAGAGAACCAGGTGCAGGTGGTTGAGGAACCATCTAGGTTCCATCCTTGAGGAGGGATGGACCCTGTATAGAGCTGCTGGAGTTGAATGCTTCCAGGAGGCCATGAGGTAAAGCTTTTGGGACATATTGCAGCATTGAGTTACTTATCAGTCAGTTTTCCTTTCAAAGAGGGGGCACCATTTCAAGACGCTGCCCAGTCCAGGAAGGTTTGAACCTACAGCTCCCAGGGGCTCCTCCTGCTGCAGCCTCCACCCAGAGCTTCCTCCTCCTCACCATCAAAGCCATTCCGCTTTGTCTGAAGTGTTTGGTGTTTGCTGATATGGTAAAGGGAGCCTGAGTCCCTTCCTTGGTGGATTGCCTTCATCACTGCTGTCTGGAGGAGGAATATGGAGATATGAAAACACAAGGTTGAATATGAAGTCTTTCTGCGAAAATGCAAGCAGAGAGAGCCCAAAGGTCTGGCTGCTGGTGTTGAGGGGCCCCAGGGAGGAGGGCAGGAGGGCTCAGGTGTTCACAGGCACATCGGAGTTTCAAATTGAGGTTTCTTGGTATCCTAGTGCCTGCTTTACCTGCTGTTATTGGAGAGGAGATGTCTCCTTGGGCCACCAGCCCTTGGGTGCAGCCAGCAGCTGTCATGTGCTGTTTGGCTTCTCACAGAGCGCAGGTGTGAGCTGGAGCCCAGTGCTGGGCTACCAGGCCAAACTGCTGGTCAGAAAGAGAAACACAAGGGGCTGGGACCTCAGCTGCCAGGTTTGGGAACTGGCAGGATTCAGGGCCCAAGCTCACAAAGCCATGTAGAAGCACAAGACACAGGTTGTTCCCACAAGATGCTGCTTCCTCAAAGAAGAACTAATGGCCTGTGTCAACTCATCTCCACTCACAGCCCCATTTCCTCCATCCCACCTTGTGCCAGCTCTGGTGCTTCATTCAGATCACAAGAAACAGTGGTGACCACACGGGCTGCAGGGGAAATGTGGAGAGCAGGGGGACAGAGGAGGAGTGGGGCCCCTCTCTTTTGAGGCCACTGAGCTATTAAACTGTTCCAGCATGTGGTACAACCTCCCCTGAAATGACCCAGCTTTGGTTCCTGCTGGGGAAGACAAAGGTGCTGCAAGTGTAAACAGCACCCAGATACCGGGCTTGGGTGTCCCTGCGGTGTGTGCTACCTCCTTACTCTCAGGCAGACCCCATAGCTCCAGGAGCCCAAAGAGGATGAGGCGATGGAAGGGGCTACAGCCTCCCCCTGCTCCCAGATGAATCACCATGGGGGTGCCTAGGTGCCTTGACGTGCCTGCACGTCTCTGCCACACTGCTCCACGAATGGGGCTGTGCTGGCCCTGCGCAGGCTGAGGGCAGACATCCTACCTGGAGATCCACAGCCAGCTCCCAGCTTCTCTGGTTGCTCTGGCCAACGGAGAAGGAATGACAAAATGGCCTAAGCTATAAACTGCCTGGGCGTGGAGTGCTGCTGTGTGGCAGAGGCACTGACTTGGTGAGTGAGCCCCTGCCCCTATATGTGCCTCGGGGCCTCGCCCAGAGGTCAGCCAGACATGGGGGGGGGCTCCAAAAATGTTCCGACATGAGCCACTACGAGCAGAGCTGGACACAAAGCTCATCCTCGGACTGATCTTTGGTGTTGAGGGCACGGCCTATGGCTGTAAACTCCCCTGAGCCATGCTGGCCCTCCTCTAATCCCCACCCGGCTCTGCAAAGCCCATGCTTGGGGCAGCCTCAGCACACCACCTCTGCTGGCAGCTGAGCCACACCATGCTCGGGCAGGCTGGGAGCCTGCGGCCTCCCTGCGCTGTGGCGCTGCTTTAGTGCGGGCTGCAGTGACCCCGCGTGGGCTGCGCGGCACGCAGCTGCAGGCTCCCCTGCCTCTCACTGGCCGGGCCCTTGTGCAGGCGAAGATAAACTTCCATGGGCGCAGAGACACCCTTTGCATCTGCCACACCGGCCCCTTGGGTGGCTGGTCAGGGAGGAGCTGGGAGTCTTCTGCACGGGATTTCTCCAGCCAAATGCAGAGGCTGGCCTCACGGATGGCATCATTTTGCAGCTTGTTCCGTCTCTTTTTTTAGTCAATGCAAGAGGCGCTTTCTGATTGTGGATCCTCTTGTGCTGAAGTGGAGGCAGGAGGCTGGTTGGATGCGTTGCCCTTGCCACATGCCTGATTTTCTCTGTTGAGGTATGGGGAAAATGGTCAGCAAGCTTGGCTCGCCGACAGGCAAGGGAAGCGCCAGAGCCTGGAGCACACTCCTCAGCAGTTCAGCTGCTTGTGCTCAAGGCCAGCTTGGTGAGAGCACAGTTGTAGAGCTGACCTTGAAGAGAAAGAGATGGCAAAGGAAAACACCTCACTGGGAACTTCCTCCTTCTTCTTTGGGAATGTCACCTAAACACAAAGCATCACCCTTGGTCTCTGCCTGAGCCAGGTCAGCTACTCCTGTGCCTGGCCGTGGACTTCCCTGACCCCAACACATGGGCTGACTTACTTTCTCCCTTGACCTTCCTGCCTCATCGCTATGGGCTTGTATGCTGGACTCTTATCGCTGTCACTGGATCTGTTCTGCTCCCTTTTCACCACTGGACTGCACAGTGTTGGGTAGGGCACTGCTCTCATGTTCTGTTGCCACCCCTGCTCCGGCTCGCCTGTCCCGGCACAGCACCCCACTCCTGCTGCTCCCTGACAGTGACTCACAAGGTTCATGGCACCCCTCATGCTGAATGTGGTAGGTACTCTGCAAGTGAGAAGAGCATCACATTCCAGAGTGGACAGACAAACCCTCCCTGGCCTGCAAAGCCCAATTTGCCCACGGTTGCATTCATTGGTTTCTCTGATGTGTGAGATCCCAACTGATCCAGCTGAACTCCTGAGGGGGGCTAGGACCTGTCCCAGACAGGTGAGTACCGTGGTCACGCTCCTCTTCTGCTTACACTAGGCAGGGACAAGCTGGAGGCAGGCACAGCATTGCTGTTCACTGTGGATGTCAATGCAGGGGGAGGCTGTTCTCCAGGAAAAGCTGTTGCTCTGCAGACTGTGGAGACAGGCTGGATATCTAACATCTGAGGTTTTACAGTAAATGTCAACCAAGAACACTGACATCAGACACTGAATCTGAAGTCTTGGACTACCCACAAGGAAAAAGACATCACAAATTGGTATATACACTTCCGTAGATTGCCAGAAGTAGTTTGCTCTTGTGGGAAAGAAGGGGGCAGGAGGGAGATAAAGGGAGAATAAGACATTATTTCCCCCAACTCATAAACAACGGGATTTAGAAAGACCCATTTCTGTGGAGAAGGAAATGGTTTCTGACACCTGCTTTCTCATGACAGATGTTCTAAGGCTCAGTGCTTTTTAAGTGGTCAAAACTTTAATAAAATATAGTGCTCTCAAAACAAAATGAAACAAAACCATAAACACTACAATTACATTTTAGTAAAAGTATAAAAACAAAAAAAGGAAATTATTTTCCTCAAAACTTTGGAGTGGTTTTGTTTAGCTGCTTTTTATTTTAATTCATTCTGCAATCTTTTTTTCTTGTCTCTAGAAACCTGCAATGTTAAAACCACATGTGAGATTCCCAGGTTAAAAATAGTCTAAACTGATAACTACATTTTCTGCCACATTTTTCTTTTTTTTCTCCTGTTATGGCATTTTTAGCAAGTCATCCTGCTTCCACAAATTCACAGCACACAGCTCACAAGCTGTGAGAAACATTAACATACAAGAACATCAGAGAAACATTAACACAGAAGGTGCTTTGCACCAGCCTTTGTGCTTGTTGGGTCCAGTGCTGTTCATGGCACTGGGGTGAGGCTGACGTCATTGGATTTGTGCAGTGCCAGCAGTTTCTGTGGTTATTTGGCAGGACGAAGATGAGAGAAAAGTGCTTAGACTCGGAGCTATGGGTTGCCCACTCACCTTGTTGCATGCAGCTGTACACACTGCTGACACACATGGGGTATACGAGTACCCTGCAAACTGGGGGAAAAAAAAAAAAGTAAAAAAAAAAAAGTAAAAAAAAAAGCAACTCCTTAGTGACTGAAAATTGAAAATTGTTTCAGCTTTTCTCCATGAAATGATCATTTGAAATTGAAGTGATTATAAGTGAAACTGGCACTACCTGCAGCACAAGCCCCGCAGGCACCTTGGCCCCAACAGCTCCCCTTTCGTCCCTCAAACCTGGCGGGTGACCATCATTCACCTGTCCGTGGCCTCCGGGCAGAAAATGATGGATTATCTCAGGCAAACCCCCTGAACCAGGAGCGTATATCACCCACAGCAACAAATCATGCAATATTTGAAGTTAAGAACTTCAATCTGCAAAGATTTTTGCTGTTCTGCACCAGCGTGCTCTTGGCTTTAAGTTACCATAAAACTGAGAAGAAGCGTTTTGATTTTCAGGAGGCTGCGAGGCTCCGTCCAGGGGCCGGCAGCACGGGGCCCGGAGCAGGGCGAGCTGCCTGGGGGCCGCAGAGGAGACAGACACAGCCCCTCAGGGCAGCGGGCACGCGGTGTTTGGTGTTTTTTGGGTTTATTTCACCCTTTTTCAGAGCCCTGGTGGACGCAGAAACCTCATGCCGCGCCCCAGCCCGGGGGCAGCGCCTGTCGGGAGGCCGCTCGCCGGCAGGGCCGGGGCCGTCCTCCCACCCCTCGCCCGCAGCGCCCCGGCCGCGAGGCGCCGCCGCCGCCATTCCGCAGGGACCGGGACCGGGACCGGGACTGGGACCAGGACCGGAACACGCGGGGCCGCGCAGGGAGCGCGCTGCGCGCCCCCGCGGCCCGGCAGCGAGCGGGAGGGGCCCGGCCCGAGCCCGCCCCCTCCGGCGGCGGGTGGCGGCGCCGCAGCGAGGCGGCCATTTTGTGGCGCTGCGCGGTCGGTGGCGCTGGGCTCGGCGCGCAGCGGGGCCCGGGGGCGGTTTGGCTCCGCTCTCCGCCTTTGTCCCGTGCAGAGCCCTCGGTAAGAGCGCGGCGGCGCCCGGGCGGGCCGGGCCCGCGCCTCCCGCCCGCCCCGCGCTGCGCTGCGGGCCCGCGGCGTGGCGAGGCGAGGCGAGGCGAGGGGAGGGAGGCCGGGCGCGGCGCGGCTGGCACGCGGCCCCGCGCACAAAGGGCCGGGCCGGGCCGGGCCGGGGGCGCCGAGCGGGCGCCGCTGCCGCCTGGCCGGGGCCGGGGGGCCCGGGCCGCGCCCCCGCCGCTGCCCCCGCTCCCTGTCCTCTCCTCTCCTCTCCTCTCCTCTCCCCTCGCCTCCGCCCGCGGCCCAGGTGAGTAGGAGCGCGCCGAGCGCCGGCGCCGCGGGGCCCGGCCGTTGGGGGCGGCCGAGTGACCTTGCGGCGGCGCCGGGGCCCGGGAGAGAGGCGCCGAACGGGCCCGGGGGAGCGGCGGGGCCGGGGCCCGGCGGGGGCTGCGGCGGGAGGTGCGCGGCCGGGGAGGGGCCGGCGGCGGAGCCCGGCCCCGGCGGCCTCAGGAAGCGGCGCGGGGCCGCTCCCGGCGGGGCTCTGCGGGGCGGGGGGCGGCCGCGGCGGCCCCGGGGACGGAGCTCGCGTGGGGCCGGCGCCCGGAGGCGGTCCCGGCGGCCGCGGGCCTCGGAGCGCGTCTGCTCCCTGCTGCTGCTCGTCTCCCTGAGGCGTCTTTGGGGAAGCGAGATCGAGATCGCTCCCTGCGCGCAGCTGGGAGCCGCTTCACGTCGTGTGCGTTTGATACCCAGAGCTGGGAGGCACCGTGCTTTTTCCCGACAGACCTGGGTTCCCGATGGCTTGCTGCCTCCAGAATGGGCTGTCGGACCGCTTGGCTCGGAGCACATGTGCAGGCTGTAGCTGTGGTAGCACTCAGTTGATCGAGGAGGTTCTCAGTACAGTTTTGGGGAACAGTTACATCTCTGCTGCTTGTTCAATATCCTGCTCGTATCTCAAACGTTGCTGTGATCCCGTGCTGTTGCTTCTGGCATAAACACTTGGACATAGACAAGGAGGGATGTTTGAGTGTCCAGGAGTCCAAACTGGATGAAATCAACTGATTTTTACAGTGTACAGAATTTGGTATTGTATAGCATAGTCAAATGAAATGTAACTTGTTAAAAACAATGCTGATAACTTGAAGTAACCTTATGTAGGTTTCTGTACAGGAGCTTGTAACTGAGCATCTGTACAAGAGAAATGCTTTTGGCGTGGACTTGTTTAACTTCCTACTACGAGCAAGGACCAGTCTCCAAAAAAAGCTCAATGAGAAGACTTGTAGCAGAGATCGTTTGTAGTGCAATTCTCTATTTTTTTTCATGTGACTTCTAGTAGTTCAGGAATTGAAGGTGGTTTAGGTAAATACTGATTGTTTGACCTAAGCCAGTTTATGGGAGAGTTCAGTTTACATTCTACTGATAACTTTGTTGGTGTGTCCTGAATGGAAATAATATTTTACTTGAGCAGCCTGAGAGAAAAATCTGCTTGCCTGTAATCCAGAGTACCTAATTAAGGTCAAGTTGGGAATGAGGCTAGAATAGTAGCTGCTCATAACAGTGCTGCCTTGATTGAAATGTAAGAAGCATATAATTAATTCTTACCTTTAATTGGATAAGTTCTCTGAAGCTCTTTTTCTTGCTCTTATGGTTCCTGGTTAACCTAAGCCATGATATTGACCTAAATTCTCCCCCTTGGCCAGGGAAGGAGGGTGCAATCCCTAATTTAATTGTAGGGGATATTAAATTCTCTGTCACTGCATCTTTTATGTATATCTGTGTTGCTGGCAGCTCAGTATTGTCTGTGGCTGTAATCTGTCAAACCTTGACAGAAGCTGCCACTGTTGCTGCACTGCTGCCACTTGTCTTCTCTTGCTGCCCATATGGCACTGTCCTGTGCAGATGTGAGCTGAGCTAAAGAATATACACAGGGGGAGGATTTACTGTTGAGACCCATAAGTGCTTGCCTCAGTATTAAAACTGCATTCTTGATGGTTGCCTAATTGTGTAGATGTAGAAGGTTTTGTTGTTGTTTTTTCTGTTTAAGAATAATTGCAGATACCTTGCACATAGTGGCACATCACATTGAGAAGTCTTGTGAAGTGTTTGTAACACGTCTGTTCTTTTTTTATTATTATTTATTCCTTATCATCTTCAAAGTTTTCTCCCTTGCTTGCTTCCAGGTTTTTGTTGACTTCTTGTGCCTCCTGTAGGAAAAGACTGTTTTCAGGTAAGAAATAGTAACTTACACCTTTCAGTTTGTTTTTACGGTCAAAATGCCAGTAGCTATATGACGTCTGTTGTTCAAAAAACTGTTGGGTCTGGTGCATTTTAAGGCATTGTTCTTATGAAAGTGTTTTTTTTGTGTGTGTGCAAGCACCATGTTTAAGTGATCTTGTAAGTGCAGGTGCATAGCATGTCCAGTGCTTATTGATGTGTGTGACAGAAAATAACGCCGGTTAGAATGTAGTATTTACAGCTTTTTTGAGAGTGCTTGCTAATTTCTTGACATGCCTTTGTGTGGTTTCGCTGGGTTTGAGAACTTTCGGCAAGCCTTGTCTGGATTTAGCCAGCTGCAAGCTAACTAGTCTTTTCGTGAACTCTGTTTAAGGTAGGTTTCTGAAATAGGTTGGAAAGAAATGTACCTGTGTCAGTCTGTATCTCTATGTACCATGTTTTTTTTGGGGGGTGGGAAGCCACTGGTTAGTGGGTTGGGTTTTGTTCTGTTATGTTTTTGTTTTTTTTTTTTTTTTTTGTATGAAGTTTGCATGGAAGAGCCTTTCTAGTCTTGTTGTTGAGGTTAATATACTAGTTTAAAATCAGGTTTATTCTTTTGCTATTTATACTCAGAACTTCTCTACCAGAGAAATGGAGAATATCCTCTAGTTCTGCATAATGTTTTAGTGAAGGCACTACCTTGAATGTCTTGTGTTCCAGCTTTAAAATTGAACGTTTTTAGGACACGAATGGCAGTGCCATTGATAGGGCTTGAGTTAGGGTTTCCTTTAGTTTTAAATCTGAAACCTAAAAAGCTTCAGTAATGTAGCAGAGCTTACAAAAAGTACCAGGCTTGAGTTGCTGCTTGACTCTACTGAAAGTTGCTAATGGCTTCTGCATGACACGATCCCCTGTTTTTATATAGGTCCTCTGCCTAGGTTACAGCTCCTTCTTCTCAGTATTGCTGTTACTGGTATTGCGAAAACATGCACTGACTTTTTTTTTTTCCCTGATGCCCTTTCATCTCCGAGCTGGGGGATGAGTCTGCAAGCAGCCTTTAAGAGCACCTCTTTCCTTTCTTCTTGTAATAAAGCTGTGAAGTTGCATCTTCCTTATAGTGTGACACATACACAGATACGTGTCCATAATGTATTATTGTGAATGAAAATGTAGTTTGCTTCATCAAATCTCAAGCCAGTGTAACTTGCAGTTTCACTTTCATTGGCTGTGATGAATATATCCTGCTCTTTAACAGGGAGGGTAGGTTTGGTCCTGCCCAGTGAAGAAGCAGACTACTTGAAAATAATGAAACCGGGACTGCCATGTCTAAGTGTCAGAACACTGAGTACTGGCTTGTTGTAAAAGTGGCCTAAAGGATTTTCAGTGGTTGGTGTTGCAGGTGGTGTAGATTCAATGGAAAATGTTTCTTTTTTTTTTTTTATGAATTCTTTTTAGGTTGACTTCTTCAAAGAAGCAGAAGTCCAGGTCCAGTTGCTGCTGCAGGTACTGTTACCAGATAATTTCTGTGTTTTTCTTTTTATTCCATCCACTTCCAGTTGTTGCCTCTTACTCTGATAGCTGCAATACATGTTGATGCTCAGTGATAAGAAAAATCTTAGGTTCAACAATAACCTGTAAATATATAGGATATCACTGGAACACCCAGAGTGACCTCAAAGCCAGGGGCTGGACATCAGGTCACAAATAAGGAGTTGGTCAATTTACTACCTTCAGTTGTAAGTACCACCTTAAGTATTTTCTCTCTTAAATGTGGATTCTTCTTGAATACCAAGATGGTGCTTTTAGAAGTGATGTAGATGGTAATACTTCAATGCCACCTTAGCACTTAAAAGTTGGCAACTGTTTCCCTCAGAGTATGAAATAGTATTGGACTCAGTACTCTGGAGGTCATGTAAGCAAGCAGAAAATACATAGGCAAATTGAAGTCACGTCCTTTAGCCCTGCTGTTATTTTTTTTTAAAGGTATATTCTTTTTAAGAAGAAATCTGCTGTCTTTGCACAATAATGAGTTTGCCACATGAGTTTTTGAGCCCAAGTGTTGTTCCTTTCCTCATCTGCATCTCAAGGAAACTAGGCAAACAGTTGGCACCTTTTCCAGGGATCTGAAGGATGCACAGGGAACTTTGTGTGTTGTGGTTGTTTTTCTATTGCTTTTGAGGGAGTATAGAATGGGAATAAGAAATGGTCTACTTCTTTCATATTTCTTTCTTGATTGACAAAGGCTCTGTAAGCCCATAATTAGCCATTAGGCAGGGCAAAAATATTTTCGTGGAGATGGTTTTATACTCAGTGCATTCAGCATCATGAAGTGGTGTTATACAACCTCAGGTAGATAAACAGGAGAAATTGTGTTGAGGTGCCCAATCTGCAGACTAAATTAGAACGATTCAGGTTGCTGTAGCTTGTTTCTACCAAACTCTTGCTCTTTGGAGAAGCTTTGCAAATATTGACTTGGAGAAGATTTGTAGATGAAGAAAATGTTCTGGGAGAATCTCTTTGTTTACTTTGCACAACCAAAATGCACATCCCTATGCCATGTGATGGATGTAATTTATTCAACAGAGGATGTCTGTTAAAGGAAGAGGACTGCATTTGGTCATCTTAGCTTGAGTTTGTTTACTTAGCTATACATGCGTGGCATGCTCATTGCAGCATGGATTGATGTGATGAACTTTGTGATGATTTAGAGAAGTTTTTCATAAGAAATGATTCAGCTTGCTTGAGCAGTCTGCAGGTCTTTTAGTTTTTAAACATTTGAACTTGGGAGAGAGTTCTTGCTGTTTGATAGATTAATTTACACCTTAAAATATCCTTCACACTGAACTTAATTTTTCTTAACTAAGATCTAAAATCAGAGAGATTTTAAGAATCTTAAGTTGCTAGATTTATTCAATGACAGAATTGTTTCACATCAGTCTTTTTTTTTCCCTTGATTTTTTTTAGGCTGCTTTTTTGAAGTAGTAGTCAAAATTTCTTCTAAATAATTGTTTTTGTGTGTGTATATACACACACACACATATATATACATATATATATATACATATATATATATATGTATACACATATATATATGTGTATATATATATACACACACACCTGAAATACTAAGAAAACACAAGTTTTATGCTATATCTGAAAAGCCATGCTTATTATAGTATGTTATTTGAACTAGTTGAAGGCTTTTATTGCGGATAGGATTTTGATTGTTTTTCAAATTACCCGTACTAAAAGATCACTTCTTAAGAAATTCTAAGAAACAAAGTTTTGCAGCAGAAATCCACCAGTATGAGTATAAATTGTATTACATCAGACATAATGACTTTTATGAATCCCAGTTTGCTGTAATTATTTGGTAAAAGAATTTTGATGTGCTTCCAAATCGAGAGTGCTCAGGCATGTTGACCCTTTGACTCAGATCTGGCAGTCTTGGCTTTGTTTGTGGGCTGCTTCTCATATTTGGACATCTCGGAATTGAAGCTTTTTTTAAGCTTCCATCCTCAGAGTTAAAGAAAGTTTGGGCAATAAGAATATAATTGGTACAGTGACATTTCTGAGCTTCTCTCAGTAGTAGTTGTCATTGAACTCATGGGAAGAAAAGAGGGGTTTGGGGTAGAGTAGTTGTACTCAAGTCTCTGAATGCTTCAGGTACGCTTGTTTTAAAATCTTACCTGCCAAATAGTGATTAGCTGGAAAAGTGGCACTTAAATTTTTTTGTAAATGAGATAAAAGGAAGAAAACCACCTGTAGGAACTTGTTTTGTATTTAGCAGTCTTTTGGAAGAGATGGTGAGCACAGATTGTGATCCTCTCTGCTGGACGTTTAGCCTGGTGTTTTGTCTAGGGCTATACATTCTCAGTGTGCATGATAAAACTGAAGATATCCTGTAATTTTCTTTAAGTGCAGTTCTGACTACATGGTAGGTTTAAATTGTTAATGATTTATTCAAACATATGCAGCTTAAATGTTAAGTTAGTTGCACATACAAAGTTTTATATACTGTCTACTCGCTTACTGTATGGAGTTATTCTGAAATACCTGGTACAGAAAGAAGCAATAACAGTGAAGTTACTGGTGGCTTCTAGTTCGTGAAGGATAAATGATGGAGAAATTTGATCAGGATACTTGGGGGGAGAGGGGAGTAGAATGTCTTTAAGGACCTTATAGTTCATCTGTAATTTGGATCACAGCAGCCTGGTGACCCTCTGTATTGTAGTATTTTTAGATTAAATTGATATTCCAGAGGTAATACTGTATGATTCTCTGTAGAGGAAGTATTTTTTTGAACTCTGAAGTACTGTTTGTCTCAGAATTCATGAGTATTTTTTTCATTTTCTATAGTTGTACAGCAGTGTTTGGAATGTTCGTGGCCAAATAAGCAACGTGTTTCTTCTTGGTGAGTATAATAATGGATTTCCAATTTTCTTAAATGTAGCTTCTCTTTCTTTAATCTTTTACAGTTTTGTTTTAAATTCATGTTTTTCTTAATTCTTGCAAAGGCACTGTTGATCGTATTCCTATAAATCTAACTCTGGTACTCTTAAAACAGGCATTGCAGGCTTTCAGATGAAGGAAAAAACAGCGGTTTGGTTAAAGTAGTTCTTCTTAAATGTAGTTTGTTTTATTTAGGAAAAATTTGCTCTATTTCATGTGGCTTAAACCCTTTTCCAAAATCTTTTTGCTTGTTCAGTGTGCGTGTGTTTCTTTTATCATTAGTGTGTTACAAGGAGAAAAAAAATAAAATAATAAGAAATAGTTAAGTGGGAGATAAAAATGACTGAAAAACACTCTTTTCAGTATTGAGTACTTATTTCTTTAATTGCACTTGGTAATCTAAATAGGCTTCATTACAGAATAAAATGTTTTCCTCTTTTTTTTTTTGAGGTGCCTGTGTTCATAATATCTGGTTCCACGTTGGTCTCATCATCAATTCGAATCAGCAGCATAGTTGTATGTGATACTGTTGATAGGATGAAAATGGCATTCTCGCTGTCTTAGGGAGAACATGAGGATCTTGACCCAGGAAGGGTAGTTTGTTTGCTAACACCCCTTCACTTTTGTCACTGAGTACTTCAAGTAAATCTTGGCTTCTCTGTGTAGAAGAGGGTAAACGTAGGTTTTCTACTGGTGTCAGTTTGTTAGTCTACATTTGTAAACTAGAAGTATGTCTGAAATAAAATACTAAGTTTTATGCTTTGAGTGAATGTTTGCAGTGTTAAGGAGTTCGCTATACAGTATTACTCTTACAGAAGTAGCACGTGTCAGTTCAGGATCCAGTTTAGGTGTTGTGTTGCAGTTTATTTCCTGTGTTGTTGATTGAGTCTGGCAAACTTCTAAAGCAAGAAGTAAGTATTTGTTAAGATCTAGCTGAAAATACTGCAAGGTGTACCTCAGTACAACTACTTGTAGTTCGGTGTCTTGTTTGGAGTGTCTTTGGGGTAGAAAAATTGAGATGTTAGTGTTCTTGGGAATTTGTTGCAGTGTCTAATAGTCTTCACGTTTAGTTCAGATTTTTTCCTGTTTTTGCTCCTATTGCATTAAAAGAACAGAAGAAACTAAAAAAGAACTTGATTGAATATCTGCAGCACTGTGTTTGAAAAAAACAGTGGTAAGCATCTCTCCTGTAACTTATGGTTTTGTCCTGAAACTTTCTCATCTTGCTGTGAAATGGTGTGTACAAACAAAATATGAAGCAGGACCAGAGGATTCCTTAGATTAATACCTGGTACAGGAACTGTTTTTTAAGTGTAGGATAAAATACAGTGAGGCATACTTTACAGTAGCACTGGAGCTGTAGGCAAAACTTGTTAGGCATGGCACAGGCAAAAAAAAAAAAAAAAAAGTCTGTTGTAATCAGCCTCCCCAGTCAGTGCCAAAATAGTTCTCAAAAGTGGTGGTTAAATGTTAGTGAGATTCTTACACTCAGTCTCCATAAGATGCCATTGGTATTGTATAGTGTAAATGGTGTCTGTAAGTACTGTCTTGCAGTCTGATACGGCCATTACCTTTTCTCATCTGCAGGTTTGTGGTTTCAGCACAGCATGGCTGTGGTCATCCACTTGCAAGGTCTTCGATTGTGGTGGGGACCATGGACTTCTCTGGATTGACCATCCCTGATGGGGGCATGCATATTGTAGGGGGTGAACTGGGTGAGGCTTTCATTGTTTTACCACTGATGCAAGATGCAAGGGCTGGTGTGATGTATGCAGATGGTATAAATAAGAGGTCAAAAGTAATTATTGCTGAGCAGTAAAAACCTTATATGCAAAATGTGGTTGGACTTGGTCCTTGGCAGTTTAAGAATGTTGTAGCAGTGTTGTTATGCTGTCTAGCGCTGGAGTGAATGGCAGAGTCAGCTTATGCTTTGTGGAATCCACTCTTATCCTGTCTTAGCATAGAAACTGCTTATACTGCTATATGTAAAGGAAGCAAAATACATTTGGGTTTTCTGTTGCTTGTATAGGACCTATATTTCAAATCTTGGGGCTAGGTTTAGAAGTCCAGCTTTGAGTTATGCTTGTAGTGCATCTCCAGAGAACACAGGACAACCTCTTGCTGGTTCCTTTCACTCCCCAGTTTCTCAAGTGCTTTTTGATACCTTTTGATACCTTTTCTACCTACCCTGCCTCCTCTTTTCTGTAGTCCTATGGAACCACCAGTAATGCAGAATGCCTATTGGAATTGGACAGCAAGCTTAACACTCCAAATAAAACTTAATACTGTTTTGTATTAAGTGTTTAAGTATTATTTTTTTAATGCAATCTGCCAAAGCTAACCACGTTCTTTTTATGAAGCCAGAGAACTATGATTATTCATCAAGTTCCTTGTTTTTTGTGAATTGGGCTCTGCTAGGAGGGTAGAGGGAGATCCCTGGTTTGGCACAGTTAAAGTACAAAGACAATAAGGCTGAATTGTGGGAGCGAATTTGCCTTCTAAGCTGCTGATGAAATGCTGAAGTAATACTCAGTTTAGAAGTGGAAGTGGTTTAAAGGCAGGGTTTTGTTTTGGTGTGATTGTAGGGAATGTTTCAGTCATAGTCACGAGTGATTTGGAAGACATTGTTTGCAAAGGTAGCTGAGGTTTTGGAAAAGACTGCAGTGATTCTGCAGTTTTCAGAGAGAGAATAAGAGGCTGGTATTAGTGACTCTGCCATAACTGCTCAGTTACTTTTTACATGACAATATGAAACAATTGTTCGATTTCTAGAGGAACCTTCTTTCAAAACTTACTGATGCTCCAGATTTGGGGCTAAGCACTCATGGGAGCTTAAAACTGAAGAGAGTAGGAAATGCTACAGCTGAGAGTATGCAGGACCTCTTTAGTGGAGCAGAAGACTTGTTCTGAAAGACAAAAAAAAATCATGATTCCCAAAGGGTTCTATTAATTTAAGTGTATTCTTCTCTGCATTGTCCTTACATATAAATGTACCTTCCTAATTGGTACCTGTAAGTATTTGAATAGTCTTTTAAATCTAAATTGCTTCACCCTGACTTGTACAGGGAAGGTAAGGATCTCTCTTCTAAACACCAGAAATATGTGCTTCTACTCACACAGATTTGGAAGTGCGTTCTGTTGAAACTAGCAACTTGTCTAAGTTCTAGAGTAACGGTTTCTGAAATGCTCCTGATTTTCATAGTGGAATAAGAAGTGTTAAAGAAAAGCCTTTCAGCTTTGGGGGTAGATGTAGTAACCACCGCTTGCTTTTCTTGTGGTCTCAAGCACTTGAGGAAGATGGATTCCCGGAGTTACCAAAGTGAAAGGCCTGCCCATGTCTTGTTTTAGTTGCCAAGTCAGTATAAATTAATTTTCTGCTAGAGACTGTCTGGAGTTGTTTTGGTATATCTGTTCTGGTATAGTTTAAAGTTTTTTAGGTAGTTATTGCAGGATTGGACAGAGAATCTAAGATATGAAGCAGAGGAAAAACACTGTGCTCAGTGTTGTCTCTCTGAGCAGTGAGGTACTTCAGGAGGTCACGGTCATGCTGTGCAATGTGGAGGGCTTTGGGTTTGCCCGATGGCCCTGTTCACAAAGAACTATGTGATGGCTCCCAGTAAAAGTTTTATCATCTGCTTTCAGTCTTTCTTTAGGGCTGTACATTTAAGCGTAGGACTGTTGAGCTCCTCTACTAACTTAGCTGTGTTGTGTAATGTTCTGCCAAGTATATATCTGCTGGAGGAAGCCGTTCCTGAAACGAGCTGCAGATGAAGAAGACAGCCTGGTTTGCAGGGCATGTGAGCATAGGGACTGCTGGATTGAGATAACAGGATCAGAGGGATGCGAGAACCCGAAGAAGCCCAAATTTCACGATGCGGAAGGGGAGAAGAAGGAAGAACGTGGGGAAGGGGTGGTGATGTGGGTGGTTTTTTCCCTAAATCTTCTGCTCTTGTTCAACTTCCTGATCGGTTGCCTTGTAACAGGCTTGGCTGAGGCGGTGAGGGGTAGTAAGTGTGTGCTCTAACAAATGGTGGTGTTCAGCTGACCAGCTGTGAGGAGGAAAGTTCAGTTTTAGAGGACCTGCAGCCCCTCTAAGTAAAATTAAATGACTTTTGCTGGTTTTTCAGATTTCCCTCTTGTTGTGACGCTCTTTAATTCTTTTTATTTTGATATTTAACTGAAACCTGAAGACCTTCCTTGACGAAGTTGCTGACATTTATGTGTAGAAGCCCTATTGTACAAGATACTGCTACTGAAGTAGCGAGGCTGGTATGCTCCTCTTGCAGGCGAGCTGGAATGCCTTGCAGCTTTTCCTGAAGGGGGGTCTCCTGTAGAGCTTCATTAGTGTACTTGTGGCATTTAGGAGTACTTGGTCTTTGCGTGTCCCTATCAGTGAGATGGAAAGCAAGTTTGCTTGGACAAGAGTCAACTTGCAGCCCCAACTTCTCCTGTGTTACAAGCATTAAGCAACACGTGTGTCTACTTTGTGTTGGGAGGCATTGAATTCTGTTGCTAATGCCAGAAAGTGATATTTCATTGATGTAGATCTGTGGAGGAAGTAGAGGATGTTCCGTTTGAGGTGCAGGTGGATAAGCTGTTTAAAAAAGAAAAAATAAATTTTCAGTTACTTCTTAGATTTTCAGAATAGCATTAGTTGTTGGTGGGATTTTTTTTTTTATTATTCTTAGTGTTTTTTCTTCAGAATGTAACCCCCCAGTTTTCTTTGATTTCCTTTCCCCTCCCCTTTTCTAATTAAAAGCTATGGAGCTGGAAGGTAACACCCACACCCCCAAATGTCTAGCCATGTAAGCCAACACTGGCTCTGGTTCCTGGACTGATTCAGAGCCATGCTGAGCTAGTCAGCTGTTTATCAGATACTCAAGAAAAGTAACTTGAAATGATTCTCAGTTCCTAGGTGGCTGAAATACCTTGCAGGTAGTGTCAATGAATCACTGTGTAGTGAATTGAGCACTCTGCCAATAGCAGTTTGTTTTTTTCCCCATACCTTTGCATGCTGTTTTAATAGTAGAGAAAGTAGGTATAAAGCTGTGCTTCAGAGGAAGAAAACAGGTAATCTTGTGGTAGAGCAGTTTCTTTGTAATGTGCTTGTGTTGCTTGAGGTTGTGGGGGTGCCTATATGGCCCTCCCATAGCAAATGGCCTGGTATACAAAGTATGTCAGTGGAATAGCTTTTCTCTGCAATAGAAGCTTTATGACTTTCTTAAAGATTTTTGGTTTCCAAACCATGTTTGAACTTTGAGTAGTTTTTCATAAAATAATGTTAATCTTCTTAGAGGTGCAGCTCAGCAGATGCCATTGCTGTTAATCTATTCTGTGAAAGAAAGTGCTACTGCTTACTTCAGTTGCCTGTGCATGTCTACTCATTCTTGCAGCATGACAGTTTTTTTTGTTGTTGTTTGTTTTTGTTTTTTTTAAATTTAGTTTGCATCCATTTTATGCACCTTTCTTTGAATCCTCAAGATACAGGAGGAGATTCTTCCCTCTGAGGGTGGTGAGGCCCCTGGTCCAGGTTGCCCAGAGCAGCTGTGGCTGCCCCATCCCTGGCAGTGCCCAAGGCAGGGCTGGATGGGGCCAGGGGTGGTCTGGACTGGGGGTAGGGGCCCCTGTCCATGGCAAGGGTTGGGGCTGGGTGGGCTTTAAGGCTCCTTCGAACCCAAACCATTCTGTGATATTCTGTAATGGCTTCTTACTGTAGGCTATAAAGCATACTCCAATTTTTGGGTCTTGTGAGCTTAAAGACTACAGGAATGGATTCATAATTTGTATCTTATAATTGTGGGAAGTGACTGACAAAAATTCGGGAGAAGTAGCTTCTGATCAGGCTTCATACAAAATGTACCTTTGGCAAGATTTCTTAAAATGTTTATCTGTTGGATGTGTTAAGAGACTTTTTATTTTCTGGTTAAAATGGTGGAGAAGAGGGAAGAAAACACAAATACGGTAACAGTTTAGGCAGTTTCTAAAGTTGGTTAAAGTATCTGCGTGATTCTTTAAATTCCTGCATTTGTAGTGATGAGGTAACATAGCATTTGAGAGTGTTTTACTAACATAGATTTTGAAAGATTGTTACTACGTATGTTTTTGCCCACTTCCTATTTACTGGATTCCTTGTTTTCCTTAAAACCAGGAAGGGGAGGGGGGAAATAATATGAAACTTCTCTCTCAGTCTTGAATAAACATTGGGTTGCAGAGTTCTTAATTGACTGATGGACAAAGGTTGAGCTTCAATCTTTCCTTGTCTGGTAGCTATCCTTTTGAACACATTTCTTGAATGATTCTGCACACTATCGCTTGGGAACTCCTGTTTAAGAGGTAATGGTCCCCACTAGTTCCTGTAAACAAGAAATACCAGGGTCCCTTAACATCTAGCTCTTGGGGGTTATGGTGCATAAGTTTATTTTGTATGTGTCTTGATTAGTGATTGATATTTAATTGCATTTTTCAGGGGAATAAAATCAGCAGTGTTGATTTTACAAAATGACAAAACATCCTCCGAATAGAAGAGGGATCAACTTTGAGGTGGGAGCCCAGTTGGAAGCCCGTGACAGATTAAAAAACTGGTATATTTTTAAAAACATTCATATTATATTAACTCTAAGTCTTTAATATATTAAACATTTTATATTGATACCGTATTTAGAGTCCTGGTCGTTTGTTTTTAGGAAAGTAGTTAATTTCTAGCAGTTTATATACCAGTGCTTAAAATGGGCAATACGTGCTGATCTGTTGTGCTGGCCTTTTAAAACGTGTACTAGTGCTGTATGTCTGGGAAATAGGACTACACAGACCTAGCAGGGCTTCAGACTGGTACTCTGCAATTCACGTTTTTACTCTGTGCTATACACAGAGTAGTCATTGTGAAGAGATAAATCCTTTGAAGTATAGAGTACCCAAGGTATTTCCTCAGTGCTTTCTTTCCCATTGCTGTTAAGAAGTTGTAGGATTTAAAGTCTGAAATTGTTATAGCCCGAGGGTGGTCAGCCACCAAATTAATGAACTGGATGGGGAAATGCTATTAAGTTTGGAATGCTATAGAGCTTGTCTTGCAGACTCGAGTTGTGAGGAAGAAGACTTAGCAACTGCAGCAGGAGGGGAAAAAGCCCTAAAAGTTAACATGGGGTAACTGAGCCAATTTAGGTTAAGTTTGAGCCAACTTCAAACCTTCTGTTTAGGTAATGTTAAATGTAGCTCTTTATGGAAAGAACATGAAGCGCAAATATTAAGTTATATTTTGTTGCCTTTCCTGTGTGACTGAGAGTTGCATAGGTAAGGCTTCAGCCTGAATCTGCATGTATCTTTTGTATTCTTGAGCTTTGTTTATGCGAGAAGTAATTGTCAAGCTTACAAAAAAGGTTTCTTAGCCTGTAGTGTAGGCTTACTAGAGGTACAGTAGAGTATAGATCACATTTGAGTAAGACTAAAAATTCTGATTAGTAACTACCTATCTGATGTGTTTGGAGAACAACAGTGGCTCAGAGTATGAGTATGTAGTGCTTACATGGGAAAACCTGGCAGGCTGGGATAGAATTCAACACCCACTACTTTCCACGTATCCCTTGACTTAAATTGGAATTTTGTATATACTAAGTGTCCAAAACCAAACACTTACTTTTTAAAAGCTCTTAATTTTAATTGACCTGCATGTTCTGCATGTTCTGCAACTTAGTTTTGATTTTTTTTCTTTGCTTGCTGAGTTTTGGAAACCTGGGTCAGGAAGTCCACGTTTCCTTGACTGGTAATCTCCATATATTTCTGTATTAAGGGGTTATGAACCAAAACCTTTAAAAACTGAGGGCTTATTTTCTCTTAGCAGCATTAGCAGCGACAGACTGGGGATACCTGTCCAATCTCTTTCATAGAAGGTATGGAATGTAGAGGACAGCAGACTATTTTCATGTTGTACTTTCACCTGCTCCTGCATGAACAGGACCACTCTCTGATATGGCTACAATGCACTCCTTTTATGTGGATATAAAATTGTCTGTTTCCAGATGCTATCTCTTCTAGATCTTCAGAGGTCCAAGCTTTTTGTTTTGTTGCTATCTTGGTACTTAAACATAGGCAGAGGTCTCCTCTTTGAACAGAGGGCTGCCTTTGATTTCTGTGCTCAATACCAAACGCACTAGTCAATTAGTGGGCCGGTATCGCTTCTCAAATTGCAGTAGTGCTTTGGGAAGTGTTTCATATCAGAGCCTCATTTACCTGCCTTTCATGGCAGCAACTCTTGCCCTGGAATGCTAGTTCAGGACTTCCACGGTGTTTGGTTATGATGCCAGCCTCCCAGCCCTATTGAATAGAAAAAGTTTGCACATGCCAGCAGAGGAGTCAGTGTAACAGCTGCTCCTTGCCAGGCTGCGAAGTGAATGTTTGTGTCACTTAGATCGCATCTCAAAGGTTGCTTTGGTGTATCTTAATGATCATAGTGTATTGAATGTGTGCTGAAATTCCTGATGTTGGTTGTCTGGGTAACCTTCTAGGCTTGAACTCCAGAGAGTAGAGTGAGTACTTTGGTGCTTGCCTTATTTTAAAGGCTTGGCTGAGCTGTTATAATGGTTATAATGAAACTTTTGATTCTAGTTGAGGTTCTTGAGTATTGAGATCAAGATTACTCTTCCTAGGATAATTTTACTGCCCTGTTATGGTAAAGATTGTTTAATTGTACATGCTGTCAGAATTTTGTTCCACTACTGAAAGGATGGAAGCTCATAGCTGTTGTCCTCATAGACATTTCTGTTCTTCTTAGTGTTGTCTTGACTACAGTAAGCTCCTCTTTTCCTAGCTCCAAGAAAAAAGGGGTGTTACAGCACTTGCAACTAAGTATATAGGAAAGGAAAGGGATACAAATTATTCCAAGGAAAGGGATACAAATTATTCCAGTGCTGAGAGAGGGGAAGTACTTCTAGTCAGCACTGTGATTTTAAATTTCCAAATACTCCTACAAAGAAAAGGGGAGGGCTTTACACTTGTCTGTACAAGAAACTTATTTTCATATTGTTTGCTGTGCTCTGACAGCTGTAGTCTGAAGTTGCCAGTCACTGCTAATCCCTGTCTGATAAAGAGTTACGCTGTTTTGAGATTTTGAGTGTTGCTTGGGTGTTCTTATCAAAACTTATTCCCATAGTTTGTGATTCTTGGTGGTTTTCCCTTGCTTTCTGTTTAGCTAGCTCATTAGGCATAAGACCTTGAAAGATACAAGCTCACGGTTCCTTTTGAATTGATCTGGAAGGCCATCTGTTTTAGTCTCCTGATTAAATCGTAGGAAGTTGTCTGACTGCAACTTGTTTTTCACAGGTTGTTGGGTAAATACTCAAATCAGTCTCTAACTAATTTCTTGCCCCAAATCAGTTAGTTGCTCTGAAAGCCCAGGGAGCCATGCTTCCTTTGTGGTTTGGGAGAGGACGGCCCATACCTGGACACCTGGCAGTCTGATCTTTTCATGCCTTGTAATCCAGACTTCAGCTGTTGGCTTTTCGCTTTGCGTATCTTTCCATAGTGTGTTTTCCTGATTAAACAAGTTTCTTAAGTTACGTCTGTCCCATGGTAAGTTCACAGGCTTTTTGGATATCCCTACAACGTTCATAAAAAGCATGTGCTGTATTGCTTCTACCACTTCTGTGTATATCTGTGTGGACTTCAGGAGGCACAACACTTTGAAAGCTAGGGGATAAATGCTGGAGGAAGGAAGCTTGCAGTGTCCATGTGTAGTGCTCAGAGCTGTTGAGAACCTGTGAACTTTTTTCTTCACTTTAAAGTTTCCAGGCACAAGGCAGTGCCATGGTGCTTCGTAGCTGAAAAGGTCGTGTTGGGGAGGGCCGTTGAAGTTTCTAGCTAGATGTAGCAGAGCTTCTAATAGATCCCGTGTTCCAGTTGAGCACTGAACGTTGTTCACTGATGGTGGTTGCCTCAAAAAGGGAAGATGTTCAGCCTTCCCTGTATGTTACCCAGGAACTGCAGTTCACCCACACTGGCTCTCAGCCAGGCTAAAAATTGAGGCTTACTGTCAAGTATGTTTTTGCTGCTATTGTTGATAGATCAGGGTCTCCCCCACTATCAGGGGATTTTTAGAAGGCGAGATGGAATAGGTGCGTATGGTACTGGTGCACAGTTCCCAGGTGGTGGTTCTTGTGGTGAAGGATCCTGTTCTTCCTTTCCCTGTATGAAGAAGGCAATAGTCTTGGACTGTATAGTTCATTGAGTCCTGTCACGTGGGCATGTCTCTCTCCTGCAGGAGAAAACTAGTGGCTGCGTGGGTTTATCAGAGATGGATGTCTTTGTAGAACAGATCATTAGTTTAAGTCTGTTCTTGATCATTCTTTATCAGTATCCCTCTTTATCTTTGAGGATCTGGATGAGCTTCAGGCAAGAACTTCCTTTTGCTGGTCTCTCATTGAGAGGACCTGGAAATTCCTGTCTTCATTTTTGCTGTACTATGCAGGGAACTGGGTAATGCTTTTTGTAGTTACCTCTACTGAGTGTTTTGTAGTTGCTGAGATATACAAGAGAAAGCTACCTTTAATAGAACTTTCTTGTATGTGGAAGGACTTTGAATCTTCCTTCCTTATCAAACCCAGAACTGCTCAGGTTATCTGGACCGATGGGCTGAGGCCAACTGTATCAAGTTCAACAAGGCCAAGTGCCGGGTCCTGCACCTGGGGCGCAATAACCCCAAGCAGAGCTACAGGCTGGGAGATGAGTGGTTGGAGAGCTGCCTGGCAGAGAAGGACCAGGGAGCATTGGTGGATAGTCAGCTGAATATGAGCCAGCAGTGTGCTCAGCTGGCCAAGAAGGCCAACGGCATCCTGGCTTGTATCAGGAACAGTGTGGCCAGCAGGGCTAGGGAGGTGATCGTCCCCCTGTACTCAGCTCTGGTGAGGCCGCACCTCGAGTACTGTGTTCAGTTTTGGGCCCCTCGCTACAAGAAGGACATCGAGGTGCTTGAGCGGGTGCAGAGAAGGGCGACGAAGCTGGTGAGGGGCCTGGAGAACAAGTCCTACGAGGAGCGGCTGAGGGAGCTGGGTTTGTTCAGCCTGGAGAAGAGGAGGCTCAGGGGCGACCTTATTGCTCTCTACAGGTACCTTAAAGGAGGTTGTAGCAAGGTGGGGGTTGGTCTGTTCTCCCATGGGCCTGGTGACAGGACGAGGGGGAATGGGCTTAAGTTGAGCCAGGGGAGTTTTAGGTTGGATGTTAGGAAGAACTTCTTTACTGAAAGGGTTGTGAGGCATTGGAACGGGCTGCCCAGGGAAGTGGTGGAGTCACCATCCCTGGAGGTCTTTAGAAGACGTTTAGATGTAGAGCTTAGGGATATGGTTTAGTGGAGGACTGGTTAGTGTTAGGTCAGAGGTTGGACCAGGTGATCTTGGAGGTCTCTTCCAACCTAGATGATTCTGTGATTCTGTAAATGTGATATCTCTTAGCCATCACTAGAAAAGGAAAGTTACTTTCTAGGAAGGAAGGGGTAAAGGTATCCCTACCCTAAGTATCTCCTATCCTGTTTTCTTTCTCCTCCATAGCCTTTGCTGTATGTGTTCTGATAATATACAGGAACAGAGTAATGGCAATGCTTGAGGTGAGGTATGTGGTTTTAGGCAGGGCCTTAGGCTGTGGCTGCAGTGCAACTCTCTGGTGTGGAGTATTTGTAGCTCTCTTTGAAGAAGTTACGAACATCTCATATCTGCTGAAGTATTTAAGTTGTAGGTAACCCTTCTTTTGGTCCGTATGGGATTGTAAAGTAATACTCTGTATTGTATTTTAAGTCTCAATTCATTCTTTTTTAGTTTTATTTTTAGTGTTAAGCTTAATCCTTTTGAAATGCCACTTCTTTATGCTCCTACCCCTTATTCTGTCTTCTTAAGTGTGATCTATAATTGTGATTTATTAGGTAAAGAGTACTTCTGGGTTTGAGGTTTTTTTGTTTTTGTTTTCCTTTAGGCCTTTGTTCCAGAATTTAGTGGGGTCTTGTTTTCAGTTATCTGAAATAAAAACATTGACGAGTAAAGGTTTTCTCCTGGTGCTATTACTGCAGAGGGAAAATTTCAATATTTGGGATGTTAGCACATTTCACTATCCCAACTGAAGATGTGATTCTGAAATGCGTATTTAAGTTGCAAATTACCAATGCAATTAAAGAAATGCATAGTTTGAGGTCTTCCTGATTAGAAATCATTGTGTGCCCTCTCGCTGGTTCCTGTGCTTTCAGTATACCAAGAGCCTTGCTTGAAATTCCTAGGACTTTGAAAACGGAATTTAACTTTAAGAACCCAGAACTTAAATTGGGTGTAGTGTCTACATTAGACTTACGCAGTTAAACTGAAGAGGCAATTTATGACACGTGTTGATGGGTATCTCTGGAAGAAGTTACTGTATTGACCTTCAGATGTTGTTAAGAGGGAGCTGAATCTATCAATTTTGTGTACATGTAAAATTTCTAGGTATGGGGAAGGCTTTCTTGACTTACTGATTTCTAGCTATGTTTTCCACCCCAGACTAGAAACTCCTCAGTTGTCTTTTTTCTGTAACCAGTGTTTGCTTTTATGTTGTTCAGTTGTGGGATTCATTCTGTACTGAGCTCCAAGTCATCTGTAGCATTTTTACTGCTTATACAAGCAATAAGTGAAATAATACTGAGAACTTAGAAACTAAAGGTTGTTAGGTACAGTAACATGGATCCCCACCACACCTGCTCAAGCAGTCTTCATTTATTTTGCTTTTGATCATGCAGAAAGCAATCTGTATGTGATGTTTACGCTGTAGTTAGAGTAAGCATATGGGACATGTTTGTTCTTAACTGAAATATTTTAATCTCTGTTCTGTCCAGGTATCCAGCTCATATTGAAGAAATTGATTATGAAGAAGGAAAAGTGCTTATCCATTTCAAACGCTGGAACCATAGATATGATGAATGGTTTTGTTGGGACAGTCCTTATTTGCGTCCCTTAGAGAAAATACAGTTAAGAAAAGAAGGATTACATGAGGAAGAAGGGTGTGCAGTAAGTAGAAAATAAAGGATATTTGAGAATGTTAAACCAATGCGCTGTTGTTTCATTGCCTGCTGTATAAGCTTTAGGGCTTATTTTAAATACTGGAAAGCTAATTGTTCTGATGTTTTAATAAAGGTGTATATTTCTGTATTTCTAAGATGAAAACACTTTTAAATACTGTCTTGTAGGGTTTTCATATAAATGATCAGGTGTTGGCATGCTGGTCTGACTGTCGCTTCTATCCAGCCAAAGTTACTTCAGTTAACAAAGATGGTAAGGACTCGCTTATGTTTTTGTCATGCTTTTTAGTAGTACATTTATAGTTATGTGCCTTTTTGGTTAAGAGGAGAGAGTACAGAAACAGAAAGCAACTGGGACTTTTTTTTAATTACGTATCTTAATCTGTCATCAACTCTTACTGTATCCTTTTGTCCTTCTTATGAACAAAGAACCTTCTGGGTTATCTAGTCAGTAATTGCTTTAAGTATATATTTGGAGAAAGTTGTTTCTTCCTAAATTTATAGTCTAAGGGGTGTGTGTAATTACAGTAAAACTGATGTCATAGCTGCAGAAACTCTTTACAAAGAGACTTACAAGCATAGTCATGCTTCTTTTGAGTATCAATTAGTATAGACTTGTTTTTGTGCTGTGCTTTCTTTCCATTGACTGTACCTTGTAAGATCAAGGAGAAAAAAGTATCCAGCTTCATTATTGGAGCTGTTAGTAGATACTCTGTTAAATAACTTCTGATCTTTAATACTGTCTGCTTTGTTTTCAAATTTTAGGTACATACACAGTGAAATTTTATGATGGTGTAGTTCAGACTGTCAAAAACATTCATGTCAAAGCTTTTTCCAAAGATCAGGTAAGTTGTGTGTTCATTCTAATATTCTAAAACAGTTGGTGCAAGTAACTAGGTTTGAACTATAAAGTACGAAATGAATGAAACTTCTCTATTGCTAAAATACAGCGCATTTGAAATGAAATCCATTAAACTGGAAAGGGTATGCAGATCTTCATGGCATGTTCTACAAACTCTCGGGCTCATGTTTTCGTGAATACGCTTCTTGAACTAAAGAAGTCGGTCTCTAGACAAAAATTTGTCTAAAAATCCTTGGGAGATTAAGAATTTACATATTAAAACTAGTGGCGGGATACTGGAACACAGTTTGAGATGACTTTTGTGATTATATATACTTTCCCAAGGGATGGGAACTTTGAAGTGAAGGAAGATTATTTATTCCCAGAGTAACTACTAGATTATCATGGGACCTTTAAGGAAGTTGTTGAGTTGTTTCATTCACAGCTTTCAAAAGATGTTTTTCCTAACCACATTCTTCTTCTGAGGCTTGGCTGTTCTACTATCCCTTCACCTGCTCTGTTCTGTGGGTTCAACCTTCAGCTAGCAATGGAAAGTATTAGTGGGCTATTTTAACGATCTTGTCCTGCTCATGGTGAGAAGAAAGAAGTTGTTTCTATTCAGTTTTCATGTGGATACTTTGTAGGAAAGGGTGACAAATTCTGATCCTGTTTAACTAAGTTAAAACTTCTAAGTGCCTACCTCAGAATAACCGGTATCAAAAAAATGGTTCTGTGATCCTGCCACACGTTTCTGTGGTGTAGTTGTAGCCTGTGTTTTTAGTCATGCCATTTCCTTTTGTTTTTTTGGGGCTCTCAAGTTTGAACAAAGAAATTGAATCTCTCCCTCAACACAAACCCTAAGTGCAGATTCCAATAATGAACTATTAATAAGCAGAATTTAAATCTATCACTGCTCTGAAGAGAGATGCTGCTGCTTTGGCGACATGAGGGTCTGTCTGTTCTCCCAGGCAACAAGCAATAGGATGAAAGAAAATGGCCTTAAGGTGCACCGGGGGAGGTTTAGGTGTTGGATATTAGGAAAAACATCTTCACTGAAAGGGTTGTGAAGCATTGGAACAGGCTGCCCAGGGATGTCATCGAGTCACCATCCCTGATGGTATTTAAAAGATGTGTAGATGTGGTGCCTAGGGACGTGGTTTAGTGGTAGACTTGGCGATGCTAGATAAATGATTTTAGAGGTGTTTTCCAACCTACATAATTCTGTGATTCTGTTCCTTGGTCTGTTGATTTGTATATCTGCCAGACTGGGAAAAAATATTTCAGACTTGCTACAAAGTGCTCTTTAGGCTTTCAAATGCTAATAATTACGCCTGATTCAGGGTTGACTCATACTCACAAGGGAACTACCTTCATGGCCATGAGAAATATTTCTGCCATATTTAAC
The DNA here is from genome assembly GCF_964211825.1 of Aythya ferina. Taxonomy (NCBI): domain Eukaryota; kingdom Metazoa; phylum Chordata; class Aves; order Anseriformes; family Anatidae; genus Aythya; species Aythya ferina. The sequence continues at coordinate 9,448,272 of NC_140315.1, read as the reverse complement.
CTTAAATACATGAAGATGAATGAACTGAAGAGAGATTCTTCATAAAAAGGACAAAATATTTTGTCTCTTATCTCCTGTAGGTGGTTTCTTGTGTTTCTATATGGCTGTAGATAGGTTTTGCAAGGAATAAGTTTGCTTCTTTTAACCACTGGCTGGGAAGCTTTCTTTTAACTTGAGAGAGAAGTTATACCAGAACATTTTGTTCTGTCCTTTAGCGTAACAAAGCATAAAAAGATTTACTTCTGATCGTGTAAACAGAGCTCTAATAAAGTCCTTAAACAGTTGATCTGCTGGAGAGCTCAGGACTCAGTTGTGAATGTAAGTTCCTTGAGGTGTGGATTCAGATGCAGCACTAATGCAGCAGCATGCTGCCAGTGGAATGGGGTGGTCTCTTTCTACAGAGGGAAAGGCTGTAGCCATGAAGATGCAAGGAGCTCATGTCTTGTTTTTAAACAAACAAAAAAAGCCCACCTGGTTTCTGAAGGAAGTAGCACGAACTGGCCTTCTTTTTTATAATGACTACCTTTGTTTCTTTAATTCCCTCTGAAGAGGGAGTAACATGTTCCATTGAACAGCGATAGTGAAATACTTACAACTTGCACAGAGCGATAGTATTTATGCAAGGACAGACAGCTTTTAAGAATTCAGTAAAACTGAGCTAATTCAAGAGACAACCATAAACACAGTAAGTTTAAGAACAGTTTAAGATAGTTTGTGTTGTGGTACCTCTTTTTATTCATATCAGATGGTCTGTGAGTAACGCAACTAATGAAACCTAATGTCTGAGGGTTATTTTTTGAGTGTGAGGTATGTTTTTTTGTTTGCTTTGGGGCTTTTGTTTTTAAACTGATATGTGAGGTTTCCATTGAAGCTTCTCCTACATCTGTGGTATTCAAGGAATCTATGCAAGAAATTAAAGCAGTGGTTAAAGCAGTGCTCAGGCACTAGTGCTTTTTCTTCATGAGTTGATGACAGAATTTCTTCTTTTTGTCTAGCTGTTGTTCTGAAATGCGCAGCAATTTGTTTTTCACATATTTTTTTTTTTTTTTATATAAAAAACCACCAAAAAAAATAACCAAACTGTTTATCACCTCTGCTGAGTATGATTGAAATCATGTTATAGATGGTGGAACAGATGTTTGTTCACCATTTTATTGCATCAGAATTGTTTCTTAGGACTGTGATCTGGAAATTGCAATCTTAAAAGGCACCAGTTCATGTAATCCATGTACTGATAGGAAGATAGGGGTGGGAAGAGGCAAGCTGTACTATCATACAAGGATTTACTGAAACTTAAGTGTATTCTCAGAATTTTGTGTAATTCAAAATAGCTGTTCCACTTTCTTTTTCCCAAGTGGTATTCAACCTTTTGTTTGAATCAGCCTTCAAAGTTTTTTCTAGTCTTCTCTTCCTGACCTCGTGCCTTGCTGTGCTATGGCTGGAAAGGAGTCTGGTTTCTTGCTAATGCTTCAAGATACTAGGTAACATGAAGAGGGAAGTAAAACTAAAAGCAGTGTTGACATGTGATCAGATGTAAATTACTGATCAAGGCTCAAAATTAGAAGGCTTCTGTTGATCAGAGCAGAAGTGTTCGGGGATAGCCTGTAGCAGGAGCATTGGAAGGAGGTAACCAGCATCCCCCCACCATGTGGTGTTGGGATGAAACCCAATTGCAGCATGCAAACGGTGTTCAGTAACAGTGAACTGTTGATACAGGGATGTTCTTTCTGAGTTTGTGCTGCTGTATCACAGTTATGGAAAAATGAAAAGTACAAATGAATGAATTGAATGTTATCAGTAGCTTATACTGGACAGGGACTAATAAAGCTTTTGAAGTTTAAAGTGCTTAGTGTCTTTTTATTGTTTCATTTTTAAATATAAGCATGTAGAACTTAACATCATGCAGATGTTGAAGTTGGTGATATCAGTTGCTTTTTAGATTACTCTACCTAGCACATTTCAGTAGCAGCGACGATGGCAACCTAAATACTGTTTTATTTTGAGACACTTTTGTTAAAAGATGATGATGGGTCTTGTATCCAGGTGATAGAGGTGTTTGTCCTTGTCTGTGCTCTTGACTCCCACTCCTCCCTCAGTGTCCTAGGTAAGGTTTAAGTAGCACTGCTTAAGCTGGCATACAACTATGGAGTTGATTACTGGCCCTAACCTGCATATGAGAACCAAGACAGAGAGTCTCAGATTAATTCCTTTGACAGTTCAACAGCATAACTGTCCTGTTAAAGCAGCATGTCCATGCTCTGTTGGTTTTTGAACAGTTCAAGTACCTTTTAAGTTTTTAATCTGTGGGTTACAACAGAACATATGCCTTTATTATTTGAAAAGTTGGAAAAAGTGCAAGTCTGCTAAATACAAAGGTGGGGGGAGGACTTTCAGGCTGCAGCAAGTTAATTTTTATATTTCACTCTTTATTATAGAATATTGTGGGTAATGCTAAGCCTAAAGAAAGAGGTAATGAAATTCCATCATCTCCTGAAAAGCAGGAGAAATTTAAAGAACAGAGGAAAGCAACAGGTAATGCAAAGAAAGACAAGAATGAAAAGACATTAAAGACTGAGAAGAGGGTTAAGCAATCTGATAAAGAAGGAAAACTGATAGTCATCTCAGAAAAAGGCAAGGTCTCAGAGAAGAATATATCTAAGAATGGAAAAGAAGATAAAGAGAATATATCAGAGAATGATATGGAATATTCAGTAGATACACAAATTGAGAAGAAGCCTGAGAATGACAATGTAAAGAGTCCCCAGGAAAATGTGAAAGAAACTAAACGAAAACGTGGAAGACCGCCAATAACACCTCCAACAGGTATGTAGTTGAACTTAAATGTATATGCCATGTATCAGAAACCCTTGTAAACTCACTCTACAAAGAAAACAATCTAATTCTGTCCACAACCTAAGTATCTAGAAGTCTTCAATTTTCTAAAACTTCAGCTTTGGTTTAGGGCAGCTGAGAGCATACTTGTTACTCACATTTGGAGTTCTAACGGTTTGGTTGGCAATTATGAATATTACTTGCCTAAATCTGCGTTAATAAAATATGCCTGTAGTAGGATTAAATGCTTGTATGTAGACTGAAAGCCACAGGATACTATTCATGTAGGTCTAGTATTTTAAATTGCAAGACTTGTGAATTTATGTTTTAAAGTTTCCCAGCTTTCCATCTAGTCAACTTCTGTTCTCTGTCTAAATATGTAGAACCAAGTTCTCAGACACTGCAGCCAATAACTTTGGAGTTAAGACGTCGGAAAATACCTAAAGGAGGTGAAGTTCCTTCAAAGCGTCCTAGGGTTGAAAGAAACTTGTGTGAGTGTTTTTTTGTTTTGAACTCTTGCAGTATTTGTACGTATAAGCTGAAGTGGAGAAAGAAAAAGTCTGTGGTATTAATCTTTAACTGTGATATCTGAAATAGAAAAACAGGTGCTGCATTTCCTCTTAAACTGGCTGTTCACGTATAGCATCGTTGTGCTGAAATTAGCTCCTAGGTCTTGAAAGTTTGGTTTGGATAGAGAAACCACAAGCTGTCATTCTTGATGAATTTCACAGATGTAAGGGAGGTAATAGTTATATTGGCTCTAATACTTAAAAGGTTACAGAAACCCTTCTCTAGGTGGAGAAACTATTTTCATGGAATCATAGAATTAGAGAATAGCTAAAGTTGGAAGGGACCCCCCAAGGATCATTCAGTCCTCCTCCTGGTACCACACAGGACCACTAAAATTTAGACTGCATGGCTGAGAGCATTGTCAAAACACTTCTTCAACTCTGGCAGGCCCACTGGAGCCTGTTCCAGTGCCTGACCAGCCTTTTGGTGGAGAACCTTTCCCTAACCCCCAGCCCAACCCTCCCCTGTCCCAGCTCCATGCCATTCCCTTGGGTCCTGTCTCTGTCCCCAGAGAGCAGAGCTCAGTGCCTGCCCCTCCGCTCCCCTCGTGAGGGAGCTGCAGGCTGCTATAAGGCTTCCCCTTGGCCTGCTTTTTCTGGGCTGAACAAACAAAGGGACCTCAGATGTTCCTCCTACGTCTTGCCCTCCAGACCCTTCACCATCTTTGTAGCCTTTGGACACTTCATTTGGATGTTTTTAGTTACTAGATGGAGAATTTAGCACATTGCTTCGCAAAGCGACTTTAATCTTAGATAAAAATTCACGTCATTGCAGTCTGATAGCTTCTACTTTTAATATTGTATAATGACATTTAAGGAACTTGAATGTGTTGTTGAGAAAGAATATTACTATAGAAGATGTAATTGTCTGAACAAGGAGATGAAGATCTGAAGAAGTCACTCTTTCCCTTCCTTAGGACCGGAAGGCATTAAAACTTGAGTGCATGCACGCTACCATTTTAGGATCAAAGTTTTTTGTGTCTGAATTGTCACATCTGACTTCTGGTATTATTTACATTTGTGGGATGGTTGCTTTTTAAAGCAATGTTTTATCAGTAAGATAGTGATTGTTATCTTAAATTTGTTAACAAAAGAAAATATTAAGAGATGTACAAAACAGGCTTTTCTCTGGATTCTATGCTTTTTTTTCTATAACTGTTGATATCATTGTAGCTTTTGTGGAGAGGCCTAATCACTAGAGCTATTTGGCTTTTGCTGTTAACCTGAATCATTTAAAAACAATTAAAAACCATCACCGGGTGAAATGATCTTTCAAGTTAGCTACTGAGCTATTCAGTAATCCTATGCCTTCATAGTACCATCAGATTTCTCTGTTCTAGCTCAGGAAAAATTGAAGAACTCTTCAGATAACCATGAAAAAGACCAGATCAGGAGGCGGTCTTCAAGACTCTCATCTAGTGTTAGCCATGAGATTTTAAATACAGATCAGGTCACAACTTCAACAGAAACTCAGCCTTTGAAAGATGCAATATCTAACCCAAAGGAGCCTGAGAAGGGTAAGCAGCTTCCTGGTATACTCTGGATTTGGTATAGAAGTCTTCTAGTTGCAAGCACTGTATTTACACTCGCATAACCTGTAATCTGCATTTAAAACCCGATTTGAGTAGCAGTGCAGAGTAAACTCAAGGAAAGCTTATTTTAATCTCTACTGCCTTCATTGTTTTTTGTTTCTGATTCCCTGTCCATCAGTAACTCTAGCACTTACCTTGCGTGTAGGGTGCTTTTCCAGTAGAGAGATAGCTGGCTGGATCCTTGGCTGCCTTGAGAGGGAGAGCTCCACAGGTTGACAAAAGACTTACAGGAAAAGTTCTGAAGAGATGCAGGTTTTGCTTGCAAAAGTGAAGTAATTACGAAGTTTTAACATTCTTTTGATTGGAGAAGTAATTTAATTGCTAAACTTAATGTTTGATCCTCTTGAACACTAAAAACACCAATCAAGATGCTTTTATTTTTGGACTGGTTAGAAGTAACGCTTCATTTTTCTGTTTTGTCCTTTACTGCCTTTCCCTTTCAGGGAAAGTTCTGACAGTGGTATGAGTAGGCCTATCCCATTTCTCTATAATGAGCTAGTAGTCTGTTTTTTAAGCAGCTTTTGAATTTAGAGGGTAGATGCAAGTGGTTGTGTTGTAAAAGCTTAATTTTGTGTTAATAAAACAGCAGTCTGATCATGGGTGGTTGTTTCTCTACTGTAATATGATGAACACACATTGTTCCAGAATATGCTTTTGTGTGCATTTTACTCAGTTTCCTCTTTTTTTCCCCTCCCTTATAGTCCAGTTAGATGTTCCCGTTGAATCTGACCAAAGTTTCAGTGAACAAGCATCCCCTGGAAACACATCGCATAGCACGGTACTCAGTACGGATGCCAGTTTGCAAGAAGAAAAAGCGGAAGACACTGAGTCTTCCTCTGCTGCTGTCAGAACTCAAGAACCTTCTGCTACAGGTTTAAATTTTGATTTTTGTTATAATATTAATGCTTTTCTTAAGTCAACTAATGGTAGGTCCTTCATGCTCTTGAGTGTGACTAACAATACATTTGTGTAATGCTAACTATGGGGGGAAAATGTGTAATTTTACTCCTTATGCACTCAATTTTAATCTCTTGTGAAAGCTTTGGAGGTTGACAGGAATATTCCAAAAAGCAGAAACCATACTCTTTAAGTGACTGGGTGTAATATTTCTAACATGTGAATGGTGACATTAACAGCAGTGCTTGTTTTCAGGATGTATTTGTCATTCAAGGTTAGGTCATAGTTAAAAGATTGGGTTATTTTTGTGCTGCAGTATGTCAGAGCACTGATGTTGGGGAATCTCAATTGTGCAATTCTATGCACTCGTGTTTTGGCCTCTGTTACACTTAAACCCTAGAATATTCAGAATTTTTAGTGCAAATGTGTGAAATAGTTCAAACACTTCAATCTTTCTCAATGTGCAAATTCTGTTATTTTATCTTAGAAGTGTACTTACCTTTCTTTTTCAAATTGAAAGTTCCTATATAGGCAGTAAACTACGCCCAAATATAATGCTGTCCTGTGATTATTTCCTGGAGCTTCAATATTCTTATCCCCAGCTAATTGGGAAAACTTGAACTATAAATTCACTAGTTTACACTCTATCAAGAAAGATTTAAATTAAATGGACCAGAGCATTTAGAGGAATTTAGAGTTGCTTAGCATTGCTAGAATAACCTCTGTGCTAGCTTTCATCCTGTTTGTTCTTCCAAACTTCCTCTCGTGCTTGCACATCCTCTTTTACCCACCCTGTACAAATGTGTACAGCTGAAACTGTACTAATGAAATTCCCTCTGTTTGCCACTGATAACAATAGCATGTGCGTGGGAAGTACATGGGTTGTCTACTAATATTTAAGTCTTAAAGCTCTTTTGATCTTTGTTCTCTTAAACAGTCTGATGATACATACACCTGTTTTCTATGGTATATCCAGCATCTTTTCAGTTGGTATGTGTTGGGCATGATGATTTTGCTTCGTGCCATAATGTGTAATCACAGAGCTATGGGGTTAGTGGTCAAATATTACTTCAAAAAAAAAAAAAAAAATTGCCTCTTGCAAGGGCTTCTGCTTTTTAACTTTAGTACTCGTATAGCTTTTCAAGGAGTTTCCCAGTATCTTAGCTTCAAGTATCTACAAAGTCAATGTAGTATTAAAATTTTTACTAGTGTACATGAACTGGGCTGTTGTAGCTGTATGCTTGTTTTCAGGGATTGCTTTTTAAGGGAAAAAAAAAGGTTTTGGGATCTGTAATTCATCAGTATGTCAGGTTACAGCAAACAAAATACATCTAGTAAATGTGAAAGAACAAATAGATTAAGACTTCATACTAACATATTCTGTGTGTATTTGGTGCTGATTGGGGAATCTCTTCCCCTTTGAACAAACTTTAAGGAATTGATTGATAGACTTGAGGAAAAAAACTGCTGGTGTTTTAGTTTGACTTTCATACATTGACTTTCATACATGTTCAGCTTGAAATCACAGGTGCAGTTTATGTTCATCTTAATATATATTTCTGCTTGAACTTGCATACTATATGTTGAGGTGAGATGCTGTATTTTGTTGGGGAGGAAGTGGGGAAAATAACTATTTGTACATTTGAAACAGTGATACTTCTCAGTTTTAGCTTCTGGGGAGTTTAACTCTGGCCCCAGGTAAATGGGGTAAGACTCCAGGATAATGCTGATGTGCAACTGAACCATTGAGAATTCAAGAAGCTGTGGTCCCTTCGGTTATCTTTTGCAGTTACTACTTTAGTTTTCCCTTTGGTTTTGTATTGTGTATATTACTGAGCACTTTGTCTTAAATGGATGAGAATATCAGCTGAATGCATAATGCTTCAGTGTAATTCACACTGATGTGATTCATGGGATGTGGGCATCTCCTGAGCTAACTTAGTTGGATACAAGGAATAAAGCTGGGGTAACAACTTCTAGTTTGCTTCAGTACCCAGAGCCTCCAGTATTGCACTCTTGATATTCACGCTTCTGTAAGTACTTGAGCTAACTTGAATCCAGCTCACTCAAGAATATGTGCTTGCATTGAATTGTTGCCTGAAGTTCAGGAGTGGTGGTGGTGTCTGAAAATCCATGTTTCTGAACATGGGTTTTGTTTCATTTAATTAAAGCCACCTCACTAACCATTAGAAGCTCCAGATGTGTGTGGGTAGACATCCAGATGTGGCAATCAAGAGTTTTTATTGGAGAAGCTTCTTAGGGATGTGGAGTAAGAATTGTATAGGGTGCATTTGAGTAAAAACTGTGAGTTGTCATAAAAGAAAAATTCATAGGTTTCTATATTTAACTAACATTAAAAATATTACTGGAGTGAGTGGTTTGTTAATCAGTAATTTTAAAATCTGTAGATCCTATCAGGGCAAATCTGTTGTTAAAGATTAGAATTTTGTTATCCTGTACATATTTCTGGCTTACTTTTGGCATTGTGTTTATATACTCCACTGTAGATGACAAGCATGATAGGGAACAGCAGTGCTCCAAACACTAATAATTGAATGTCAAGCAGTTTATGTTCTCATACTTGTGGGTGTATTCAAGAGTTTTGGGGTTTGGAAAGAAGTGTTCTGTCAGAACAGCTGATACAGGTGGAAAAAACGGACACTTCTTACATACAGGGTTCTCCAAAAAAAAAAACAAAACAAAACAAAACAAAAAAAAAAAAAAAAAAAAAAAAAAAAAAACAAACAAACATGTAGGAGTTAAAGTGAAAGATAACTTTTACTTAGAATAGTGCAACCTTGTAACCCAGTACTAACTTTGTCTGTGGGCTTCAATTCTAATCACTTGATGGGAACTCATCCTCTTTTTGTAGGAAAATACTACAAAATATAAAATTAAAACCCTCCTTTTCTTCAGTGTGTGGTGTTAGTTTTGTTTTGGTATGGGTGAATGATGGACCCCAGCAGCACTGGTTTTAACATGCACAATGTATGAGAAGAACAAGGTTGATAACATTTCAATATCAGCAGTTTTTAAGGGCAAAAGTGATATTTAAGAGTGCCCGATTACTGGTCAGTAGATGATTCAAGACTTAGAGTAGTTGCAGTCACAGCAGATGCAATTGACAATGTTTACATGCTTGTTATCTTTTAAAAGATAATGTGTTCTAGAAGGCAATACAGCATTTTGTCAAAGCTTAATTTCCTTTTTTTTTTAATTTTCATCAAAATTCTCATTAAGTTAATTATATGTAGTAGAGAATTAAAAAAAAAAAAAAACAAAAAAACCACCGTTCTGCTGTTTTTTTTGGCTCCCCTAGTGTCTAGGGATTACAACTGGTGATTTAGGTTTTAGTTAAAGCAAGTCATGCTTCAAATAATGGGGTGAGCCTGTTGGCAAATTCTTACAGCCAGTTAATGCTCCATTTCATGTATCTGAAAACAGCCTTAAAAGCACTCTACAGCAGTTGGTGTAGCTTTACTCTCAAAAATTGATTTGACTTTAAAGGGGAGCTCCCTTTGCTTTCCACAGATCTATCATGTTTTTGTTTTCCAGAACTTGAGACGACTTTACGTGCATAGACATGCATCCAAGGATTCAATTTATCTCATACTTACCATGTGGTTTTCTAACTTTGTCACATTTAGCATTGTGTTTCAGTTAATGGAGAAGCAGCAAATATTTCTATGCACATAGAGGGGACAGCTGCATATCCTGCAGCACACCTAGGTAGGCTGGTATTCCTTCAAGGTTGTGTAAAAGTTGTCATTGTAAACATAAAGATGGAGTACAAATGGAAGTCCATCAACCTTGCTAACTTAGACTTTCTTACAGCTAGACACAGTGATCTGGAAACAATGTGAAAGGCTTCACTTGCACTTTGAGAGGTTTAAGTTCACCTACCTGCTACCCCCTCTGAATGCATATTGAGGTTTGCATGTTGAGTAGTACACTGAGCACTTGCCAAGCTTTTTGTGCATTGTAGACATCCCTATTCTTATTGTTACAAATTCAGTGCTTACATAAGAAAAACATTGTAAGATGAAATAGTCTTAAGTAGTTCTTCCCATGTCACAGAATCACAGAATCACAGAATTCATTATGGTTGGAAAAGACCTCCCAGATCATCTGGTCCAACCATCCCCCTACCACCAATGTCACCCACCGAACCATGTCCCTGAGCACCACGTCCAACCTCTCTTTGAACACCCCCAGGGACGGTGACTCCACCACCTCATGTCAAATAACATTTCAGGCTCAAAACAGAACTTCCTGCTTTCTGTAGCTGAATGGTTGCTGGATGTGCTGAAGGTGCTTAATGCTGTTCTGTAAGGAGTGTCAGCTGGGCTAGGGGTAAGGCTGTGATGAAAACCTGAACTGTTGTGGGACTAGATGTATTCCTAAAGGAACTCCCAAGTGGTTTGTGTAATTGAGGCTGACTGCACTGAACTGACCGACAACAGTAGGCCTAATAAGCCAACTTCATGTTTTTATGACTGTTGGAAAAGTCAGAGGCAAGTTTTTTCATCACAACACAAAATACATAAAATTTACATCTGCAGTTCAAGAAGGGTAACACTAACAAACTGAAGAATCATGAAAGTACCAGATGGAAGAGACTTAAGTTTAACAGCAAACGAAGGAATAATTTGTTTTTCTCTTAATATTTCTTTGGAGAGTGGGAGACAGACTAGAAATCTAATCACTTTAAAAAGCAATTCGTGAAGATCTAATGACTAGAAACTGCAGTAAAGGCAAGCTTCTAACTGAAAGGGGAAAAAGCCCTTAAGTATTCAGTGCACTGTTGGCATTTTGAGATGGCTTACCACTGCCTTGTAGAAGATTCTCAAAGACTGGCAGACCTTAAATGTGGATTCTGGGCTGCTGCCACACATTCCTATCCCATCAAGAGTCAATCCAAAGAAGGAATCTGGGGGGAGGTAGTGGGGAGAAATCTCTTGTGGACTTAAGCTTCTACATGGTGACATTTTACTGTAAACTTACTGCTAAATTTGCCTTAAAGCTTGTGTCCTTTGGATAATAGAGTGCACTGAGAAGTGAGGTAGGCTGCTGAGCTGAATGCTGAAAAGATGTTTTTGTCTGTGCAGTGAAAGTTAAAGGAGACACTGTTGTTTGTTTGACCTTGAGTTTGTGTGGTTAATAGTGTAGTGTTTAATTGAGTACCAGGTAAAGATTTTTAACTTTGTTTAAAAGCACAGAAGAAACAGCGGGTGGGAGGTTTATCATTAAGATTTCTTTGTAGTCAGAGGAAACATGGTATGTTCACCTTACTAACCAACGTCCTCTGGGAAGGCAAGTGCCTGAAAATTTGATGCTAACAATGCAAAACTGGCCTTCTTTCAATAGAAACCAATTTTAGTGCTACGTTTAATGAGCAAAAATTGTGTAAGAATGAAAATAACCCCCCTTTATATATTGGTGTGATGAAGAAGCTTCAGCTGATGCTTAGCTGGGAGTACAGCCTCCTTAAGGATTCTCCTGAGTGGCAGAGCTGAGCCTCAGTTTTGTACAGTTTCCTGGCAGCAGGGAGTTCTATAGTCTTGCAAAGAAGAAAGATGCCCCCAAATATGGTGGCAATGCTACTAATATAAGCTTTGTTCTGAACTTTGTGTGATTGTCCGTGGTTTTCATTTCTCAGAGTAGATTCCTTTTGCACATTGCAGTAAGTTTTTTTTTTTTTTTTTCTTTCCTTCCCCCTACCCCATGTCTTTGTTACCTCCTTGTTGCTAAACTTCAGCTGACACGATCCTGTGCTCCTCTTCTAACTTTTAGCTGATCATTTAGAAGCTGTTCCCTGTGTCTGCTCAAGAATTTGTCCATCCCAATGGAAGGAAAGTGCTCCAAGCTTGGGTACAGAGCTCCTGACAGGGCCTCATCGTGACAGCTGTATGATGGTATAACAGCTTCCCTTGTCATCTTCATAATACTTGTTAAATAAATCTTTGGGCCCATTTGCCCCTTCCTGCTGTAGTTAAAGTTTCCCCATCTTAATGCTAATTAAGTTGAAGCAAGTTATCTTTCGTTGTCCTGAATGCTGGTTTTTAGCCTTACAGTCAAGAGAACCTGTCTGCACTTGCTTTCACTAAATCCACCAGCCATTTCATTAATCAGTCCCAAAATAATTTTCATTCCTTAAGAATGCAGCTTCTAAAGGTGCACTGTCTATTTAGATTTTGGTATTGGCAAGCTTTGTCATTCTGGTAGCGTGATCCAGTTGTTCAGGTTTGTTGCAACCTTACTACCCTCATTGCTTGAAGCAGTTTCCCTGTCAGGATGTTTTTAATACAACTACACCAAAATGTCTTTCCCATTCTCCTTGTGAAACACCTAAAAGCTATGTCTTCGTTTCTACCATTTTCTTCTTTCTTTTAATCAATCTCATGTGCATATACGAGCCTGTTAATCTTTCTACCTATACCAGTCTCCGTAGTACTGTTCCCTGTTCTTCCTCCATGAATAACTTCAAGTTATTTTTTTCCCATGACGTATTTAAATTGATTACACTTCAGATAGCTTTCTAGGGTGCTTCTTACATGTCCTTTAAATATGCAATTCACTGGAATTCACCATTTTTGTTGCTACATGCTAAACGTTTCTGAACGATCTGTGCTGTCTTGCATCAAATTGTGTTGATGCTATCTATAACTCTCCCATTCAATCTGTTCCTGTGTACGTGTGCTTGTAAAAAACTGTAACTGCTCTTGTTCATGTTTGTAATGTTTCTGGGTCCTTTGTGCTCTCTTTCCAACTATTTTCAATGTAATGCCGTGGTACACAACATGTTAATGAAAACTTTTGGGTTGTATCACTGTTGCTGGGTCTAGGTGTTGTCTTTAAATGCTTCTTCCTTCTTAACTCCCTGAGTTTGAGAATACTCATAAATAGGGAAATAATGTTTTAGTGCTGGCAAAACAAATGGAAAATTTATATTTGGAAACTGTTTTGTAAAAACGATACCTCCTTTCATACGATTACTTTGTCCTCTGGTGGTTATTTGATGCTGTATGTATGCTAGTGATGGATAATTGCCCTGATCTCTTGTATCTGTTTCCTATTTGCTGCCTCTCCTGTTTTATCAGATGCAGGGACTAGTGACAGTAGTCCGATTTACTGTTAGTTCACAACATTTATGCGTTTCATAGCAAAAACATTAAGTTTCTAAAGTCCTGGGAGAAGGAGCAAGAACTTAACAGGTTAAATGGAGGTATACCCAGGTTGCACAGTAATGCTTTGTTAAGCAAATGCTTAAAACTTTCTTGAGTTGGAAGACTTGCCTTTTTTTTTTTTTTTTTTTTTTTGAGAAACCAATTAACTGTAGCTTCTAGGAGGTGTTCAGAAAAATGTTCTGACATACTGTTTATTGTTCCTTTGTTGCTGAAAGTAATCAGACTTCGGTGGTCAGGCAAGGCATCCAGAAAGATAGGAAAGTAGTTGAGCAGAAGTGTTTTCCTTGGAAAGTGATTGCACCAAAGATGTGAACAGTTACAAACAAGTAAATAATATACTTGATAGAACAAAGTGTATGTTTTAGTTGGAATACTGAAGATTATAATTGTCTTATATCTAGAGTAGCACTATATACAGTGATACTAGCTGTTGGGCAAAGGACTCATAGAAGCAAAATATCTAGACAGTAAGTCATTCATAAAAACACGAACATTGTGACAAATGATTTTAGGAGCACAGTAGGGCAGAGTTTTCCCTTAAAAGCTATTGATCTTAACAGCAGATACAACATTAAAGTTTTTGGTTTTGTTTTTGTTTTTTTTAGCATTTCTTAGCTAACACGTTTTGAATGCATGCCCATTTTTTTAATTTTGGAAGCCTTTTGGTAAATATAGCAAGTGCATGGGGGAATTTATCTGTTTTGTTCTTACAGTAACAAAACCTTTTAGGAGAGCAGATTTTCTTGCACCAAAAAAAAATGCAACTGTTGATCAAGATCACAAGTTTAAATGCAAGTTTGTGGACTGTTCAAAATCCTTCCGCAAAGCGAAGTTATTGCATTATCATATGAAATACTTTCATGGAGTGGAGAAAGCAGAATCCCAGCAAAACCCGGTAAAAAGACATATTCAAACCAGAGCTTCTTTGGCTTCTGAAAAAGCTAATCAAGAAAGGTCAAAAAGAGGACGGACCTCAACTGGTTCATTGTGTAAGTATCTCGCTGATCTCTTCCTTTTCTTTTCCTTTTTTACTTATTTATTTTTACTTTTAACAGCAGCAACAGGGAGGGGAAGCAGAAAAGAACAGAAATTGATTTTCTTTCAGGCCAAAGGAGCCTCCTTACAGCTCCCTCTTATGTATTTCTTTGTGGAGAAGAAGTATAATGATACCTGTAAACATCATGTTTTAATGAAGATAAACTGAACAAATTCCCTCATCTAGAAATATGGGTCATGTACTATAATGAAGTGACTATATAGCTTCTCTTATTTCTTTGTAAAAGCTTATTCAAGTGTTAAGCCTCTGTTTCTTCTTCAGAACTACAATCCATGGAGTTCCTCATCTTTTTCTTCCTTCCATTTTTGACAAATGCCTAACTAGTGTTATTGTAAGACTTCTTTTATCCTTTTCTGTACTAAGGCAACAGCCTGGATAATTCCATCTCTCTCTCTATTTCTTACTTGGTCTTCACATTTCACAAGCTGACTTCAAGAATATAGTATACTAGTGTAGGAATCTAATCCCTGTCTCTGCTGGACCTATGGGGAAAAAAAAGCCAGTCTTTAACAAGTGCAGTTGTTAGAGCTGTGCTTGAAAGATCCACATGCAACTGACAGTGGAAAGGGAAAAACCTTGGGGGGGAGGGGGTGGAAATCAGAATTCTTCAGTTATAACTGATAACTGCTTTGCAGTTTTTAGATTTACTTTAACTTCTGCTTCACAGTTTCATTCTCTGAAGCACTTTGATCCTGGTGTCTCGAATGCTTCAGTGACAATGTGGGTGTACCTGGGAACTGCAGTGGTGGCGTTGACGATGTGTCCAGACTTTGTTCTTGTGGGCTGCTTTCTCTTTGTACTGCAGGCCCATGAGGATTATCTGTCTTGTGTTCTGACTGAGACAGTTTTATAGAATCCATCTTCGTCTTTGCTGAATTCCCTGGTACTTATCAATCATCTTTGCACTTGATCTTTCATTAGTATTCTGTATAGTTAAGAATTTCAAAATCTTGCAAGCTAGTGACTGAGTTACCAGTGTACGATAGCAGACTATAAAGTGCTTTACTTTGCTTCATGTCTGCTTTTCATAATGTGTCTGGCAAATACTTCTCACTGGAGATGCTACTTCCTGTTCCTAACAAGATAGTGTAACTTAACTTACTGCTACTAAATGTGAACTTCTATGCCCCAGATGCTTCTGTAACTTGAAATAACACACAGGCATAAGATTTAATTAGACGTACCTTTTCTTTAAGTGTTTTTATACTTGTTTATATAATTGTTTTTATGTGTGTTTATTATACCCTGCAGCTTATATGAAACTGAATTACTGCCTAGAGAAAGGGACCTGGGACAAACGGTTTACAAAGCATGGCCTCTAACACTGCAGAGCAATCAGAGTAGGCTTCTTGCATAGAACCATAGAATGGCTCAGGTTGGAAGGGACCTTAGAGATCATCTAACTCCAACCCCCAAACCATGGTCAGGGATGCTACCCATTAGATCAGGTTTGCCCAGGCCCCATCCAGCCTGGCCATGAGCACCTCCAGGGAAATGCATTTCAAGTGTTTTTTCATAGCAGACTGCTATTCTACTTTTTGAGGAGCTGTAAAATTATTTCAGTTTGAAAAATTGTTTTCCTGTGATTGGTTTGAGGGAACTGAGTAGTGACTTGACCCTCTTGTTATTCCCTTTCCCCAGGTATATACTGTTGGTTTGATGCCGCCATCTTGGCTGCACTGGTGGGTAATTTTTTTGGTATTAAGATCTAATAATACTTCCTTATATTAAATCTCCACCCCTTTCTTCATTTGGGAGTGGGTATGTGTGGTTCATAGCATATTCCTGCAAGTAGCCCCTCGGCTGTGCTGACAGCTGCTGACTGTGAATCAGCACTGTGGTGGAAGTTGGGCAGTGGAGTTTTCACAGTCACCATCAGAGGCTTCTGTTGTGGAGCTACTGGTTTTCCTCAATAAGGAGTGTAATTTAACATCACTTATGTCATAACGTGTCCGATTATTAAGTGGTGTGTTTTTTAGCTCAAATTTCTAATTCTTAATGTTCTTCCTTTGCTGGTACCAAAAATTCTGAAGTGGGGTTAATGGGATTTATGGAGTCATATTGCTGTTTTCTACTCTGTTCTCTTGTCTTCTTGCAAGCCTCTTTTCTGTTCGTAAATGCCTGAACAGGAAGACAGGCTGCTAAGCAAGACCTTTTTAAAAATATGTTTCGGGATGTATTGCTTAGTGAGAGTGCAGACTTTCCAATGCATAATTAGGTATGGTACACTGTGGGTTTACTTTATCATCTTTGTGATCCTTTTGTGAGCATTACAACAAAATTCACCTATTCAAAGTGTACATACTTAAAAAAATATTTTACCTTTTGGTAAAAATGTTCTTTTCATAGTACTTTGCTTTATTAGATTAAGAAAAGGTGGCAACTTCTAGCAGACAAGACTTTAGAAATTAGTTTTGTTATTCCAGAAGCTTGCTTTAGATACTCCTGCTTCAGAAGCTTTATTATGTTTTAATCCTTGATCCTTCTGAAGTTTCATTTTGGAGTTCTAGGAATGTTTACTGTTTTTGCTACATTCTATATAAAAATAAACAAAAGGTTGGAAGTGAATGGAAAAATACTTACTTTTCCTGGTCCTGGAGTTCTAGGAAATGATGCAATATACAGAACAGTTGGAAAAACTTGTTGTAGTGCTTGAAATTAGAATTCTGACACACTGAAAAGAAGATGGATGTAAGCGGTCTTCATTGACCATGCTTTCAGATGCATGAAGAACAAATATAAGTATTTTGCACAAAAGTAGAGACTGAAATTTCAGTGTTTGAACTGTTGTAAACCATGCCACTTGCCATTGGCTTCAAAATTTAAGTGAGCTAGAAAATTTAATGTTGATGTGATTCATGCAGTCTTCTCCCTGAGAAGGAACTTGCCTTGGCAGTGACAAATTCGACAGATACCTCTCTAAATCCTGTAGTCAGTTTTCATAGAATCATAGAATATCCTGAGTTGAAAGGGGGACCCACATTGAGTTCAACTCCTTTTCTATGAATAGAGGGGAACGACCTACCATTGCCTAGTTGGTATTTCAGTTTTTCCTTGACTTGTCTGAACAAAATAAAGCAGACTTGAACGGCTACTGGCACATTCAGGCAATACCTCTTTTTAATTTATCAGGAGATATTACCATTGTCATGAAAGAACTTTTTTCCTAGCCCAGAGCTATAGTACTTCACTCTGAGAGGATTGCTGCTATTTGGCCTTTCAGGAAAGAACTGTCTCTTGTAGAGAACAAGGCTGTTGATTTCATGTTTCCCTGGGCTATAGGAGTTATGGGCATTTGTACCCTAAACTCTTAGGTTGCGATCTAGAGCCATATAACAGCCCTTCTGTTTAAAAGGAGAAAAAACTTTGGAGTTACTTGGTGATTGCTGTAGTGAAAGAAAAGAATAGAACCACATTCCATATTCAGATACCTTAACATAAAGTAGGTTTTGCTTTCTCTTTGTGGTCACAGCTATTTCTCTGCACAATCGCTTATATTTTACTATGATAAAATACATCCTTTTCTACCATGAGTCGTGCTCTACAAATATTTTATATAAATTTCTTCATATGAAGATGTCAGCTTGCTTCAGGTATCTCTGGCCATCCTATTGTATGTGAAATACCTGCACAAGGTTTTAGTGTCTGTTGTGTCCTGACTGAGGCCTCTCAAAGGTATTTGGACATCCAACAAAATTCAGTTTATGCCCTTGTGCCAGGGAGTGAGCTGAACAACTTTTCTTGAAGTCTTAAAGTCAACTTGTGGCAAACTTCAGTGCTTGAACAGCTGATACACTTCACCTCAGACCTTGGAGAGGCTTCATGCTTAATACGTCCTGAAGATCTGCGGGTAAATTCTAACCTTGTCAGATGTAAACACGTAGCACAGTTTGAGTGTATATGCAAGAAAATCCCACCAAAACCTTCACTGAGGTGGCTGGTGTACTCATAATACTCTTAATAACTACTTAGTACTGGTCTGAGCATAACTGTTGTACTGGCAGGGACTTCATCAGCTGATAGATACCCTTACACTCCTAAGACAGCTCTGTTGAGGTGTCTTGCTTTGAAGTTAGAACTGCTTTTGAGCGCTCAAAAACTCCTTGCCACACTGAGCTGCGTTTTTGGTATGCGTGTGTCTAGTCTGGTATGTTGCTACCAGTGCTGGCCCTGCTGTTCGTCTTGCAGTGAGGCACAAAAGAAAGCAGAGAACCAGCTATCAGTATTTTAAAGACCATAGAAAACTTGTGCTCAGCTGAGTCTGTGAAAAATAGTTGTAGGGAAAAAAAAGAAGCATGAATTTTGTCAGTGAGTTTAAATTTTTGTACGTGGTCCAGTTGTTTAAAAAAAAAAAAAAACTCACCTACTCAGTTAATGTGTCATGTTAATTGGATGAGTGTCTTAACATTAGGAATATGTATGAAGAAAGAAGGGTCTTGTCTTCACTCATGATAATGATGAGATCCTAACTATGCATGCAGAAGGAACAGGATGGCAAACTTGCTTTGCTTAAACTTAAAAGATTAAATTTATCTAAGGCATCCGGTTGTGGTGACAACTGTATAGCTGTTATTGTGGACCACTGTCGCAGAGCAGAGTGGTTTTCAAGGTGATCCTTTGGTGGTGAGTGCCCCTTTGCTAGTAGGAAGAAGATACATGGGTGCCCTACAAACATAGGGGTTGTCACTGTCGGAGATGGTGAGGAGCTTTGTTAACCCTGATTTCTGCAGAATCTCCAGTCAGTTTTGTGGCTTATCTCAAGATACAGCATGGAGTTTGTGGAGGATGGCTGTGTCAAATTCTTTAGCTGTAAGTCAAGATAAGTGGTCTTTGTTATTGGAAACATGAGTGGATGTTCTCAGCAAATGATTTCACAGCTGTGTATGGTGAATATTGTACAACAGACAACACTTGAGGAATTCAGTCTCTTTGCTTCCTGTGGATGTTGAATGTTCTTCCTAAACCAACATCTGACATGATCTGTTAGATGTGAAGGTTGTTGCATTGCTTGTTAACTGACGTGTAACATGTTCAAATCTAAGTCCCTCTTAAGGCTTTACCTGGTTAGTCTTCATGGCTTCTGCATGGCTGAGAAGATTTCATTTCTTAGAAATTAAAACAAATACAGACCTGAGATACTTCACTGCTTCCAGATCAGTTCCTCACATGAAGGAGGGTATTTCTCACAGGCTTTGGAAAGCCAAGTCTGCAGGATAAAGGCCTGAAAGAATCTGCTGGAAGAAGGCTGTGAGCAGTTACAAGCAAGCCTGTCTGTTGTTTGTTTTTGTTTTTCTTTTAATGAATTTATCTCCTGTTACTGTTATTTAGGTTCATCTGAACTAGAAATTCACCTGCTGGTGTTCCATTCCAGTGTCATGGTTCAAGAAGCGTTCAGCTATTCAGTACCCTTGCTCTGTGTCAGGGAGCTGTTGTGCTCTATTTGTAGAGAATCATATAATTCTAATAACTATGAGTATTTGGAATCATGGAGGGATTTAAGGGTACCACTGCCATCATGCGGGACCTCAACAAGCTGGAGAGAGTTGGGCAGGGAGAGACTTCATGAAATATAATGAGGGCAAGTGTAGAGTCCTGTCAAGAACAACCCCAGACACCAGTATAAGCTGGGGACTGCCCTGCTGGAGAGCAATGAAGGGAAGAGGGACCTGGGGCTCCTGGTGGACATGACCACGAGCCAGCACCATGCCCCTGCGGCCAAGAAGGCCGGTGGCATCCTGGGGTGTATCAGAAGGGCTGTGGTTAGTAGGGCGAGAGGTTCTCCTCCCCCTCTACTCTGCCCTGGGGAGACCACATTCAGAATACTGCGCCCAGTTCTGGGCCCCTCAGTTCAAGGACAGGGAACTGCTTGAGAGAGCCCAGCGCAGAGCCACGAGGATGATTAAGGGAGTGAAACCTCTCCCTTATGGGGAGAGGCTGAGGGAGATGGGTCTCTTTAGCTTGGAGAAGGGGAAACTGAGGGGTGACCTCATTAATGTTTATAAATATGTAAAGGGTGAGTGTCAGGAGGATGGAGGCAGGCTCTTCTCAGTGACATCCAATGATACAGTGGGGCAATGGGTGCAAGCTGGAACATTGGAGGTTCCACTTAAATATGAGACAAAACTTTTTCACATTGAGGGTGACAGAGCACTGGGACAGGCTGCCTGCACATGTTCCTGTGTTACCTGATCTCGGCGTTCCTGCTCCAGCAGGGGACTGGACTAGATGATCTGTCAAGGTCCCTTCCAAACCCAAACATTCTGTGAATATTTACTTTGATTTTGATCAAGTTGAGCATTATCAGGAATGTGTGGAAGTTGTAGGTTAGATGATACATACCTGTGTCCTGTCTAAGGATAAAGTGCAGGTGTCTTGATCAGAGCTACACAGGCAGCTTTAGGAAATGCATGGTCACTGGAGCACCTACTAGGGTCTTTATGAGCATTGTTCTGCTTTTACTACAGACTTACAGTATAGACATGGGTTGTTTCTTGGTAGTTTCAGCTGACTGATTACAGGGACGAGTGCTTGATGGAGAAGTTAGCAGCAACAGAACTACAAGGTGTGTGTGCAAATGCGGTGGTTTTGCTGTTCTCTGTTGGCTTTTCTTGAAATTGCACATGAGGAATTCCTATGATGGGGAGGAGACAGGAGAGTAGGAAGCCTTTTAGGAGAGACTCAGAGAGGGAGGAGCATAAAAGCATATGGCATGCTGCTGTCAGTGCTAAAACAAAGCCTGAGGTTGTTGAATGTGTGGGCTTTAATAGCATGTTCGTAAATGTAAGTTCTTAGTTGTGGTTGTTACGGTAAGTAATTGCTTTTCATTTTTTTGGTGGCCAATTTAAAAATTGGCCTGCTTCACGGAAGTATACTTGAAAATGTTGTTTTGGGATGACTTAACATACTGCAATCAGAAAGTTTACAAGTTTGGGTCTTCATAACACAAGTTTAATCTTTACATTCCCAAAAGTTTAGGATGACTTTTCATATTTTTAATCTCACCTTCTTGTCAATTTCAGTCACAACTCCTGAAGTGGATTTCAGAGTACTCAGCAGTCTTAGACCCTCTACGCTTTTCTATTGATAGAACAAAAAATATTTCAAAATTAACATGTTGATAACTATTTTTGAAGAAAAATACATCTGACATATGATAGGGTACCTTTGGACTACTCCAAAAGAGTGTTCATGGTAGCTGAAAAATATTACAGGAATGCATTGACCTATGTGTGTTAAAAGATGCAATAGTCTTGGCAAAAATCTTATTCAATTTTTACTCTTACAGAGCTAGAAAACACAATGCTCTTTCATTCCCTCATGAGTGTGTGTATGTAGATCTCAGCCCACAGGAAGCCTTTTCGTGGGATCAAGGTGGCTGCAGAATTTTTCTGATGTTAATTTATGAAATTGAGTTTAGCTCTTGGGAGAAAGGAAAATGAGGAGGCCTAAATGAAGGTCCTAGTCTGATTTTTTTTATTTATTTTTTTTCCTAGTCTGATTTTTTTTTTTTAAGTTCCCTGAGATGCTGTTGTATAAATATTTTTGGAACTTAAAGCAGGCAGAATGGTAGATAGTCAGGAATGCTTCCCTGGCTTGTTTATGTGTCTTGTCTGTGTGTACTGCCACAAACCTTTTGCCTTTCAGAAAGTTTGCTAGGATTGTGTTGTTCCCAAACAGATTATAAGGTACCATAATCTTATTTTTCAGCTACCATGTACCATGGGAAAAAGTTTTTTGTTTGAACTGATGACTTATGTTTGTGAAGGTTCGCAGAAGTGATTTCTGTTAGTGAGAAGTTCTGCAAAAATAGACTTTTTTTTGTTGTTGTTGTTCAAATACACAACTTCTTCCTGCAAGAGAAATTGGGCCTGTTGAAAATGGGAAGCTGTACATATTACCGTGGTATATTATCAGGGAGTATCTTCTGTATACTCAGGGAACATCTTCAAGGAAAATTCTTCATGGAAGAAACGTTCAACATCCTATAGCTTGTAGCTCTTTTGAGTTCAGTAAGCACCCAAAGAAAGGCAACAGGGAGTTGCCTTACTGGACAGAAGTCACCTTCATGACAGTCTTGTGGAGGAAACTTGGACTCTTTGTCTCTTTTCTGTCTTCTATTGTAGTTGATGTAAAGCACTATGGTAAATGACTGAAGGTTAACTAGTTGGTTACTAAAATTGTTACGAACACCACCTGCTCTTTTTTTCCTGAAGTTTTAACGTAGCTTCAGTGTGGGAGGAGGATCAGGGAGAAAGCCATCAGATAGCCTCAGGTTTTGCTGGGTATTCGCTGGTTCCTTCAGCCTCAAGAGATCCGCTTGCTTCTGAAAGGGACATAATGAGGTGTCTTAATGTGCCTCATAGCTCCAACTTGAAATGTAGGTCAGGCCAGAGTACTTGATTCCACTTCTCTTAAGTATGCTGAGCTTGGACTCTTTTCTTCTGTCTTCAGTCATTTTCAACTCCTGCTCACAGTTATTTAGAGAGGCTTCCAAGTGAAAAACCTACTGACATGCAAGTCTTCAGACCGGACAGAAGTTGCCTTTAGTATCCAATTTGAGATGCTTATGATGATAGAATTATACATTCTTGATGAAAAACAGCATTCTGTCAGCTTGGCTACTGGTTCTGTTTGACGAAGATACTTGATACTTGATGACATACTTCGAAGTGGCAAGAAGAATATTGCAAGAAGACTTGACTTAGTAGTAAATGAAATCACAGATGAAATTGCCTGTCTATCTCATGATTGTATGGATTTTAGGTAGTGATACTGAATTCTTGTATCTCTCTCCTGGCTGAAATGCTGTTATTTCAGTGGTATATACTTTAAAACTTCCCTTCCTTAGATATGCAGAGCTTCTATATGCTTGTTACAAAGCACACTTCTGAGAATAGGCTGTGGTTCCTCTATTTAAATCAACAGGACCTCTTTTATTTTCTCTTTTAAAGAAACATTTATCTGACCATATCGCTGCTGAGCTGAACTGTTTCTCTCTCCATATTTCCTCCATGCAGCAGTATTTCTGGACGAATAAAGATTTGGGGATTGTAACAACAACAAAAAGCATTGCAGGTCTTAGACTTTAAATGAGCTTCTGCTTAAAAACTCTTCTGTGGTCAAGTTGCTGGGACTGCAAGCTTAGTGGTTTATTTCATCAGAGATGCTCCCTAGGGAGTTTATTTCATCAGAGAGGCTCCCTATGGACAACCAGAACTGCTGCTGGTGAAGTAGAGTTCAGTTTTGAACGTATTTAAAGTTTGGACCTCGTCTTTATTCTCTTTGTAGATGCTCCTCTACGCATAGCCCTAAGGAGTACCTCATATAGAGATGAAAAAATAGAGAAGAGAAGAACATCAACCGCTGTAAATGCATTAAATAGTCACCGATATTCTGTTAGAGAACAAACCAAGGAGAACCACATAGCGAGATCACTCCGGAAGCCTCCAGAAAAAAAAAGAGTTGAAAATGGTACGCTTCTTTTAGTTTAAAATGAACTCTTGCAAAAGGTTTAAACATTGATAGGAACTGATAATATTGGTAGAAAGCATTCTATATACCTAGTTTTTAAAAGTTATTTTTTACATGAGTATACAATTTAAGCCATATTTTTCACTGTTCCTTTGTAGTGGTTTCAAATGAAGAATCAATATAATAAAATTGGTGATTTTTTGTCTATACTCAGAATTTCAATGTTCCCAGTCATGGTGTGTAACATTTTTTAGATGGAAAAAGTAGTAGAATATTTTAAAAAGAGAAGAATGTTTTCATTCAATTTGTTTATTTGATACATTTCTTAGTTCTGTTGTTGGAACAAGCCTGGGTTGTCCAAAGCGTTATTTTAAGTAATCGTGAACTTGTCGAGATGCATAAACTTGAGGCTTTACTTTTTCTGGTAGCCAGCAATCTGTGCTACTGGAAATCTCTGGGTGGCATGGCATCGCTTAAGTCTTTTCAGTGGTGTAGTGTAAACCCTGTTTATACTAGGTTCTTCTATAATATAGGTTCTTACGTCACTATTCTCTTTCAGATATGTGGTGACAATTTGAGCCACAATGGTGAGGAACACGAAAATCTGTGCTAAGTGAATTTTACTTGTAATACTTTTATTCTGGAGAATTTCAATGTTTTCACTGGTCTGACTCAGTAGGGTATTTCTTATTTGAGAGAATGGCCTAAAGACATTAGCACGAACTTTTAAGTGTTGGTGGGGTTTGACTAAGTATTCATCCTCTTTAGTCTCTTTTTGCCATTCAGGGAAATAAAGAATTTAATTTTTTTGTGCTTTCGGGGAAAAAAAAATCCTTTTTAAAAATGAGGTTGAGATATTTTTTTTTAGGATTATGTAAGGCAGTTTTTTTCTCTTAGATTATGCAAGTCTGTGAGGATGCTCCTAACCTAGGTTAGGTTGGGTGCCTGCTGTATCTGGTTGTCTTCCAGTGAGAATTCTTTTAAACTTCCAAATACTTACACGAAACAGTTTTGGATAAAAACATCCAGCAGTACAGGGTTTTTGGAAGGCCTGTGTATTTAACTGTATGAGGTAGTTAAATACACAGAAAAGTGCAAATACTTGCCTTTAAAAAGAAAAATGAAAAAATATATACCCTCTACCTCAGAGGGAAAAAGCATGGGAGCAAGGAAGATTTTGTCCCACTTACAACTGATGTGTTGAGTAATGGAAGAAATGCCCTCTCGCGTACCCTAAAAAACAGGTTAGATGATCTGCCTATCTTCACTTTCCAACTGAAAAGATGCAAAGATTTCTTGCCTATATTGACCTCAGTTATTGTTCCTCTGACCTTTTCCTGGAAGAGTGAAATGACAGAACTTAATAGTGTCCCTGCATATGAGCCGGGAGAAGGAAATGGTACCCAGAGGGTCCTGAGCACTGGAAGACTGGGAGAGATCAAAGACAAAGGAAAGTAAGATGTAGCTAGAAGCTTTATGCTGAGATATGCATATGAAGCTCTTTTTCCTTTCACCCCTTCCTCCCCCCCATGGTAACAGAGTGGGAATGAAGTTTGTGTCTTTTATTGCCAGTCATTTTCAGTCATGTTCCTTCTGCAGGACATGTAATTTGTATAGCAGCCTGCCGTCAGTGTCAGCAGCTAATGTGGCTGCTGGCAATGCACAGTTTTAGCAACCATCATTAATAACATGCCAAAGGAGGAGAAAAGCTGCAAGGGAGCAGGAGATACGCAAGGACTGAAAGGCAGGGGAGATGTAAGAGCTGAAGGCTTTTTAAAAGACATGCTATAATGATTTGTCCCCCTGCACGTTTATCACAGCTGGTAATCACCTAAATGTGACTGAGATGTCCAGTTTCTCAAAGTGGGCAGCTTGTACCTCAAAAACATAGTCTCACATTGTGGGTTAGGGAGGTTACTGAATAGTATGTTGTAGGAGGTTGACATAATGTACTGGTATGGCTTTGCTTCCTGAGTGGCTATAGACTAGTTGGGGTTCTTACGCATTTTGTGTTGGAGAGTGTTTCTGACAGTAGAGTGTCTTTAGATGTTTGTTCTGATATTGGTAATCAGTAATTGAAATAGTCTTTTCTTAAATGGGATGGTGAGTGGCTTAATCAGCTGAGCACTCTTGAGAGCAAAGCCCTTTTGAGATGCAAGGCATGCTTCCATAGTACACTTATGGTTGCACCTAGTAGTCTCTGCAGAGTCTGGAGAGTTTATTTTAAGGAACTCTGCAAGTATCTAGAGATTTTGCTGCAGAGAACTAAATCTGAAAGACAGGAGTTGTGATCAAGTGGCAGGAGATTGAAAGCAAGGGTTTGTACACGTTTCCTGGCAATGGGGTTACTTACAGCACATGCTTCGGAGGCATGTTTTGAGGATGGACTTGACTGAAAAATATCACCCAATTATTCAAAAATATTTTTTTTTCCATAAAAATAGGATGGGAAGGAAACAGAGAAAAACAGGTATAGACAAGTGAACCAGTTGTTACTCCATTTTTCTATGAAAGCAAAACGTTTGAGGAACTGTACTAGAGTTGGGGGGAGGGTTCTTATGTCAGACACAACACTACTGAAATATTCAGCAGTAATTTCAGCTAGAAACTTATAACAAATGCTCACATGTTTTGTTTTTTAATAATCTATGAAGGCTGAAACTCCAACTACCTAAGTAGAAAATGGGGCATTGGTGCCTAGTTGCTTTCTCTTACATGCTATTGTAACTTAGTTATGGGACAATCACACTAGGACATAAAACAGACCATTCCAATTCTGTGGGCTGGGAATTCTTAGAGGTAATATTTCTGGCTGTTTTTTTCTAGTGAACTATCCACGCTTGCCTGAAGAAACAATGGAGGCATTTAAGAAAAATAATAGGTAGAATAGTTGTGTATATCTTTAAAATTAAATTGGAATGTTGTCTAATTTCAGCTGTTAAAGAATATGAGAAGAACAAAGAAAGAAAATCCAAAGACTGTGGAAGGTCCAAGGCAAAGAAAAAGAAAAAAAAGAAAAAGAGAGCTAAGCCTGGTAAAGCTTTTTTTTTTTTTTTTTTTCTTTAGAGGAAAATGGTTTTGTTTCCTTGTTTTGCCTGTTACCTAGTTCCATGCTCTTGAAAGGAGACATTGCAGATATATTTCCTGTCATATCATTGCAGATATGTTTCCTTCATTTACCTAGTGGTTGTGATTTTATTGTCATTAAGAATAAACCATGATTGGCAAGACAATTTATGTGCATCATTAATGCTGAATAATAACTGATAATAGTGGTTATAATGGCACAGAATAAAACAAACTCCAAAATGCATGTGTTGGTCTTCAAGTCTGGCTTTCCATTAGTAAGATAGACTTCTATGCAAGTTTCGCCCAGTTAAAGAGTGTGCAGGTCCCCTCAATTTGTTACCAAGTGCCCTGACTACCAGATGTTCTCTGTGTATGAGAGTTCTAGCTCTCCTGTTTGAGTGATGGGGCTTGAAAATGCTGATGGGTCCTCTTTCTGCTGTTAACTTTGAGTTCTTATATCTTCACTTATTTTCAGACACTCTGATAATGAGCTGACACGTCCAAGTTTTTCTTTTCAAAAGGACAAATCTTGTGGAGACACAGTAAAATCTGTACTTAATGTCTGTACTCAGGCTTTGTCCACCTCATGTCTCATAAATTGCTGTTCCCTTTGCATTTAATAGGAAGATGGTAATAACGTGTCTTCCAAAGCCTCTGAGGATGAAATCAACAGGGAATACTTTCTTCTTCACACTTTGAATGTTATATATAAGCCCAAGATGGTTACTAGTGGTTGGATTTGCAACTTCCAAATGCAGCAGCTGATATCATAAAACTTCAAAATGTACAGATCAAGCTTGACAACTTCCTATGCCATTGATTGATGTCTAGGATCATTAAAGCAGTGTATTCATGCATAATTTGTCAAACAAGAGCTCCTTATGGAGGAGTTTTTCAGACTGGAAAGCATAACTTCTGTTAACTTTTGTGAAGACAAGCTGTCACGAGAGAGTAGAGGGAAAGAATGAACCACAAGTAGACTGACTCAGAATTGAATTGAAACAAATTACTTCAGTGACTTTCTGATGACATGGTGCCCACAGATATGTAGATATTGTACAAATCCTAATTTGTAAACTTACACAATAATTTGACAAAAAATCATACCAACAAATTGTTTATTCCTTTGTCCTTGGGTTTTTGAAACATAAATGAAAGCATGTTGGCTTCTGAAGCATCCAAAATGAGTACCAGACAGGTTGGGATAGCTGTGGTGGCTGGATGTATTTCTAGTTTCTGTACTTCAGCTTACATGATCTGGAGATTCAGCATTTTAGTGTAGAAATACTCGAATGCATACAAAAAATGTGATGTGTCGTGTTCCTAAAATTTTTGGAGCAACATGAAGATTTTGGAGCATTTCAATAGCAAAATGATAACAACAATAGTTAGCTATCTCCATAAACTAGGAGAATAAAAGAACAGGCTCTGTTTCCTTGTAGTCGGTGACATCAGGGAATGTGTTTAGCTGATGTTAATAATGGGATATGAGGGAGAGGTCTCCAGCTAACAGTGCTTGAGTAGAAGTGTCTATCTGTAATGCAGAAGCATTTGTAGATGTTCATCCTGAAGAACATGTATGTATAAATAACCGGTGTTTCCAGCCTTTCTCACTTCATCAGTGAAGATGACTGAGTTGCACAGGGTTTTTCTGGCTCAGAGGGTGCCTTTATTACCTCTAGGAAGTTTGCAATTCTTTCAGCAACATAATGAAGTCCTGGAGTCCTAGAATATTAAAGTGGACACTGTCTCAGTGAATCATAAGTGCCTGTTGTTATGATGCTGTTTTTTCTTCTGTCTTGTTTCCTTAACCACAAACTTCTGACCATAGTACTTCTTACAATTTTACAGACTACTCTGGCAGTGAAGAAAACACGGATATTTCGCAGGAACTTTCTCCTGAAAAATCAGTTGTTACAAAATGTATTTCTTCAAATAAATCATCTGCCCACACAAGCACAGAGCTGCACTGCTCTGAGTCTGGACAGCACAGAGGAAAATCAAAAACAAATGGTAAAAGGAGACTTCTTTACAGCTTACTAGTTCTGTCTTTCATTACTAATAAATGTGTGAGCTGCTCTATTACAACATCTGTGTGAAGACTAGTACTCGTAATGCAGGTTCGGCTATTCTTGCACAGGGCCTCGTCTTTCCTTTCCACTGCCTGAAGAAGCTGAACCCAATTCATTTGTCAGAGCTAGATGCTGGTGGTGCTTTTTGCTGTTTGCTTTGGCTCTGCCAGTGACTGGAAAAAGGGAAACATCACTCCCATTTTAAAAAAGGGTAGAAGGGAAGACCTGGGGAACTACAGACCAGTGAGCCTTATCTCTGTGCCTGGGAAGGTCATGGCACAAATCCTCCTGGAAGCACTGTCAAGGCACATGCAGGACAAGGAGGCGCTCTGAGACAGCCAGGACAGGTTCACCAAGGGCAAACTTTGATCACAGAATCACAGAATTGTATAGGTTGGAAGAGACCTCAAGATCACCTAGTCCAACCTCTGATCTAACTCTAACAAGTCCTCCACTAAACCATACCACTAAGTTCAACATCTAAATGTCTTTTAAAGACTTTCAGGGATGGTGACTCCACCACTTCCCTGGGCAGCCCATTCCAATACCTAGCACCCCTTTCAGTAAATAAGTTCTTCCTAATATCCACCCGAAATCTCCACTGGTGCAACTTTAGCCCCTTCCCCCTTGTCCTGTCACCAGGCACGTGGGAGAACAGACCAACCCCCACCTCATTACAGTTTCCTTTAAGGTACTTACAAAGAGCAATAAGGTCACCCCTGAGCCTCCTCTTCTCCAGGCTGACCAAACCCAGCTTCCCTCAGCCATTCCTTGTAAGACTTGTTTTCCAGACCCCTCACCAGCTTCGTTGCCCTTCTCTGGACTCGCTCGAACTCCTTGATGTCCTTGTAGCAAGGGGCCCAGCCTTCTAGGATGGAGTGACTGAGTCAGTTGACAAGGGAAGACCGAACGATGTCCTCTGCCTGGCCTTGTGTAAGGCCTTTGACGTGGTCCCACATGGCATCCTGATCTCCAGCTTGGAGTGATGTGGATTTGGTGTGTGGACCATTCAGTGGATAAGGAATGGGCCTGAAGGTCATACCCAGAGTGGTGCTCAACGGCTCCGTGCCCAGGTGGAGGCTGGTGACGAGCGGTGTCCCTCAGGGGTCTGTCCCTAGGTGCTGTTTCATATCTTTATCAACCACATAGACAGGGGGATCGAGTGCATGCTCAGCAAGCTTGCAGATGCTGCCAAGCTGAGTGGTGTGGTTGATACCACAGAAGGAAGAGCTGGCATTCAAAGGGACCTGGGCAGGCTGGAGAAGGGGGCCCACAGGAACCGCATGAGGTTCAACAAGGCCAAGTGCACCTGGGTCAGGGCAGTCCCAGACACGAGTACAGCTGGGAGAAGAACTCACTGAGAGCAGCCCTGCAGGGAGGGACTTGGGGGTTGTGGTGGACAACAAGCTCGACATGAGACAGCAGAAGGGCAGCTGCATCCTGGGCTGCATCAGAGAACAGTAGTGGAGGGAGGTGATCGTGCCCCTGTGCTCTGCCCTTGTGAGGCCCCGCTTGGAGTCCTGCATCTTGGCCTGGAGACCCCAGCACAGGAAGGATGCGGGTCTGTTAGAGGGCGTCCAGAGGACGGCTGCAAAGTTGGTCAGCACCTCTCCTGTGCAGAAAGGCTGAGAGAGCTGGGCATGCGCAGCCTGAAGAGAAGGCTCCAGGGAGACCTCATTGCAGCTTTTAAAAACATAAAGCGGGCTTATTTAAAAACAAACAAACAAAAACAAACACTTAAAGACGGGAGATTTAGATTAGCAGTTAGGAAGAAATTCTTCAAACTCAAAGGGTGGTGAGGCACTGTAACAGGTTCCCCAGAGAAGCAGTTTTCCTGATGGTTTTGTTCAAGCCACAGAGATTCTGTATAAACGCTTGAAGTAGTGTTGGAGTATCCTTAGAGTGCACTTCACCTGAATTGAGAAATATAATCTCAACTGGAGTCTAAAGAATAGAAGTCTGAAAGATTAAATTTTGTGTTGAACTTTTCTTCTGTGATGAAGACATTTCTTTGTGAGATCTACTGGTTCATAAGACAGAGCCATGTTCTGTTTTAGCTCTACATTTACACTACCAAGATAGTTCTATACAGATTGCAGGAACTAGTCTAAATCCTGTTGGAATTTATATATCTGGTTTTGTTTGTTATACCTACTTGTCTGAAAAGACTGTGCTTTTGGTTTGAGGTGCTGTCTGTTGAGAGTGAAATTTCAATGACAGAAGCTGTAAACTTAGAATATTTCTAAGAAGCTATTAATGACAACATTTAAAACTTTGTTGTAGCACTCAAACAGTAGGTCACTATTGTGGTGTTTCTTGAATTAATGAACTGAGACTTCTAGTAATGTGTGTGTACATAATTAGGGTTGAGAGTTTTCTGACCTTTCTGACTTGCTATTTTTTCTGGCTGCTTTTTATACAGAGGAAGACACTATGAGCGAGTCATCTATGGATAGCTTTCTGTGGAGTGATGATGACTGCAGTCAGGATGTTGATGTAACTACAAATCCTGATGAAGAAGCTGAAGAAGGTGATTTTGAGATTGTTCGGTGTATTTGCGAAGTAAAAGACGAAAATGACTTCATGATTCAGGTATGGATGAAGTGGAGTGTGGATGCACTACGTAGTGAAAACAGTGGAAGGTGTCAGTCCAACAGTGGAAAAACTTGTAGAAATATGCACTGATACATTCTATACATGAAATAAACCTCTGCCTTCTGGAATCGTAACATTTTTCAAGATAACACATCAGGGTGAGCAGCTGTTAGTTTGTAGAAAATCTTCATATTTTTTATAGAAGGAAAGTGGATGAGGAAGGAAAAATCTCTTGAGTCTTTAGTGGTTGGTCGTTTTGTCACTGTAGATTTGCATTTAAAAAGAAAAATACCTACAACACTTCCTAGGTTTAGAGAGGATACCTTTAAAGTAAGTGGGGCTTTAACTGGCTTTTTTTCTTCCCTCTAGTTTTGAACATGTTCAGAACATTGCTTTCCAGTCATAATATACTTCTGTTTTTCTGCTATGGCAAGAAGCTTCACTTAAACTCTCAACCCTTTATATAGTATGGACAAAAAAAAATAATTGTTTGAGCTTTTTTTGGAAGCCGAATTGCATTTGTGCATTCTGCAGCATCTTCTGTAGTTCATAATCTGCATAAAGCCATGTGTCCATTCACAATATTATGTACCCTTTGTAAACTGAGTTTGCAGAGAACTCTTTACAGCTGGAGCAGAGTCTGCTATCTGTCCCACTTAAAAGTGGTGATAAATATCTGTTTGAAACTGTCCTGGCTGTTTACTTTTAGTTCTTGAGACATCTGTAAGCTACTGGGAAACCAATCCCTACATAGCTGCTGTCAGCCATTCTACCCAGTTCCTATTCATTTCAAATAGCAAAGAGGTCAAGTTTATATCAAATAAAAACTTCAGCATTTTTTGCTTTAGTTCATTTTGGTACTGCTTCTTACATAAGCTGTATAGGCCCCTTCAGTAAATCCTCTTAAATCTTAGATGCAGAGAAAAAACATGCAGGGGGCTCAGGTGTGTGATGCTCTTGAACCTAGCTTTTCATAGTTACCATTCTGAAGAAATGTGTAGTGTTGTTTTTTCAGGAAGTTTCCAACTTTCCTAGGTAACTTTTCTAATTGTGGGACTTTTCTGTGGGACTAGAAGGAAAGGCAGAATTTGGTATGTGCCTACCTCTCAGCCTCTGCTCGTTTTTGGTGGCCCTTGCGGCTTGAATGGGTTAAGGGGAGAGGGAGTGTACTGTTGAGGTTTGAAGAATTCTTAGCTTCTGCAGAAGGGCAGAAACACCTGTTTTGCTCTGGACATCAGCAACCTCTTCTCTAGTTTAATACAGCTAATGCAGCTGGGTTTGATTTTTGTCTTGACAGTCAAGCTTAACAATTAACTTGATTGAATGCTTTTCTTTGGCCTTCCCTAGTGGTTTACAGATAAGTTACTTGAAAAAGTGCAACACATTTCTCTTAGGGCTTAGCTCATTCTGATGCACATTGTATTAACGTTGGATTCTCACAACACAGGATGAAATATGCTGTGTGTGTTAGTAGGGATGGGGGTGGTAATGGGCAGTGGTCCAAATGTGATGAATAACATCTGGGTGTTTAGGAAGAAAAGGAGACTGATAGCTATTGGGAATAAAGGGAAGCTGGCTGCTTTCTAAGAGGATGTCTCTTTCTTTAAAAAAAAAAAAAAAAAAGTGAAGGTGTAGTCTTAATATAATTTACTGGTAAAATTAGCAGAACGCAGAGAACTGTCAGCTAGCTATGAGCGTAGTCTGTGCATAGGTTTGTGTAAGGTTTTGTGGGCTGCTGCTTAGATCAGTCTTCTAGGCTGAACTAGTTTAGGTTTCTTTGAGCTCACTGCAAAGATTTTAGAAATGAGTTTAAAAAAATAAAACACACCAAAACGCATTAGCTGTGTTATAAGGAAACTGTATAAGACAGTGGGCTATTCTCTCAGTAAAAGAGATGCAGATGGGCACCATGGTGAGTACCTGCATACATTATGGGGATTGAAGCAGTAGGAATTTGGGAGCAAGGAATGAGATTTTTGGAGGAGGTAGGGTTAGACAGGTCTCTAAAGCTGCCAAATGTTGTGCTCTCCACACCCTTCTGTCAGCCTGTAGCTTTTAGGAAAAGAGTTTGGAATTTTATTGTTGTAGAAATGCCTGTGTTAGCTCTTTAAATACAGGGCATTAACTAATCCAAAGAGAAGTTCTCCTATACAATTGTGGAATTACAATGAGGAGAACCTATTTTTAGCTTTTCAGAGGTGTAATGCTAAGACTGATGCTTTTCCTTTGACTTCTGGTGTAGTTATAGCTTTGACACTTAAATTCAAATTTGGAAGTGTCTGCCCTAGAAGAACTTTCATTTAAACTTGTGTTCTATTCCTGAGCATGCAAAGTTTTGTTCAGTATATGGTTTTATTTAGAAGAATATTGTCATTGCGTTTGTTTTCATTGGGGTGTTTGTTCTGTCTTTGCTTATTACTCTTTAGAGATCTCACTGAAATATGATAACATTTGGTGCTTGAGCATGTGCCTTTGTGCCTATCTGCTTTGACTTTGTATCATAATTTGGAGCTAGAGAAGTTTAATCCATGCCTGTGACTGGAGGTTCAGTCCTCCTATGACAACTTGTGTTGTCCCCTTAAAAAAAAAAAAAAAAGGGACAATTGCAAGTCATTTTCTCTTTGAACCAGGCACATTTCCATGAATGTGCCAAATTTAGAAATTTTTAGAATACTCATCAGGCCCAGAAAAGTCCAGACAAAGTATTGCTCCTTTCTTTTTTTCTTTTTTTTCTTTTTGGCACCTAAGCATTGCGGTGTGTGCGTGTGTAAGATAGAGAACTGTGTGGCTCCATTTTGGTGGCTTTGTAGGTGATGGAGGTAAATGGAATCAGGGTATTTTTGCTCTGGTAGGTGAAAAGCTGCTTTAAATACATGTCTATTGGGCTTGGGTATTTCTTTCAAACTGAAAATTGAATTAAAATATTATTGCCCACCTGTGCACATTTTTTCTCTTCAGAATCTCAAATTTAGCTTGCTTTGAATCTCTTTCCTACCTTCCTATTGTCTGGGTAAGGGCTGGCTTCTACTTAATGTGTATCCAGAGCAATAGGCTACAGCCTGGCTCCTCTTTCATTTCGTAAGGCCAGACATCATTAGTCCTATTTTTCAGAAGTCTGTTTTTCTCTATCCATTTCCTGTGCTTCTATTTCCTCCACAATTAAACCACTAAATTAAAGCAAATGACATACTGAAAAACTGGTGGTGCCTTTCTGTCTTTCCAAGCTGGAGGAAAAGCAGCAGATAAGGAGAAAAGCATTAATAAAAGTATTAGCCGACACAGTTGAGATGTTTATCAGGTTGGTATCATTCATTGTAGGTCAGTGAAGGGCATCTAACATTGCTTGCAGTTACCATTTCTTTGTATCAGCTCATTTGAAAACCTTTGACAATATTGTCATGGTCTCTGCGTTAAGCTTTTGCCTTTTGCTCCAAGAAATATTGATGATCTACTGTCCCGATGCTTATGAAGAAAATAACTCTAAATGGACACCACACAGTTTCAAATCATATGGACTTAATATTCTTATGTGGGGTTTTGTCCCGTGTTTTAATGTGTTTTTTTTTAGGCTGTAGTTTTCGTTTTGCCTGCTTGTGGAAGAGGGGATAAAAAAAAGGCTGAAACAGGACATGTAGATACAGTTTTTACTGCTCTGAAACTGTATTGTTTATTGCATTTTTAAATAGCATAATTGCACTAAAAAGTAATGCCAAAGTATATTTGGTCTTTGCCAGTGTGATTTTGACATTTATGCTTACCAACGCGAGCAGTTTTTAATTATTATTATTATTTTTAAGCTAGTACAGCTGCACCTGAATTTTTCTTTTTTATGAGCAGAGCTACCTTTGTGGAAATGGATAAAATGCTAGAGATACAGTGAAGCATAGTATTGACTAGTCCTACATTATAATAAATATCCCTAGGATTTTGTAATTGAATATGTTGATTTATTATTTAAAGGGTGGAAATTTTAATTCAGAAAACTTGGTATATTTTGATAAAGGTTGATTGTTTTTGTCCTAGATACTGTGTGCATGCATCTTTTTAGAAAATTTTCATCTCTGAAGGGAACATTTTGACACCTTTCAGAATCTCTGGGATCTCTGCTTTGACAGCATAATTGTTGT
The DNA here is from genome assembly GCF_964211825.1 of Aythya ferina. Lineage (NCBI taxonomy): Eukaryota > Metazoa > Chordata > Aves > Anseriformes > Anatidae > Aythya > Aythya ferina. The sequence continues at coordinate 9,412,804 of NC_140315.1, read as the reverse complement.
CATTCTTCATAAATCCATGTGAAAAATGTGGGAAGGTTTGAAATACTGTAGTCTGATTCTTTAATGTATTTGTAGCTGAAAGGGAGGGGATGTTAATATACCTTGTTCTTTTAAAATGTGTAGATAATGCATCTCTTCTTAATTGAGGTAAAATTATTGAGCTCCTGTAGGCTTCATTTCTGTTGATGTGCACTTCTTGACTTCAAACAGTGTGAAGAGTGTCTGTGCTGGCAGCATGGAGTCTGTATGGGTTTACTGGAAGATAATGTACCTGAGAAATATACCTGCTATATTTGCCAAGATCCTCCAGGTACAGACATTTAAGGTTACTGAACCTTCTTATATATGTAGTAACTATTAGTTTATAAATATAACCAGAGTTCAAACTTTTTTTTTCTCCACTAGCTGTGTCTGTCTTTATAGGTAATTGAGTTCATGTATAGATGCAGAAAGTTGAATTTATGTGAATGAACACAAGTCAATGTTGTGCAATTACAGCTGGACATTAATGGAAAATGAACGTTTAACTGTTACCATCTGTGTCACCTACTTGTCAGTAATAGGGATTTAAGTTTGGTTGTACAGTCTGGCTACAGAAAATTAATTCATAACTGCTCAGGAAACTTGAGTAAAGACTCCTTATGAATAAAGTGTGAAAACATCTTATGGGACTTAACTGCAGCTTTCTTCCAGTGAGGCCAGACTTACGCACTGGTTAAAATAAAAAATCAAGAGCCGGTCTAGTTCTCAACAGCTGTCATGTCCTTTACTTGTTTTGAAAAAGCATGTGTATAAATACAAACATGTTATCTTGGTTAACACAGAGTTGATTTAAGCAGTACTTCCTCTGCTCCAAACTATGAAGCTGTATATTTTTTAAAATGTCTCAGTCCATCTTATGCAGCAGATGAAACTACACTTAAGGCATGGATTGTTTTTGACTTCCTACTCTGAATTATGAAGCCTTGCTGAGCATGGAAGTGGATGAGGTTTGGGCATGTGTCCTTGTTTATATGTTATGAGATACCTGGGATACCTGTCTGCCTCATCACAATCCAAATATGCACATAAACCCAAAGAGTCTTGTGATCACTGCTTTTTTGACTATTGAAAATCACCAGCTCTTTGGTAGCTTGCCTAATTGATTTGTGACCAAGCGTTGTGTGTATACTATCATCATTTGCAAGGAAGATATGCTATGCTTACATGCAGTTATCTAAGCAGTCAATTTATAATCTGTTTGCCTTCTTTTAATGGTGTTTTGCACCCAGGATTTTAACCATTTATTTTCAGGATGCTTTGACTTGATTTGTGTAAATTTAAGTTATAAACTCAACTGAAGTGCATGTGCAAACTGAAGTTGTGCCATCATGCTTGAACTGTTTGTATTTAGTAGAAAATGTTACTAGAATGCTTTTCAGTAAAAACTGATTACAGCTACCATTTCACTTGCTTAATTAGTTTAATCACTTTTACTTTATCCTGAGACTTTTATTTTTTTGCTAGGATTTAATTTTTACTTGTCTTGGAAAAGGAAGTTGTATCAATTCTTTTTGACTGCAAAGCTACTAAGTGGCTTCTGAATTTCAATGAACCTTCCATGAATTTATGAATCTGCAAATAATATGCTTTCAAAATTGGTTGTAGCCATTCAGCAGACTCCTTATTTAGGAATTTTCCCTAGTTCTGGGACTTCTTACAGCACCATTGATGTTGTTGAAAGTAAAAGCAAGCTTAGTGTAATTATGTCAAAAAACTATACAACTGTCATCTTCGACAGTTTATTGAGTCAGGTTTGATTTTCAAGCGATTTATGTTCAAATGCCATTTGCTCTTGCTTAAGCAAAATTTTTTATAATGTTTATTATGTGGCAGATGTTCTCAAGCAATGGAAAGCATACTTTGTTAGATTCTGTCTTCCTCTCTTAAGCTTATTCACCTAGAGAGAGAGCACTTTGTGTCTCTGAGTACACCATTAAGTAAATGACGCCATAGGCTTTAGTTGGATAATGTCAGTGCTGTTCAGATAACTAAGGTTTTAAAATGATGGGTTTTAATCTTGTTGACTGAACTGCATTTGCAGGTGGGAGCTTTTCTAACACACAGATAAATGTGATGAGGTTAATACAGATATATCAGGAACATCTCCAAGGTGGTTTTGGCCATACGTAGAAGGCTTCTCTCTTCAGTGTATCTGCCTGAAAGGTTGAGCTATTATAGCCTAAAGAATTTGCTCTTTCCTGAGGTTTTTTGTTTGAAAATGAGGTCTCTTGGAGGTATTGCCTCAAAACATCAGGTATTGTCCTATACAGCCTAGTGGTTACATGCTCACACTCTTGTACATTGTCTTCAAGACAGGTTTAACATTGAATATAAGTTTAAAAGTATCCTTTATGTTGATGGATACTCATATTGGGCATGATATGCAGACCTTTTTGTCATTATTTTTAATTACCCCCAAAAAGAGATACAGACACCACCTATGAGTAATTTCTCAGTTGGGCATCTGAGGAGTTGTTCTGATTCACTGCCGAAATTTTCAGCAGATGTTAACCTGCTTGTATTGGAGACTGTTTTTTTCCTGAATGTCATTCTGAGTCTGTGATCCCATATTACCTCTGGCTTTGTAGGTTTGCAGACTGGGCTGTATATATGCGTATATGGCCAGTGAATGGTGTTTCTCAGAGTGCTGAAGTGTCTGAGAACATCTGTTGTAACAATGCAATTCACAGAGGGGGGGGGGCATTTGATAGTTTTCTTTGTTTGGATTTTTTTCAATTTAGGAAGCATCTGAAGTTTCACCCTCTTCTGCTAAAACCCTTTTTTCTTGTATTCTTAAGTTACTTTTACTGATGCGTTTATCACATCTAATATAATTTCATTTGTTATTGTTGATATCTCAATGTCTTAAGCTAGAATTAGCATTATTAATAGCTCAATATATGCAAGATCTCCATCAACACAATGATTCCTTGTAAGATTTACATTTGACTATATTAATACGTGCATTAAACTGTTAAAGTGATTCCAGTAGAGAAAGGAATTTCACTGTCTCTTGCTTCATTTTTCTGTCTGCAGAGTTGTATTCAGACTAGCTTTAATTATAATCATGGTTACTAAGAAGTGTGATACCCTGCTAAAAACACTTTGTTTGTCAGTTGCATATTCTGTTGTGGATGTCCTTTAGCATTTGGAGTCTGAATGCTCCAGGCTCTCACACTTGGGCAGAGGTTTTCTTAACTAAGGTGTCATCTCACTTCCCAGTTACAGGTTCTTCATGGCTTTGGAGTTTTGTCTGCTGTCATGGATCTTTGTTGGTGTTACTCATATGAGCTAATAAGATGTTTCACAACTGAAAAAATCAGAATTGCTATGTAATATTAACAATCCATGGTTAATGCTTCTTTTTAACATACTCGTTACTGTTGCTTTAGGTCAGAGGTCCAGCTTAAAGTACTGGTATGAAAAGGAGTGGTTAAGTAATGGTCACATGCATGGCTTAGCATTTTTGGAAGAAAATTATTCCCACCAGAATGCCAAGAAGATAGTAGCCACTCACCAGCTTCTCGGTGATGTACAGAGAGTGATAGAAGTACTGCATGGACTGCAGCTGAAGATGAGCATATTAAAGTAAGCAATATCATTCGGCATGTTCTCAACATGAATTTGATGTCAAATGGTAGAAAAATAACCAGAAATTCAGACATTTTTGTGCTTCTTTGTGGATATATAACAACATAGTTTGAATTGCTGGTGTTATCTTGGAAAAGGATATCTTGGCTTCTAAGGCTTCTTGGCTTCTAACCTTTAGGTATAGAGTCTCTATGGAGCTGGAGTAGAAAGCTCTGGTGAGTGAACGCTTGGTTTCTACTCTTCTAAAAGTTCCTTCAAGATTGCTCATCAAAGGCATAACAGACGCCATCCTAGGTGGAGGCAGAGGAGATGCTGGTATAAAGCAGCTTGGACTAACGTGAGCCCTTGGCAGTTGCACTAATTGTTTCTTTAAGAGAGACAGAAGAAAGCTTAGCTAACATAGAGCAGATTAGAAAGAGGTTACTGTGTAAGGAAAATCGGCATGTTTTCCTGAGTGGTTTAGCTAACAGCTTCAGAAGCCGGATCTCTGCCTTCATGTGCCAGGAAGCACAGAGTGGGCTTGGGGGGGCGAGGACCCTTCTCCTTTGCATGTGGTTGAGTGCAGGTGCTTTAGCATCAGGATTTGCTTCTGCTGCTTTCTTGCAGCCTGTAGCAGATGAGCTGCCTGTCCTTTGAAGATGAGCAGATCGCTTCTGCTTTGCTCTCCTCTTTACTGCTGTTTTAATGCCTGGCAAATATGGAAAAACAGTATCAGCGTTCATGATAAATTTTAATTTTTGTTACATCCATGTAAGAATCTATCTATAATTGTCCCTGATGCTGGAATAAATAACTTTTGAGAGATACTCTGTGTAATTCAATTTGAAAACAAGAATTTTTTTAAAGAAGGCAAGTGGTGTACCAGGCAGTAGTTTGCTTAGCATCTTGGAATTTAAAGGAAATAATAAATAAAAAAGTACTAACCCCACCCCACCAAGTCCACAGTTGTTGTTAAGAGGGTTATGCAAGTTCAGCGGATTGAATTTTAAAGCTTCTTTTGGGGAACTGCAGGCAAAAGTCTGATACTGAGTGGTTTGAGGAGTTTCTTTGCTTTACTGTTGTTAGAATTGTTTAAATACACATTGATATTTTAGTTCAGTGTTGGTGCATTTGACTTACCTGTTTAATATATAAATATAAATATCCCAATGAAAATGGATAACAAATAGCAAATATTGAAGAAAAATGCTGCTTTCAAGCGCAATGTTGGTGAAAAATTGTATCCATCTATTTGAAACTTATTCTTCAGTTGATTTCTTAATATCATCACTTGGCTTATATACAGTGTTACAGAAATGAAAATTGTGAACATAAGAGCAGTATAGGAAGATATCCAGTTGAGATCAATGAAATTATATTATTTCATAATTGTTTTTAACTGAAAATGACTAAAGCATGTAGTACTTGAAATGTTATTACTTGATTTCTTTACATGTTTCTTTACATGGTAAGGTAGTGTACTTAGTAATTTTAAAGTTTAAATTTGGTGGGTGTTTCACCTTTTTATGTTTGAACAGAAATAAAGAACATCCTGACCTAAAGCTTTGGTGTCATCCGTGGAAACACATTACGGTGGATGAAAAAATCCATACGAAACACATCATTCACATTGAGGAAAACTGTTACAAAGAGGAGACGGCAAGTTATAGAACTTGGAATGGGACAGTTGAGAAACCCTCAGCCATTCCTTCTGTAGAGGAATCTTACATTACAAGTGAACACTGTTACCAGAAACCTCGGGCCTACTACCCTGCAATAGAGCAGAGGTTGGTTGTAGAAACAAGAGGTTCAGCCATGGATGATGGAGTAAATAGAATAAGAGAAAATGGGGACGATGTCCTGTCAGAGAGATTTGGTTGGAATCTGGACCGAGAAATATGCAGGATGGAAAATGAATCCAAACACAATTATTCCAAGGTATTTATGTTAAAATAACCCTTGCTGCATAGAGAATGTGTTTGCCTGGCAAAGTGCAAAGCTGATTAGTCCTTTTATTAGCATTTAGTTTATTCATTTGTGCTTATTTTTTTCATGTCATACTGTTAAACTTAGGTGGTCAGAGCAAGTTAAAATAATAGCTGTGTTCGTTTCTATCATTTCATTTAAAAAAAAAATGAAGCAAATTGAAGATGATTTCTGGGCTCTAAATCATCTGTACAGTATGTGGAATATGCATTGTGGTCTTCTAATAATTTGTTGCTCCTTTTCTATGGTTTAGGCACAAAAGATAAACCCTAACAACAGAACAAGGAGAGAACAGGGCAAGCACATAAGATACTCTCAAATACACTGGTATTCCACCTTTTCATAGAATCATAGAATATCCTGAGTTGGAAGGGACCCACAAAGACAGAGTCCAACTCCTGGTTCTATACAGGACCACTCAATAGCCAGACCATGTGTCTTGAGAGTGTGGTTCAAACACTTGAACTCTGGTAGGCTCGGTACCATGACCACGGGCCTGGGAAGCCTGTTCCAGTGCCTGACCACCCTCTCGATGAAGAACCTTTTCCTAATCTCCAGCCCAAACCTCCCCTGACACAGCTTTTAGTTATTTCCAACTTGATCTCACACTTCTTTTAATAGTTGCATTAATTAAATTGTTTCCAGGTTCTTCAGGCAATGTATGTTTGAAAAAAGGAAAAGGAACCTGAACTGATAGTTAAGGACAATAACCATGGAATAGTTGTTTGTTTTATTTTTTCCTATTGGAGCATTCCAATTTTCTCCCTTTAATAATAGGTTCTCATTTTCAGCTCTACCAGATCTAGTAAACTTTTAGGAAGTCCTCTGCTATACCTCAATACAAAAATAATGCTTGTTTTGTGGTGTGAAGTCATATGAAATACAGTCTAACAGATGTTAGAAAGCTTCAGGGGAATAGTGAATTTTTTTTTATTTTTTTAAGAAATCGTAGAATCATTAAGGTTGGAAAAGACTTCCAAGATGAACTGGTCCAACCATCACCCTACCGTCACTCTCACCCCCCTAAACCATGTCCCTAAGCACCAGGTCCAACCTTTCCTTAAACATCCAGGGACGATGACTGCACCACCTCCCTGGGCAACCCGTCCCAGTGCCTGACTGCTTTCTGAGAGTCTCCTAATTTCCAACCTAAACCTTCCCTGGCACAACTTGAGGCCATTCCCTCTTGTCATATCACTAGTCGTCTGTGAGAAGAGCCTGACCTTCAGCTCCCCACACCTTCCTTTCTGGTAGTTGTAGAGAGCAATGAGGTCTGCCCTGAGCCTCCTCCAGACTGAACACCCCCAGTTCCCTCAGCCGCTCCTCACAGGACTTGTGCTCCAGGCCCTTCACCAGCTTCATAGCCCTCCTCTGATACTCTCCAGGGCCTCGATGCCCTGCTTGGACTGAGGGGCCCAAAACCAAACACAGTACTCAAGGTGCATCCTCACCAGAGCAGAGTACAGTGGGGGACCATCATCTCCCTGCTCCTGCTGGCTACACTACTCCTGAGACAAGCCAGGATGCTGTTGGCCTTCTTGGCCACCTGGGCACGCTGCCGGCTCACGTTGAGGCAAGCATCAATCAGCACCCCCAGATCCTTTTCCTTTGCAAATAACTTCTCACTGCAGCACAATTTGTTCTTTTGTTCATTACTGTCATGTAAGAAAGTTCAGTTTTCCCCTGGATCCACAGACCTACTGCAATATGTTCCAAATGGAAGTTGTCAGGGAGCTAGCTATACGTATATACAGGTCAACGTTACATTTCTAAGATGAGGTGCTTGTGAAGTTGCAAAGACTAGGTCTTAGCAAAATAGCCATGAAAACATGTTGCTTTGGATACTCTTCTTCTCTAATCCTCTGTTCTATTAGACTTTTGATGCCTTTTTTTTTAAGGCATCTGTGTTTCATGTTTATTTAGATGATCTTGCCCAAACTGCCTTAACATTTCTGTATGACCTCTCCTCTCAGTCTTCCATTAACCTAAGATTTGTTGAGCCATTACCTCGGATAACCGTAAGGACCCAGATAGTCCTTCTCACTAATTTCATTTCACTGTAATAAATTACTGATGTATGTATTTCTGCTAGGTAAAAGACTCTGTATCTAAGAAAGTCTCTCCAGAGGAAGCTATTGAAATGAAATTACTGGAAAAGGACAAAGAAGGAGTTGTGAATTCACAGCTGCAGTGGCAGCTTAATCTTTTAGCTCATGTGGAATCTCTGCAAGATGAAGTCATACACAGAATGGATTTCATTGAGAAGGAACTAGATGGTAGGTGGCATTTTTCTGTTTTAAAAGCTAACTGTATTTTTTCCTATTCAAATAATACTGCCAGTTTAAAAACATGCTGGCTTTAATTTTGCTTCTGCAGACCTACAAAGTGATCAGCATTGCATTGTCAGAAGTACTGCATTTAATAGTGGAAAATAGACGTGTTCCTGGTGCTCAAGGATTTTAAAACAAAATTGAAGTTCTAGATAACATTGTGAAGAATTTTAAAAAGAAAAAAAAAAGTTCTTGTTAGATCTCTAAATATTGATATCAGATGATGTAGTAGAATACCTTCCATATCTTCTTGCTTTTGTGTTTTTTTCTTGTTCCCTAGCACTTCTGTGTCTTTTAGCCTTGCTGGCTGTTTTAGCCTATTCCAGGTGGCCTCATGAGTACGCAGGACTGTTATATTTTTCTGTATCACTTCAAAATTCTTTACTTAGAATCACAGCATCATAGGATATCTTGGGTTGGAAGGGACCTTAAAGATCATCTAAATCCAACTGCCCTGCCATGGGCAGGGATGCCACCCACTAGACCAGGTTGGCCAAAGCCCCATCCAGCCTGGCCTTGAACACCTCCAGGGATGAGGCATCCACAGCTTCTCTGGGCAACCTCTTACAGTGCATCACCACCCTCTGAGTGTGAAGTATTTCCTCCTAACTGCTAATCTAAATCTTCCCTCTTTTAGTTTAAGATCATTCCCCCCTTGTCCTATCATTACCTGCCTGAGCAAAAAGTTGCTTTTTTCTTTTTCTTTTTCTTTTTCTTTTTCTTTTTCTTTTTCTTTTTCTTTTTCTTTTTCTTTTTTTTTTTTTTTTTTTTTTTAATAAGCCCACTTTTAAGTATTTAAAAGCTGCAATGAGGTCTCCCTGGAGCCTTCTCTTCAGGCTGCGCATGCCCAGCTCTCTCAGCCTTTCTGCACAGGAGAGGTGCTGACCAACTTTGCAGCCGTCCTCTGGACGCCCTCTAACAGACCCGCATCCTTCCTGTGCTGGGGTCTCCAGGCCAAGATGCAGGACTCCAAGCGGGGCCTCACAAGGGCAGAGCACAGGGGCACGATCACCTCCCTCCACTACTGTTCTCTGATGCAGCCCAGGATGCAGCTGCCCTTCTGCTGTCTCATGTCGAGCTTGTTGTCCACCACAACCCCCAAGTCCCTCCCTGCAGGGCTGCTCTCAGTGAGTTCTTCTCCCAGCTGTACTCGTGTCTGGGACTGCCCTGACCCAGGTGCACTTGGCCTTGTTGAACCTCATGCGGTTCCTGTGGGCCCCCTTCTCCAGCCTGCCCAGGTCCCTTTGAATGCCAGCTCTTCCTTCTGTGGTATCAACCACACCACTCAGCTTGGCAGCATCTGCAAGCTTGCTGAGCATGCACTCGATCCCCCTGTCTATGTGGTTGATAAAGATATGGAACAGCACCGGTCCTAGGGACAGACCCCTGAGGGACACCGCTCGTCACCAGCCTCCACCTGGGCACGGAGCCGTTGAGCACCACTCTGGGTATGGCCTTCAGGCCCATTCCTTATCCACTGAATGGTCCACGCACCAAATCCACATCACTCCAAGCTGGAGATCGGGATGCCATGTGGGACCGTGCCAAAGGCCTTACACAAGGCCAGGTAAAGGACATCGGTCGGTCTTCCCTTGTCAGCTGACTCAGTCACTCCATCCTAGAAGGCCACCAGATTGGTCAGACACAGTTTGTCCTTGGTGAAGCTGTGCTGGCTGTCTTGGAGTGCCTCCTTGTCCTGCGTGTGCCTTGACATTGCTTCCAGGAGGGATTTGTTCCACGAGCTTCCCAGGCACAGAGATGAGGCTCACCACCTGGCCAAGGAAATGAGCAGAGGTTTGTCTCCTGTGATACTGCCCCATCCTCCTCATGCATCTTAGTTCAATGCTACAGCCCTTTGGCTGGCTGTATTATATCGTTGCCTGAGGTCTCAGTCAGTAATATGTCTAGTTCACATTTCACACTGAGAAGCTTAGAAAAGGGATTTGTTCTGAATTTGTTTTCTTTGTGTAGTAGTCTGCTGTTTATGCTTTTAGGTTTCCTCTCCATTTTCTTTTATCTAGTTACTATTGCCTGCCCAGTTGTCTGTGTAGATGGCAAACTTCTTACATTACTGTTCTGTTGTTTTAGGATCTGATCTTAAGTTACTCTGATAGTATAATCTTTCTGTACCACAGCGTCCTTGCTCTGGAATTGACAGGTCAGAGGAAAATTAGCACTAGATTTCACAGTGTCTGGTCATGAGTTTTCCCTTACTGCACTGCTTTTTCCTGGGAACATCTGTATGTTCTTTTTTAACTTCCTTTAAATGTGAATTATTTTTATCACACTGTATCAAAAGCTATTTGTAATGATCGATTATTTAAAGAACTTGTTTTGTGGCTTAAGATCTATTTACTGAGAACTGAAATGGTGACAGTTTTGTTTCTCTTTGCAGTTTTGGAGAGTTGGCTGGATTATACAGGAGAGCTGGAGCCACCAGAACCACTAGCTCGACTCCCACAACTCAAACATTGTATAAAGCAGCTTATAACGGACCTAGGCAAAGTGCAACAGATTGCACTTTGCTGCTCATCATGAGACTAGAAAGTATTGGAGACTGTTATTGAGTGAAGTTGGAGCATCTGATGTGAACAGCTCTGTGTATTTAAATGAATTAGCATGCTGGTTGCATGTGATGCAGATTGACTTCAGGGATTTGTGAAGAACTGCTGTTCAAAGAACAGCAAAAAAGGTTAATTTTATCTCATAATTTTGGGTTTATTAGGCAATTATAACAATATGGAAGAGGTTAATACTGTTGTCTTCAAAGGTTGTGTGTTTGTTGATAAATTATACTTAAATTTTCACTCCTTACAACTTGTTCATTGAAACGGTAGACTTTTTTCATAATTAAATTGACTAAAATTTGTGCCACTGAAGAACAGAGTTCTAAGAGCCAAAAATGTTTAGTTGACAGAGGTTGTAAATAACTTTGCATAGTTTAAGTGACTTGTGTCATGTTTTATTCCTTCTGGTTTATGCATAATAGCACACAGTATTTAATCATTAGGAAATGTTATAACAGTTTTCAGACGTAGTAAGTATGAATGTCCTGCTCTTAACTATAAATTGTTACGTGGAAGTTTGCAAGTAACAGTGGCCTAACTCTCCCCTTCTATTATATTAAATAATGTAGCAGAAGGTCACAGGTGGATTGCACTTACTTTCGGAATAAATGATTGTTTTCCATATTTATCCTGTCACTCTCACGTGACTTGGTACTGGGGAAACCCCTTAACGTTGTGTTTGTGCATTCTTGAACTCTTCAATATGGCCATACCGTGCCTCCTGAGCTAGTGCTAGCAGGACACCCACACCCTTGTGGCAGTATAAGATATTGCCGTGAAAAGACTTGGGATGTGCTTGGAGTTCCAGACTTGAGCAAGGTCTGTAATGGACATTATGTAGTTTTCTACCCATTTGTTAATAATTGCCATTCCGGTTATATTTTGAAATGTAGATTTTTTTTCAATACTCTGAACGTGTTCATTGTAAAGACTTACTATGAATGTGTGGTTTTGGGAATCAGTTTATTTTATATTTGTGTAAATAAAGCCTCAAGATCTATGCATGAGGTACTGTCCTCACAGACAGTGAGTGGGTTATTATATTAACAGTATGTTCACAAAGTCCCTTTTTCTACCTTATGTTTTAATTTTCTGGTTTGTATTATTTTGTCAGAGCAAGGTGAAAATGCTGCTTAAGTTCAAGTTATATTATACAGTACTTTTTGAAACATTGATGTGTTGTAAGTATTTGAAATGTTAAGAGCCTTTCAACTGCAGATCATAGCTCCATAAATAATGGCTGCGACTTCAGTTTTCCTTCCCTAACGTTGCCGAGTTAAGTTCACTGTTGAAAATGGTAAGCTGTTTTTGCATTGAGAGGGTGTCCTGAAAAATCTGGATGTATCTTGATTTTTGTGTGTGATGGTAACACCGAAGGGTAAAATCAAAGAACAGTTGTCATTGGAAGGCCCGTAACTATACAATTTATTAATCTTGGATATGAGCCTGTAACGTTTGTATACTGCAAAGAATAATGACTTACTATGTAAATTCCTACAATAATATTGGAAATTTTAAGTTAACAGTATCTACACAGTGAATATTTTAATCAGTTACTTCAGACAACAATAATTAGGCTTCTCTAGTAGTAACTAAAGCTTTTGTGCCAGGAGTCATTTCAGGGAATAATTTGTCTCACAGTTTTGTAGTTGGTATATAGTGAATACAACTTATGTACAGCAGAAAAATAAATTTATTTTTCTGTAACACAGTTGGAATAAAGCTTATGTGATATTTAAGTAGCACTTCGATCTCTGAAGATGATACCAATGTTATACTCTCTCTCTCCTGTTAATGACACCTCAATTTATAAATGCTGTGTGTAGCTCTAGACCAGGCAACGTTAACCAACCAACCAGAACAGCATCAGAGGAGGACTACAAACAACTGTGAAGGTTTGTGGTTTTTTCAGGTTAGAATGACCAGAAGGGTGTTCCCTGGTTGAAATTCAAAGCACGTGTTTCCACCAGGAGTCTGAGAAGAATATAGCTGCTACTGAGCCAGCTGTGCTTGCAGTTTGAGGGTGTGAAGACAAGTCAGTTCCTGAGCAGACACTTCTCCAGAGTGGAACTTCTTTCCGAGCAATTGCTTTTTGTGTGCTCATTTTAGGTTTTTACTTCTGCTGTGTTTTTGTTTTTTTTCCTTTTTTTTTTTTTTCTCAGGGCAATACTTATGGTTTGGAAGAAAAGACAGTTCTGATGGTTGAGTGAAATGACATACTGGAGACTTGTTTTCCTTAGTAGAGCTAGAGAATAAGTTCTTGCAGGTAAAGACTGAAAATATTTATTTAAAATAGACTAGCATTTTTCATGTTCAGGAAAGATTCTTTAATGTACTTTTCCTGGATTCATTTTTGTCCTTTTTTTTTTTTTTTTTGCAAGTTTCCACATTGTTATTTCTTAGTCTGGACCAACTGTTTGGTCTGGCAAGTCACTTTTTTATGTTTCTTTAAATCACTGGTAAGTGAATGCAACGTGGAGCCTTGATGAAATGAGCAAACATTGCACTGTGGATACATAAGTATATTTGTCTTTGTTAATGCACTATTAGAACTGAGGGCGCTGTATATAAAATTTTGCTTTGGAGCAATATTTGCAAAACTTGAAAACTGTACCTTGGTGTTTGGAATAAATAAATAGGTTTTTGTTGGTTAAGTCTTAGTAAAGTCTTTGTTTCTATTAATGATTATTCACTAAAATATTTTTGGACTCTTGTGTACACTTCACATTGAAACATAGGTACAGTAGTTAGAGTAGAATGGAGATCTTAACTGTTCTCAAAGCATCAGTGATTGTTTTCCAGATCTGTCTCATAGATATTCCTAATAGGTAAACTCTGTGTTATACTGTTTTAGAAGGGGAGCTTATATTTTATTCACAAATCCAAAAAATAAAAATTATTTAAACACTTAAAATATATATTTCAATGATGGAGCCCACCAGAGATGCTGCAGAGTATTTTGCAGTGTCAGTGAGAGGCACCTGGCTCATCTCTTTATACTTGGGTCTTTTGTGAAAGAAATCACTAATTTCAGTACTATTTTGAGGTGGAGATGTTGCCCCTTTGGCAGTGGGCTTGCAGGTGTTTCAGGTAGACTTGGGAGGGTTGAGCTAGAAGGGAATGGTTATGTAGCACCTGTGACTGATCCTAAAAGCTACCAGTCAAACTGAAGGCCAGCAGCAGCAACAAGCTTAGTGGAAAAGCTGAGTCTTTGCTGTACAAGGGAGTGATGATAAAGCATAAACATGAGGAAAGTTTGTTCCTTTGTCCTAACAAGCCAGTCTGCATAACTTCATTCTTGAAACAAGCTTCCAATAGAGCTCCAAGATTGTAAAACCAGCAGGTACTGCTCTGCTGGAGCCTAGCTTGTGAAGCCCAGAGAAAAAGGCCGCTGATGGCAGAGCCAGGCTTGTGTTTCATGGTTGAATGAAATCTGCTCACATTTAGAAAACCTGGCTCTGATGTTTAAGTGATCAGCAGTGTGAAATAATGTGCTGAAATGTGTGCAGTGGCTGGCTGTGTTTGGGAATGTGTGCCCTCTGCTATGAGCTGCTTTATATTTTACTTTGGTGTTAGGGTTCTCCTGGGGGTAGACTGTCAAGTCAGGAGACAGTTGCCAAATCATCAGCCTACACATGGGTAGATTCACCTCAAGGCTTTGTCGGTCTAAGAAATTTTATACACAAACATTTGAATATTCTCACTGTTACTTGTCCACGTTATCAGCTATTGTAATTACAATGATACACATTGATTGTCATCCAGACCTTGGAATCTCATTCACGCTTGATTTGATGCTGGAGCAGCATTGCTGCTGCAGTGCTGGTGTTTCAACAGCTCTTCACTCTTGTGAAGACAATACATGGAGCTCTGCACTCTTCTCCCCACAATGAAGTACTGTTCAAATAAGTAATCAAAACCTCAGAAAACAATACATTTTTTCCTCATTAGACCATACATGCACACAGCAAAACTGCAACCCTAAGAGGAACTCTTCCAAATAATGAATGCTTGGGCAATAGTAGCAGAGCTTCTAAAAACTAGATTAAAAAAAAATAAAATAAGGGGTGGGGGGTAGAGTTTTTGCATCGGTAATGGCTGATCAATGCCTATGAGTATTAAAAATATGCCATGCTTAAGGACAGTGTGGGTGCCTGTTTCCCATGCTTATGGACCTGGGTATGCTGGCCTCTGGGGTAGAGGCAGGGTTGTATGTACTGCTGAAGGCTTCCGAGCAGTTGGTTGATAGGTGGATTGAGTCTGTGTGCTGCTGCAAGGGTCATTGAAAGAGAACCTGCCCACAAAGTGCTGCTTTTCTATGCCTTAGAGTGGCAAGAGTATTGGCTGTTGAGCGCCACGCTGAATCTAGGCTGCAGCCATAGCTGTGTCCTCTGAAGAGGGGACCAGAAGGAGATGCTTTGATTGTTGTGCAGCTCATTCAAATACCTTCAGAAGTCCCCTTCATCTCAGCAAAGGCTTGGTGGCCATGGTTCTGCAGAAAAAGGAGGAGATGCTTAGAGGGAGCTGGACAGGATGGGTTGATGGGCAGAGGCCAATGGGACGAGGTTGAACTTGCTAGGTGCCAATTCCTGCACGCTGGCCACAACAACCCCATGCAATGCTACAGGCTTGGGGCTACAGGCTCAAAAGCTGTGTGGAGTAAAAGGATCTGGGGGCATTGGTCGACGGGCGTTGGTCGATGCTCGCATGAGCCGGCAGCGTGCCCAGGTGGCCAGAAGGCCAACAGCGTCCTGGTTTGTCTCAGGAATAGTGCAGCCAGCAGGACCAGGGAGGTGATCGTGTCCCCCATATTCTGCTCTGGTGAGGATGCACCTTGAGTACTGTGTTTGGTTTTGGACCCCTCAGTACAAGAAGGGCATCGAGGCCCTGGAGAGTGTCCAGAGCAGGGCTACAAAGCTGGTGAAGGGCCTGCAGCACAAGTCCTCTGAGGAGCGGCTGAGGGAGCTGGGGGTGTTCAGTCTGGAGGAGGCTGAGGGCAGACCTTACTGCTTTTTGTAAGTACCAGAAAGGAAGGTGTTGGGAGCTGGGGGTCAGCCTCTTCTCACAAATGACTTGTGACAGGATGAGAGGGAATGGCCTCAAGTTGCACCGGGGAAGTTTACGTTGGAAATGAGGAGCCATTTCTCAGAAAGAGCAGTCAGGCATTGGAACGGGTTGCCCAGGGAGATGGTGGAGTCACTGTCCCTGGGGATGTTTAAGGAAAAGTTGGACATGGTGCTTGGGGACATGGCTTAGGGGGTGAGAGTGGTGGTAGGGGGATGGTTGGACCAGCTGATCTTGGAGGGCTTTTCCAACCCTGATGATTCTATGAAATTGTTTTGTGGAGGATTGGGAGGAGCAGAGCATAGGCTCAGTGAGAGGCTGCAGTCTGCATGTCACCAAGTACTCATAATTTCAACTTTCAGAAGAGGTCAGTGCTGTCCACCATATGGCTAATCTGGCCAAAATGGCCACATCTCTGCAGGCTCAGCATGCCCCTGATGCAGGGGAGAGCATCGGCTGCCCAGCCACTCCCTGTGCAGTTGGAGCACGTTGGGTGCTGAGGACAGCCTGCAGCAGCAGGCCCCTTCCCCCTGGCCTGCCTTGGCAGCCTGAGGCAGCTGGCAGGGCTCCTGCTGCCCGTGCACCCTTGGGTCTGTCCCTTGCAGTGCTGTGCTGCAGGGAGTGGGGCTGGGATCCCACCATGAAGCAGAAGCCTTGGCCACAACACTGCTCAGCGCTGGGGTTTGTGCCTATGCTTCCCAGCAGGAGAGAAGTGTTTGCAGAACCAGGAGCTGCTAGGGCTGGGAGCAGAACTGCCATGGGGCTGGAAGGAAGCAAGGCTCTGAGGCAGATGGGCTTGGGAAGGACTTATATAGGCTTTGGAGCCCGGCGTTTTTACGAAATCACTAGAATGCAAATAGCAGAGAGGCAGCTGCTGAACTGCAGCTTCCTCCAGTGCCAGCAGCAGCCTTGGCTGCCCGAGGGTCAAACTGGAGGCTGAGGAATAAACCCCACTGGGGGCCAGGAGGAGGGCAGCCCCTGCCCTCAGGTGGCACCTGGGCCCAGGCTGAGCAAGTGTGTAAAGTTACAGGCTGCTTAAGAGAAGGAAAGGTAAAAATTTGCAATGGATGTTCAAGAGCAAAGTAATTAGATGTGAAAAATGGAGTGATTACTGAGTGTGTAAAAGGTAGGAAACGTGTCAATAGTTGGGGTCTTGCCGCAGCAACCTCTGAGAGCTCAAAGAAGGAAGGAAAGAAGGTTACTAGGCAGCAAAATTGCTTCTACATAAATTCTCACCACAGAGGAAGCTTCAGGCGCTTTCCCCAAACCTTTCTTTGCTGATAAGGGGCTGCTGAAAATGAGGGCTCGGTTGTCTTTCTGTTTTGATGCATTTATACTGCTTTTAATGAGGTCACAGCCTGCTTCATCTGGCTGAAAGGGTTGTAGCTAAGATCAGCGTTTGACAACAGTGTTTGCATTCTGACTCTTCTCTCACCTAGTCCTTTTGTTGGACCAATTTCTCCCCCTACCCCCCAAGAACATCAATTCAAATAAACATTTTTAAACCTTTAGGCCTGATTAATGTACCCTGAGCAGTGTTGCAGGAACCATCCGTGCCAGGGGCAACAGCACAGGCAAAGCCCCCACAGATGCAGTGGATGGAAACTGGCACTGCTGCTACAGCTGTCAGCTCATGAGTTAGTCACCACCCCTCACCTGTTAATGAGGTACTCTTTCATTAAAATATTAGAAAGTTATTGCTGTGTGGCCAGCAGGATCCTGGTTAATGGCCAGTTTAAAGGTTTAAAACGCAGCTTCTTGTGATGAAAGTGGGGTGGCCTCCTCCTGGCTGCTTCTGCTCTGGGGCAGGGTCTGTTCCTCATCAGGCTGAAGGGAGTGATTAAAAGGGGGGGCTCCCAGGCCCTGTGCTGCACAGATGACACCATCACCCAAAAAAAACAATAATCTGTACGTGAAGTGAGGGGCCTGATTGGGTTGGTTTGTGCCCCTGCCTGAGTTGCGTTGCTGTCGGTGAGCACAGCTGCGGCCAGGCCAGACGCAGGCCCTCTCTGTGGAGCAGTTGGGGAAGCGTCCCATGGGAGCAGAAGGCAGAGGCCTGGGGTGATGCCTGAGGGCTCAGCAGACCACAGCGAGGAAACCCAGGGCTGGGATGCAGGTCTTGCCGTGTCCTGAGGTGCCTGGGCATCAGTGCTGGAGGGGCCTCACTTCCCAGGAGCACAGCCCCTGGGCACTCAGCTGTGGTGAATGACAGCAGCTGAGGCAGGTGAAGGCTGCGACCAGGCACGGGTGCCCATCCTGGGGTTGCAGCTGAGCGGGGTCCTGCCCTCAGCTGTTCTTCACCCCTTTCCCTGCAGAGCCCATCTCTGGTACCTCCCCATCTGTCAGGAGGAGGTAGGAGCTGATGGCTTCCCGAAGGCCCAGGCTGATGGGGGAATCCTCCTCTTCCTCCGGTGGTGGCACAGCCTCCGACAACAGGACAGAACTGCAGGGGGCAGATGGGGCCGTCAGCAGGCAGTGCCAGCCCCACAGGGGGAACCCACAACCTTGGTAGCCAACCCTACCTGTCAATCTTGTCCCAGTTGAGTGACGGCTTCTTCACCACGGTGGGCTGGGCCAGGGCTGGGGCTGCCCTCGCACCCTCCATGGAGCAGGGCTGCCTGAGGGCACAGCACAGCCCCTCCCCACACTCTGGGCAGGGGCCAGGGGCATCAGTGCAGTGCCCCCATTCCTGCACATCAGCCCCACGGGCAGGTGCCACTGCCCACCTGCTTCCCCGCAGGGCCCTGCTAGGTGACATCTGACCCTGGGACTGGCGGCCCTTACCTGTGTAGTGGTCCACGAGATCGTGCAGGTTGGAGAAGGTGAGGCGCGGAGAGATGTAGAGCCAGCCGTTCTCCAGGCGGTGGATGCGGTAGTGTGTGACCGAGTCCCAGGAGGTGAGCTCAGTGCGCCGCACCGACAGGGAGTAGCAGCCTGCAAGGGTGCAGGGCTGGGGTGCCACAGGGCAGGACCCCACTCAGCCCCAGGCTGGAGCAGCCTCAATTTTTGCCACCCAACTGGCGTGGCCGGGAGCTCCTCATGGGCCCATGCAGCTACCGTGGGGTGCCAGCCCCACACCACAAGCACCCCACCCTGGGGACAGGAGAGTTCAAGGGTGTGGCCCAAGCAGTGTCCCCCAAAAGCTGCCATGGCACCAGGATGGTGGTGGTGCTGTAAGGAGGGAGCATAAAGCTGCTGGGAGAAGGGCTGAGCTGAGCACTGCCCTGAGACTGGGCCCTGTGCCAGGGCTATGCACACAGTGGAGTTCCCTCTGGGGGGGGGAATTGGGCCCCTGTTTCATCTTTGCACATTTTTGCTTAACCAAATGCTGCAGGAAGCCTGTTTGTTGATTTGTAAGGGGCCCTGTGGTGGAGGAAGAGGCTCAGCATGAAGCAGAGAGCAGCAGCACCAGGAAACCACCACTCAGGGCCTGCCACCAGGTGCAATGGAGGAGCAGCCCCACAGAACAGGGCCCTGCTTGTGCCCTCAGCACCCCGGAGCAGAGAGGCCATGAAATACTTGAAGTGCACCTGGGGAGAGGTGGGGGGAGAGGGGGCTGGGGCAGGGTGGGGGAGGCAATATCAGGACTTGACAGCACTGTGCACGGGCTCTTAGGGAGTCTCAGGCCATCAGCTTTGTCCTGCATGCGATGGAGCTGTCACCACTGCCACCCTGCCCCAGCCCAGCAGCACTGCCTGTCCCTCCTGTCTGGTCAAAGACCCCCTTTGCCTGGGGCTGTGGGTCCTGAACACCCCTCCCTCCCCCTTCAGCACACGCTGTGGGGCTGTGCACTCACCTCTCCTGGTCTGGCTCTGCCGGATCAGGAAGGACCCGCTGTGGTTGCCAGGTCGGAGCAGCAACTCCTCTGCCTTCTCCCGGCTGATGCCCTCGTACAGCCACCTGGATGGGCAGTGGGTGTTGGCAGAGCTGTGCCGATGCGGCTGCCTGAGCAGGGTGGCAGCACCTCACGCCCTGGGGATGGGGACAGGTGGGGTGGTCCCACAGCAAAGCCTGTGGGCTGCAGGGCGCAGCATCTGGCCTCAATCTTGTGCAGCGTGAGGCGTGGGGATGCAGGGCTGGGGACACCCTGCACACCTTGCCACATCACCAAGCTCTGCCCCATGGCTGAGTGTCAGCAATGGAACTTCAGGGCCTGGCACAGTGGCTGGGGTTTGGCCTCAGGGACACTCCCTCCTCCTCTGAAGTGGGAAAGCAGCAACAAAGCACCCCTGCTCTGGCCCTGCCCCCCAACCCCACCCCGTAGCACTGGGGTGGAGGTGGCAGAGCCATCCCTTGGGTGCCCCAATGCCTATGGGACACTGCAGCCCCCCCTCCGGGAGGGGACACTCCGCCATACCATGGCAGCACAGGCTGCATGGTGGCAGGCATTTCCCAGCCACAGCTGCAGTGCCAGAGAATGAACCTGGACACCAGCGGGGCTGGGTACTTGGGAGGCCTGGCGGTACCCCATGGGCCCCCAGCCCTTCCATGGGGCTGTGTCTGCCAGGCGCCATCCTGGGATAGCACCTACCTGTGCCACACCTTGGCCACGCAGCTGCTGGGGATGAGGCACTCCTTGCCAGACACCTTGGACGCCACCAACCACCACTCCCCGTCCCTGCAGGGAAGGGGACAAGATGTCCTGCGGCTGCTGGGTGCACGAAAGGGGCTCCCCGTGGCCACAGGGATGGGTGGTGGCACTGCTGGCTGGCGGTGCCCTCTCACTGTGGGGAACTTACTCGGAGAGGACGTGGAGCTGCTCTCCCATCCTCAGGACAGTGGGCGCATCTGAGCCAGAGGGGAAGTCGCACAGGGCCAGTGCCAGGAAGCTGTTTGGGGCTGTGGGGAATATCACGGGGCTCAGTGCTCGGGAGGACCGTGCCCGCCAGGGTGTGCTGGGGGCTGCTGAGCACTCACCTGCCTGCGTGGGCAGCGGGGACGGTGTGGGGACGGCAGCTGCCATTGGGATGCTGAATGGCTTCTCCCGGCTGGGCAGGCTCCCCATCCTTCACTGCACCTGTGGGGGTCAGCGCATGCCCCCGGCCACCACCCGTGGCCACGACTGGCTGCAAGGGAAGGAGAGGGTTGGGCTGGCCCTGGCAACATCCATGGGCAGAGGGACTGGGCCGCCTGCAGCCACATGCCCCATGGCACAGCCATGTCGGGATCTGGGCCTCAGGGGTATGGCCACACACCCTGGGGCAGGGCAGTGCCACCGGGTGCATCGGCACCATGGGGCTCTGGGCTGGGGCTGAGGTCCCAGGGGAACCCTTCGAGGAAACCGCCTGCCCACGGGATAGCGTCTGGGGACCCGCAGCTGCAGCCAGGTGGGCTGGGGACCGTCCTGGGGACAAGGCATACATGCTGTGTGGGGACCAGAAAGCCCCCATCCCCAGGCTGCTACAGAACCATGTGGGGCTGTGCTCACCCGCTCAGCACAGCCAGCCTTCCCTGTCCCAGACTCCCACGGGATGTGGGGTGCCCATCGCAGTGCCCGAAGGTGCCGGTGCTCATACAGTGCCTGCGGGCTACGAGTGTCCCCTCTATCTGCAGCAGTGCATTTCAGCTCTGTGCCCCAGTGAGGCACAGTCAAAGCTGTGCACGACCCGGATCCATGGACTGAGCCTCCTGGCTCTGCTGCTGCCCTCACCTACCTGCTGCTTGCTGCTGTCACCATCGCACCAGGCTCATCAGGGCTGGGCAGTCATCGGCTGGGCTCTGCTGTGCTGGGTGGTGCCTCCAGTGTGGTCCCCAAGGCATGGAGGCTCCACAGAGGGGATCCTCCTGCAGTGATGGGGCTCCCTCATTCAGGGAAGGTCCTGTTCGCTGCCTCCTTGTCCTTCTGCTCCAGGTTTGGGTATTTTCCTGTGCTGGAGCCAGAGGCTAGGCTGCTCTTGGCTGTGCTGCCTGCACGGGGTGCGTGGTGATGGGGCTGAGCGCTGCCTGGGCACCAGCAGCTGCTAGTGTTTCCTGTGACGCATGCGCACCACGGCAGGGGGTTCTGGTTTTCACTCAGCCAGCAGTCTGCTCAGCACTGCCCGCAGGGAGGCCTCGGTACAGGGTGAGAAAAGCCTCAGGTGCAGTTTCAGGCAGCTGCCTGGAGCCACCGTAGCCATTGCCCTGGGTGCCACCGGGCTCTCCTTCACCACCAGGCATGTGGAGACAGCCACTGGGAGCTGCAGCTCTGGGTGACTCAGCCATCCCCTACCTGGTGGCCAGCCGACATGGCACCAGCTGCACCCCATGAAGCAGCGGAGGTTTTGGGCCAGAGGACCCCAGGGCTGCAGCTTGGCCACGTGTGGTGCTCCAGGAGCCGTGGCACCGATGTGGTTCTTTGTCTACCCAAATGGCTCTGTTTCTGCTGGGCCAGCTCTTACGTGGCTGGAGCAGAAAGGCCAGCAGTGATTCGCCAAAAAGTAAGTCTGGACCTTGAGACAAGGCACTCGGTGCTGGAGGGTGGTCACAAACTCAAATGCCTGGGGAAGACACGATGAGGCCTTGTCCAGCTGCAATCTCTGGGTGCAGACATGCAGCAAGGACATGGATGGAGCCAAACTCACAGCATGGCTCCCACACGATGACCAGGAGATGATCCAGCACTTGCACAGCTGCCCTGAACACAACCACCATCCTTGAAAAGCAACTGGCCTTGAGCGCAAGCACCTGCTTGGGGTTACATCCTGCCAGAGCACCCCGATAGCAACCAACCCCATTGTATGGGGGATTTGGGGCTGAATTTGCATCTCAAATTGCATCTTTTTTAGGTCAAGGAGAGGGCAGGGATATTTGCAATGAAAAGATGGGCTGTTTGATGAACGACAATGTTTGATCCCCGGACTCTGACACAGGAGTGTGGCTTGGGGCAGGGAGGTAGAAGTGCTCAGTTTTCTAAGGCCTGTGATTTCACGGGAGGGAGGGACACTGGCGCTAGGCAGCAGGAGCTCCAGTCGCTGGGTGGAGCAGAGGTCTCGTGGCACACTGCTTCCCTGCATGCACACGGATGGGTGGATCATCCCAAGGGACAGTGAGGGCAGCCCAGCCCAGTGGTGCCCTTTGCCCTGCCTCGCTTCCCCGTGTAGCACCAGCAGGCACAAGGCCTGTGAGCACAGCAAGGCTGAGGGACCCCTCATCCAGGTGCTGCGGCCACACTGATGCCCCCCCACACACCTCCACACCTCTTTGGCCAGGTCCAGATGAGGGGAGAAGCCCCATTTCCCCCAAGGAGAGGCTTCAGGGGTTGCTCGTGCAGCTTTGCTGAGCTCACCCTAGGCTGGGAAGCGCCGTGCTGCCACTCATGGCCCCGCTTTGCCTCCCTGGCCCCGTACCCCCCCTCCCCCCCCAGCCCCAGTGCCCTGGTTGTGCCGCTGTGGCTGAACATCCTGCTGCTATTTGTGTTTCTGGTCAGTCGTAAACCACCGTGTTGGTGTGAAGTGCACACGGAAAAGAACAGCGTGTTACTAAAGCAGACACCCATAATGGCCTCACACTGCTCTTGCGGTTTGGGACGCCCCTGCTCTGGGTTTGGTCAGTGCTGGCTGCAGCAAGCAAACAGCTTGCAGAAATATGTGGGGCTGAGCAAAGGTTCGTTTGCTCCTGGAAAAAGCACCACTGGTGTGCCCACCAACCTTCCCAAATGTGGCTCAGCTCCTCAAGCCCTGCTCTGCACTGCCTGGCATCTTCCTCAATTAGTGGTAGTGAAGAAAACGGGGCCCTCAGACTCAAACAGTGTGGGCAAGGGGCCTTTGTCTTACTGCTGTGGCAGCATTTGGCTATGCTAACTCCTGTGACCGAGTGGGTGGAAGGAGGCAAGAAGAAGAACCCACGAGTTTGTGCAGACTCATGATGTGCCAGGACCCAGCCCCTCTCCTGCCACGTCTGTGCAGGGGCAGCAGTGACGGGATGGCTTCAGTGTCTCGGCTCCAGCAGCAGGGAAAGGGTCAGCAGAAGGCAAGCCACCCCAGCCGCCTCTGCAGGTTAAAATCAAATAATAGATGTGGTGGTGGGAAGGAGACACTGAGGTCCCCAGTCCGACTTCCTCCTCCATCAGCAGTGACACCACGCTGGCTGTGGCTCTGTTTTGAGAGCCTCCAGGCCCAGATGGCCATTCCCAGCTGTTGTCCTGGGGCTGGGTTGCTTGTAACCCTCCAGGCTTACAAGCAAGGAAAATTCCTGGTCAAATCGGAGCCCCTCCAAATCCCACTTTTCGGCTGCTACTCCCTGCAGCATCACCTGGCCCTGTGGAGGAGAATTCAAGGCCGCTGCCTTTCAGCAGTGAGCACGTCCCAGCTGTGAGCATGGCTGCCCACAGCTCCCGCTGGGGCCACAGGGCTGCGCTTGCAGGAGTGAAGCCGCAAGGACGGTGGTTTTGTGAGTAATGCGCAGCAGCCTCCAGCACAGGGTGTTGCACCCAGCAGCAGCCCCTCAGAAACCTCAGCCCAAGGCAGTAAGAAATATTTCCATTGCCGACCCCTGAGAAACCTGCAGCTGTGCTGAGCTCAGTGAGAATGACCCCGTGCAGCTGAAGAAAACAACGCATGCTTTTAATACCACAGCTTGGGAGCTTGAGTGAGTGCCACAGGGTGTGGGACTGCGCAGATATGTCCCTCCACATGGGCCAAGCACCGGTGTGATTTGGGATCCTGGCCCAAGGGAAGCACGTCCTCAGCTCAAGCTTTGCTCCTGGATTTGGTTGGCCTTGCTTTTGTCACCTGAAGAAATATCCTGTCTTTTATTTAACTGGGAATAGTTGTTCCCACTTCTTGTTTTGCTTTGATGCTTCTATTTTTATCAAAAAAGCATTTACTTCTGTGAAAATAATTTACTTTCTCCATATGAGAATCCTCACTACAAATCTTAAATCTTGCCTTGCTTATGCCTTTGAACCACTGTCCTGGTTTCAGTTAGGACAGAGTTAATTTTCCTCCTAGTAGCTGGTAGGGTGCTATGTTTGGGATTAGGACACGAAGACTGCTGATAACACCCTGATGTTTTAATTGTCGCAGAGCAGTGCTTACACCAAGCCAAGGACGTTTCAGCTTCTCACTCTGTCCTGCCAGTGGGCAGGCTGGGGGTGCAGCAAGAGCTGGGAGGGGACAGACCCAGGACAGCTGACCCAAAGTGACCAAAGGGGTATTCTGTACCGTATGGGGTCATGCTGGACAATATAGAGGGGTGGCTAGCTGGGGTGGGGGGCCGGGCTGCTCGGGGTTAGGCTGGGCATCGGTCAGTGGGTGGTGAGCAATTGCATTGTGCATCACTTGTTTCATACACATTATTAGTAGTACTATTATCATAATTATTATTATTATTGTTATTATTTTCCTGTCTTAATAAACTGTCTTTATCTCAACCCACAGGCTTCACTTTCCCGTTTCTCTCCCCCATCCCAGAGAGGAAGAGGGGAGGGTGAGCGAACGGCTGTGTGGTGTTTAGCTGCTGGCCGGGTTAAACCACAACAACCACCATGGCAACAAACTTCTTTCTTAATCAGCCCTCTTTCAAATTGATAAAATCTCATCTGTTTGCCCTCCCTGGTCCTTCCTTGGTCCACAGGAGCCTGTAGCTGTGAGGGCTCCTGCTGAAATGCACGTCATAAACACACTTGGTGAGCACACATCAACCCCTGCTGTGGTATTATTTCCTCTAAGTCATTTCGTTGTCATTTTAATATTGTATTTGCCTTTCTTTTAGTCTGTCTCTGTATTTTCATAAGGGAACTTGGGGAAGAATCACTTGTCTGCCCAGCTACTTCTCGGTGTAGTCAGCTGGAATAAAACCCTGCTGCACGCACAACTCTTCTGAACATGTTGCTTTGCATTCAGCACTTGCATTTAGCAGCGATGAATTTCATGTGGTATCTGAGGGACCGACCTCTTTTATGTTCTCCTGTCTTTAGTAGACTTGAACTTATTTTACTGCAGTTGGCCATTTTTTCCTGTTTCAATTGGTTGCAAACCTTTCAATCAGTTTGCAATTCTGGAAAACACTTTGTCTCACTTCCTGCAGTGCCAGTTCCCCAAAGGCCTGCAGAAAGTCCAAAGCACGAAGCTGCATGAGCCCACCCTGTGGACATGACAGCAGGACCAGGACTAAGCTGTGACCAGCATGTAAGCACTCTTGAAGCCCAGATAGCTTTCTGTGAGTGCGTGATGACAGACTTCTGAGACTTAAGAGCAAAATCTGGATCTGAAAAGCAGAAGATAAACAGTTACGTTAAACTATCAGTTGCTCAGCATTGCTCCATCTGCACCTGGCTGGACATGTTTGCAGGCTGAAGAGTAAACAGATCTTACAGTGCTTACACTTTCCTTCCTTGTCATGGGTATTACAGGTTAACTTTGTGTTATACCAGTAAATCACACAGGTGCATTGTGCTGTTCACCAGGGAAGACAGCTCGTAGGACTTGCTGCCTTTGTTCAGAGGCAATTCTTGGCAGTGTCCGCTTTGTAGCAAGCCTTTTGTTTAGTCTCACTCTGTCAAAGCTGGAAGCTTCTTTCTGCATTTTGGCAGAGGCCAGCTATCTGATGCCTCCAGACAGCCTCTTGCAGGGGATGCTGTGCCACCCGGCTCCTGCACAGCCCCTAGGAAACCTCTTGGAAGAGGGGGCCAACGCTGCCCCTTCTGTGGGGCCTCTCACAGGAGGAAACACTGCAACTGACAAAACCGGCTGCAGTGCTGGGTCAGGCCAAGAGAAACAACACAAGCACACAGGGTAACAATGAAACTCAGTTATAGCTTTATTTAATAACTGGTACAAAGTCCCCCTCAGGCAGAGCCTCCCAGTCCCATTCCCTACCTGAAATGGAGCAGAACATGAGTGTGACCCTCGGAGGAGCTGGCTCCCATTGAGTCAGGACTGCTCAGCTGTTAAGAAAGGACGTGTTGCTCGTCTCTCAAGACCTGTAGTAGCCTGGCCACTCATCCCTTTTCTCCCATTAACAGCTAGACCCTGGCACGCAGCAGGCATTTGCCTCCTGCCCTCTGTGACCCAGCCAGATGCAAAAAGGCAGAAAAATTGTGAATTCCACAAAGAGAATAAACAGTACCTGCACACAGTCATTCACTGCTCAACTGCTGGCCTGAGTCACACAAATGCGCGGCCGACAGCAGTCATTCACTGGTGTTTCTTGAGCCTCACTTAAGATCCTCACTTAAGATGCAGACACGCTGCCTGGGGATGACAGCAGCAGGAAGCAGAGCTGGCAGTGCAGGAGATTTTGGGATCTCCAAATGGCGAGGGGCACTGGTGCCCATTTCACAGCCTGTTTGATGTTAAAGATTCACCTGTGCCAGGGTAGAATAGTGACTACGTGCTAACTGCATTTGGCCCCTCCGCAGGAGAGGCAGGTGGGTCAGCAGAGGCAGTCTGGCAGCCGCAGCTGCTGTAGTTTAATCCCTTGTACTCTGTTGAATAGTGCACCTCGGTTAGTGTACATTGACTTGTTAACTGCTTTGCCCTTTCAGGAGGCTCAAGTAAGAAATCACTCCGCTCCTTAACACACATACAGAGATGAGACCAAGACAGTATTTCTGACCATTTGTTCATCTTCCCCACAGCTCCTTGGCATGCCAAGAGTCCTGGGAACACAAAGACCTCCCGGTGGGTTCTGTGCTCCAGGCACAACTCTGCCAAGAGTACCACCCGCCTCCAGTGCCTGGAGCTTCACATCATCATGGTCTTGCTTTCCCATGTCCCACAGATGCCATTCCAACTGCACCGCAAGGGTCCTTTAGCAGAAGCACAACTAGAAAGCAATTCTAAACCTCACAAAGCCACAAAAAATATATTTAAATGAACAGGGAAGACAATGGCTGTCATCTGGATTGATATACAGCACACACAGGAGATGGTATCAGCATGTACAGTAACCTGACTTACTAAGACTGCGGAATGTTAATGTTTTAAAGAGGCTCTGATGCCCAGGGCATACAGAAAGGACCAAAGTAATGCCAACTACAGACTACCAAGGAGGTAGCAGCTCAGATGGGCATGCACAAGTTAGAGAGAACAGTTAATGCCATGTTGGATGAAATGCTAGATTCTGAGTGGGTTCAGTGGGGGCGAGTGGAGTTGTCTGAATCAAGAAGGGCTCCTGCTTAACAGGATACTTCCATGGTTTGAGGTGCATCCTGGAGATCAATTCCTTCTGGGGTTCCAGCACTGCCTTCACCGTGGTTGCTAGTATGAGACCGGCTGCGGATGCTCTCCCCAGAGCCCACACTAGAAGAGGAGTGAGTACGTGAGCGGATCAGCCTGGTCATACTAGCTGCTGGCACTGCAAGAGAGAACAAGAGTACGGTTAGAAAAGGAGGAAGTTCTTAGGCTCAGAGCAAGTATCACAGCACTCAAATATGTGTTGCTGAGTAAGCACAGAGTGAGCTATCCCCTCAGAAAGAAAACTCACTCTTCACTGCCAAAATTAAGTCTTTGCATGTCTAAAGCAAGATGTTTAAGGCCCAATTTCAAAAGGTCCAAGGTGAGCAAATGCCAGAAGTGTAACTGATCATTTGCAAGTGCAGTCATGGTCAGTGTCTGTGCAAACCAAGGCAGCTGTTGTACAAGTGACCTTTTGAAAGTCAGTCTCATCACTCTAGAAAACCACAGAGCTGAAATCATGCAACAATCAACAAAATACAAATGAAAGGTGAAAAACCATAGCATACACATTGTACAATGGATCAGCCTAGCCCACAGCAGCAGGACATGCCGAAACAGAGCAATGCACCCGAGGAATCATTCAACTCAGTACACAGACTTGGGCCGAGGCAGATGCACAGTTGAAGGTACCTGACTCAGTGCTTAGGTGGCTGAGCTGCACATAAGGGACTGGAAACAACATGAGACAAGGAAAGGGATGAATACAGGTAAGAGCCAATTAGTTGCAGAGTGTGAGTAGCTGCACTGCTCCTGGGATCCCAAGCTACTTTCCCTTCCACTCCCATCTCACACACTGTGCTGTAAGCTCCCAGTATTTGTGAAAACAGCTGATAATGAGCATCTTGGGGAGATGCCAACTCAAAAACCTACCAGGGGCAAGTCTCTCCTATGATGTTAGCTGGAAACTGCAGCATAACTTCCTCAACCTCCCTGCTGTATGCACCGTAACTGCTCAACAGAGATGTCATTTTCCTTAAGTGAGGAAACTGAGGTATGCTCTGCAACTCTGGATACTGAACAGGAATTCTTGTCTTTCCTCGAGTTGACAGCATCAGATTCCAGCTACAAGGCATTACTTTCCACTTGCAGTTTCAGCATGGGCAGGTCCAGCTGTTTCAATGTGCAGAAGGAACAAGAATAGCTATTGGGGAACTGGCTTCTGCACTTCTAGAAGTGATAAGCTGCTTTGTTTCTCTGCTGTTCTCCTCCGAGATAAGGCTCTGCTGGACCAAGCTCAGCACTCCCAACAGTCTTGCCAACCAAAGTTGGTAGAATGGTTCTGTTACTAGCTACTAATTCTATAAATAGAAGTTTACCCCTCATCTTTCCCCTGTGCTACACATCCTGTTGGCAAGAGATTTGACCACCAAAGCCCTGCTGAAGTCCTTGCTCTGATGACAGTACTTGCTGATTTTTCCAGCACCAGGCATGCAAGAGACTTGAACATGGAAATGCTCTTAGATTGTGAGATTAAAGGGGCCTTTCTCACATAGCAACCTCCTCTGAAGCGTCAGGGTCTTCTGGCTAGCCTTGGAGAACACGATCATCCCACTATGTTCATGTCAGACACACAGAGCTCTAGGGAAAAGGACAGCTTCCTCTGAGTACTGACATCCATGAGTTGGTAAAGAAGCTCTGGTAACATGGAGACCATTGGAAATGTCACAGCTGCTAAAGTGGCCGTGCTTAGTGGTTCCTCAGCCATGGGAACAACCCCCTCCTATAGTTCCAGCTTTTGAAGGTTCACCATCCACAGAAGGGACCTCCTAGCCCTAGACCCTGGCAAGCAAGGCAGAGCTGTGCCAAGGTGTCTGCAATGGAGACAGGGTTGACCTGGTGCACCAAGAATCTCTTCTCCTGAAGTCCTCAGTCCCTAGAACACCAAGGGCAAGGGAAGTCTCAGCCTGACACACTCAGGACACAATTTTCTTCTGCCACGAAGCACAAGGAGGAAGCCACAGGGCAGAGCTCTCGTACCCACCACAACCACGAGGCTGTACTGCTTACTAACTCCTTCCCCTTTGCAGAAAGTAGCACAGAAGATTTCAGAAGATTTACTGACCTTGGGAGCACACTTTCCTTAACTGGGACAAACATGAATTTACAACATTTTATCAACAACAGCAACCAAAAAGGGGTCACCGCACTAGCTGTAGTGCAGATTAAACACACATCAGGGAACAACATTGGTTTACTAACGTGTTAGCACCCTAGTTGATTTTCCAGCATGGATGGATGTCCTGGCAACCACACTAACTCATGGGTGGGGACACAGATGCCAATGGGCTCAGATGGACCAGAAAGGCTGAGTTCCCCTCAGAACAAACCCACTCCAAAACAGAAAACTGTGTTTGCCACTTACTGTAGCCCATTCCCTGCACAAAGTACTTGAAGGCTTCGGTCAGCTTGCCAGGCTGTGGAAACAGAAAGTGCAGCATTAGTGTGAGCAGGGCAAGGGGCTTTGTACAAACTAAATCCCATGGAAGAGCTGTGACACAGTTCTCACCTGAACCACCTGGGGAAGTCCTCCGCAGTCAGCCATCTGCAACAGGAAACAAAAGGGAGGTTGGGTTGTCCTTCCCACCCCAGGCCAACCCCAGGACTGGCACAGCATTGCCCACCCCACCAGGCTGAGGGCACAAGCTGCTCTGTGACACAAGGCACGCTTCTATCATTTTGTTTCCAAAACCAAAGCAAGGCCTGGTGATATGTCTTCTGAGAGCTTGTGGCTGAAGAAACCCAGCATCCTGAAGGTTGCACTACCAAGCAATCTCAGGCCATATTCTAGAAGCCCAGAAGCAAACCTGCATCTGCCCAGCTCCCCCTGCCACTCTCCCCACACCTGGTGGTCTACACTTATAAACAGTATCTTTCTGACATGCTGAGGAGCCATAGGTGAGGATGGGATGGACTTGTAGAAAGCTATAAAAAGTGATGTTGCTGACAGTAAGCAGGGTGAAGGCAGGGCACCTCTGCTAATTCTCATTAGATCTTCCCTGCCACTTGCTGGGTGAAGATATCAGAGAACTGGACATAAATCAGGGAATCAGGGACCCCCTGACAACAAGCTCTTTTCCTCTTAGTCTTTCTCCACACAGGAGAGAACACAGCCCTGAGCAACTGTCCAGAAACATCTTGAAGCTAAATGTATAGAAGGCAAACACCTAAGTGGAGCTGGTCTCAGCAAAACAAATATGTCTTTGTGCAGGCTGGAAAGATTCTGGCATGGTACTCACCTTCAGAAGGGTAGTTTTGGTTGGGTCAAGACGTGAATTGCATTCAACCTAAAATAAAAGGAGGTAAGAGGTACGTGATATCACACAGAAATCTTGAACAGTCAGATGAAAAATGTGGGGCATCTGCTCCACTGAAGGCAATGGCTTTCTTAAGCAATAAGAGCTTCTCCAGAGCCAGGAAGGACTGAGCAAGAAAACAGACAGCACGTAGGAAGAGAACAATGAATGGAAGATGCCATGAGGAAAGGCAGGTGTTCCCATCCAAGGGACAGAACATCACTGCCTGAGAGATGGGGATATGAATTTATGGGAAAGCATCCCCAAAACCTGATCCACCATGAAACCCTGGAGCATCCCCTGAGCTCTGACAGAAAGACTGTGAGGGAAGCAGATTTCTGTGCTATGCAGCACGGAGAGAAATCACAATCCCCCAGTCAGGCAAGGAGGAAATGGCCACTTCTCTGTAGTCCTGCTGCAACCAGAGAATAGGTGGGGACCTACAGGAAAAGCAGCCCCAGAAGAGGAGATTTTCATGAGCTGGGAACCTGAGCAACTAGATAGGCAAGCTGAGATCCAGAAGACTATAGATCCTTGCCCAACTGTGGCTGGGAGGCAATGAGAACCCTTAGGAATATTATCCCAGTACTGTAAAAACTCAGAGAAAGTCTCAGACTTCCATATGTTCCAGACTGAACAGAGTGGTGAAAAGCCAACAGGACCAGAAAAAGCCCTGCAGTTCTCCATGCACAGCTCCTAGGTCCAAGCTACTGCTTTAGGAGACTGATACACTATTCCAGGTTTCTTAAGGAAACTTGTTTTGTTCACAACCCCCCGGCCTTCCCACAGTCACCTTCTGAAAGGCATCACAACCACTCTGCATTGCACCATGCCACATGTGTAACTGTGCTGGGAGGGAAGTGGTTATTAGTGCCTGCAATGACAACAACAGGAAGGAGATGCTACCAAGTGTTACTTTCCCTGCGATGCAGTGCTCTTGCAGAACTCTGTGCTAATCTCCACAACAGAGCTGGAGTCACACTGCTTATTTTTAAACCTCTGTTACCCTCAGTACAACAGGAAGAGAACAGTAATTCATAAATTGAAAACTAAACTCCAGGGGGTAGCCTGACAGACCTCAGGGAAAGACCCAAATTCTTGAAAGAGGTCCTCTATATTGCTTGCTAACCAAGGCGCATGAGCACAGACTCCTAGTCAGATCCTGCCACCTTCAACTTAGAGCTACCCTGCAGGGCCACTAGGCGGCCCAAGCCTTGCATCTCCCACCAGTGGCTGACAGTTCTCAATATCTGGGGACTGTAAGAGAGCTTTGGACAAAGAGATACTTTTTGTGGCTAGTTGTGACAAGGTGAAAACACTGCTGGGTAAGGCAGGTTTTCTAAATGTTCTCTGGGGCTCATGTCATGCAAGGAATATGTTTGTGTATACGTACCACTGCTTCCACAGCAGGTGAGTTGTCACCAACCACTAGCAAGGCAGGGCACCTGGTAAAAAACCCAAGAGAAATGTTACTTCCCATTGCTTCTAAGGAATTTCTGAGAAGGTCGAGGTCTGTGCACCAACAGCCTTATGAAACGTTAACAATGCTAAGCAAAATCCCTCTGTGCTCCCACACCATGACATTTTGTTTGCATCAAAACCTCCTCTGTGGCTTGCATATGCACCCGTACCATCCCCTCCATGTACACCAACTATCACTACTGTTACAGATGTGTTAAAAGATGGGTGTAGGGCTGAAAGAAACACCATCCCAGGCAACAGAAGGGAGCATGCTCTCTGGAACGAAAGTCAGGAATTTCAGAATAACTACATCCAACAGAGCTTAATGCCTCTGAGGGTGGCTACTGGCCAGCACTGTATTTTGGTCTGTATTTTAGAAAGATACACAAAAGATTCTGGGAATATATTGAAAAACATGATATTAAAACCTCTGTCAAGAAATCTGTAATTTCATATCCATTTTTATATGTACTGTAATTCTAGAACAGTTAAGATTCAATGCATAAAACATACCCAGAAGGCCACTGTTCAAGTGGCTGTGAATTTATATTATTCATTTACAGATAAAGGTAAGAAAGGTTTGGGCTAGACACCCCACTTTGGTCTGGTGACTAGATGGCAAAAGTTATGCTAGAGGCCATGAATGACAGAGCTCAGTCAGTGAAGTACCACTAAGGTTTGTGAGACTGAGGGCCTATGAGCAAGCCTAAAAGCAAAGAGACCCAAACTTCCATAGGAATTATTTAAGGGTCTGCAGATCCCTATGAGTCTATCTGTCTGCACGACAGAGAGCAGCATGATCGGCTTTGCCTGGAGACCAAGCAAGGAAATCTACCACTTTAGGTTAGCCAAGATCTAGAGGGTTTGTCTGTAGATGCTAAAGCATCTCCTGGGACTGGCAGCAGCAGAAGTCCACACAGTTTCCAAGGAGACAACAGCAGAGCCTGTGCAGCAGCATCTAGGCCAGCCCAGGTATTCTGCCTCAGCACTGCAATTCACAGTCTTCGTGTGGTGATGATTTGCCCCTTTTGCTTTCTTGCTTAGAACTTGAAAATTTACTTATACTTGCTCTGCACTGCTCTCCAATGTCTGTCCCTTCTCAGCTGTACTCTGCACAGACTATTAGCCCTCTGACTAATGAGTCACTGCCAAGGTGGGAGCTGTCATACCCTCCCCATCCCTCTATGAGAATTGTGCAGACAACTTTTCTGGGCAGAGTAGGGGAAGATAGGCAGCAGCAACAAACAAAATCCTAACTATTTTTTCATGAAAAACAATAAAACTAACAGCTCAGAAAGTACAGTGGCTTCTGGGTGGAAATTCTTACTCCTCTGACCCTATCTTCTGGGGAATGTCAACATGTTCTTACTGAAAGGGCTTCCAGAAGCCTCTGCTCCACTCTGGCTGACAGCACTGCACGAAGCCTGGGACTGTCTGAACAGTCTTCCCAGCACTTGGTCTAGTTCTTCCTAAGAAGCAGTGACAGCTTTTCTGCTGAAGGGACTGCATATTAACTAACTAACACAGGTTGATTAACAGCAACTTACTTGAGTGTTTTTGCTGTATTTTCATTGATGCCAAGAACTGGTCTCTCAATTTCCAGGTCTCTGCGACTGGAAGACAAAGCAGAACAATTCTCTATCAGATCATCAGAGGAAACTGGTTATAGTTGGAACATTCAAAATCCAACCACGTGTGCTGGCTCCAGCAACCAGACAACAGGTAACCACCTCCCGTGTCATGCCACGGACATGAGCCCCAGTAGTCATTGCCAGAAAATGGGATCCATGGCAAGCTTGATGTAGATCTTCAGAGATTATATATATGGTAGCAAATCTACTGAGCAGGATGGGTATGGGAACAATTCTGAATCTAGAAGGCACAAAAGCATCCTGTACCTGTTGTATGACGTGAGGAACAGCTGAAGGTTATCTTGGTTAATATCCTGTGCAATATGAAGCCTGTATGTTTGGATCAAATCTAGATTTGCCTGCAGTTCCTCCTGTACAAAAATAAAAGAATTGGAAGACAAATTTTCTTCACATGTAATAATGTCTAAGAAATTACATTCTTAAAAATACTGAAGCACTGAACTGCCTCCACACTCATCGCTCACTGCTGAACAATAACCTACAGGGACAGTGACTCCAGACTGCATTAATACCTATGCTATATTAAGTGTTCCCATGAAATGACTGTGAAGGTGCAGTATTTTGGTAACGTGATCATAATTTTAAGAATGGTAGTGCACATGCTGCTGCTGGAGTATAAAGGTATCTTGAGATGCTATAAGTTGGCTCTTGAGCCTCAGCACTGCTTATATGGGTACAAATCACTCTGTTTTAGGAATGTTTTCCACTTATGTTTCATGTTAAAGAAGCAAAGCTTTATATGTAAGTGCCAAGACTGGGACCAAAGGAAAATCTCATCCCAACACACAGTTCTATGAAGAAATTGCATTCCAAGAGGGGAGAGAGAGAGAGAAAGGAATGCAAGGAAGCACTATACGTAATGAAGGGGTGTGAAGAGCATGTGTGCTCTAAGAAGGAGGAAGCTAGATGACTCCTTTCAGTAATTATGTGATGTTACAAGGGGGCTTCAGGTCAGGTATTGATTTGCTGCGAGTCATATGCTGTGTGCATGAGGCACAACCTCTTTCAGTTTCCTGGTAAGCTTGCTGATTGGGAGTCAGCAAATCCCAAACAGAAGGCACTGTTGTAGCCAAAAGTTTCAGGAGGAGCTATTTTGCCTCTGCTGAAGCTAAAGGGGAAGAGGAGAATGCAGCAATTTAACATCTAGACATGTACAATAACCCCCTATCAACTTACAGATGATCTGTCCTCCACCCACAGATCAAATGCCTCTTTGCTGGTTACAAGAGAACTGTCTGCCACATGTTTCTGCAGACATTTGTTTGGGCAGCAAAAAGGACGGAGTTCTGCAGCACTAATGGTGTGGGATACTACTCTCTTACCATGTCTGGAGTCTGGAGACAGTCAGTGCATGCATGAGGATGTGTTTGCTCCCCCTAGCATGCAAAGTCCTGGTGCAAGCTTGCCACATAGAGAAGACTGTACAGTCTATGGCAACCCTTGATGGAGCAGGGCTATTTCAGAGCAGCTACATACAGAAGTTAGAGCTCCATGTATGGTTGCAGGGGCAACATTAACACCTACTGGTTACTTACATGGCCAAAATGATGTGCCAAGACAATATCCACTATGTTGGTTGTCCAGCCTGAAAACTGAAGAGTGACAATGAATGAGAAGGAGAGAGAGGAATTGGAAAATGCTGTTTCATTACAAATTTCAAAGCAGCTCCTCAGAATAAAGAAAATAACAACAACAAAAAAATTTCAAGGAATATAAGCAACAAAACGCCTGACGTATAGGATGGGTGTGCAAGGCTTCAAAAAAGCACGTAGAACAGACAGCTCTCCAGAACTGTGAAGCCTCGATAACAGTAAGTGGCCAGAATATCAGAATCATTAAAAGATTCATTCAGCATCAGCCAAATGAAGCCTGCAAGCACAAGTACTAAATCAGAGGAGAGGTAAGTGCGTGCTTAGCAGCCATTCATCTCCATGCAGTTTATCGGGATTTCTCATTCATACATGATCACACCCATTCCTGTTCCTAAATTGGAGGTCGTGCCACACCCAGACTGAGGACACAGTAGTGACAGAAATGAGATTGTGCAGTTTTGGACATAAAATGACAAATTCCTGTACTCTGTCCTTTTCTTTCTTATTCCACACACTGTTTATCAAGCACTGTGGAGAGAATTTATATAAAGAAAGGAAAATCTCACCTTGGATGCTGCCCAGTCGATCCAACCCTTTGCACATGGATCAACATTAATAAGCACAAGTCCCTCCACCAGGTCTGGGTGGCTGAGCTGCGGAGAGAGAGCACAAGCACACTCAGAAGGATCGTTTAAGCCACAAAAGCACACACTGGTAGGTGTAGCAGCTGGAAAGCTACTTGTAAAAGCAAGGCAAGACAAAATGAAGATTAAATGGGGCAGACAGTGACCTTTTCAGAGCCTAGCCCAAAGCAGGCCTTTTGTACCAGAAGGATTCGTTTGTTGGCACTGATGGATCAGCTGCTCATACAGCACCTGCAGCCTGAGCAGGCCTCAGCAGTGTTTTCTAGTGCCCACGTGCCTGGTGCAGCCGTGGGGTTGCAGGTCCTGCTCTGGCTCCCGTGTGTGACGGGGCTGTGAGCAGTGACCCTCCCTGCTCCAATGTGGCATCTTCAGCAGAGATGTGGCAAAACAGCATGTTGTGGCAGGTGGCACCGGAGTCTGTGCTGAGGTCCCCAAAGCATCTGCAGCCTGAATAAGGGTCTATGAAGCTCCTGGTGCAGTGGAAGGCACCCCTTTGTCCTGCTCAAGCTGCCAGCAGCCCTGTCCGCACTCTAGCCTGGCATCCCAGCACCATGCAGTTTACCTTGGGGCATGTGTGCAGAGCAGGGTAACAAAATACTCTGAGAATTGCTTGTGAACACAAAAGAAGCAATCTAACAGAAGTGGATAGCTTCAAGCTTTAGGCTCACTGAAAGGCTGAAATTTTACTGAAGCCTGTACTCTCTGCTTCACTGCACAGATTAGCATCAGTTAAGCAGAAGGAAATGACTCTGTCCTCAGCAGGAAGCTGTCTGCAATCCAGGTAGCAGGCAAGGGCTTTCTGACACTTCACTGAGCTCAGGCCAGAGGTTTATTTGAGTGATTTCTTTATCAAGGCTCATAATTACACAAGATACAAAAAGTAAGCAACAGATTGAACACCGGTGATTAAAACTGATGTAGGCCCTCCCTCCCCTGACACAATCCTGACTGCTGGGAAGAGGAAACAGAACTTTTTGTAGGAAGGGGAGCTGCATGTGGCTTTAAGCAGCAGTAAGTAGCCTAACATGTCAGCAACTCTCTGCACTCAACAACTTCAAGAAAACTTTACTGAGAATGTTAAGAGTTCAGCATCTGTTTTTAAAGCTATCCCTGAATGACTCAGGTGAATTCCTGGCCCACGTCTACTGATTTCACATACTTATAAAAATTCCACCAGGGAGAAACGTAGAAGTAAGTAACAACACAAAGCTAGTGCTCCCTTCTTTAAAGGTGGAGTGCAAAATCCCCTGCCACTGAAAAAGTGCATTCCTCATCTGCTCTAGTCCGTAATACATCCCCACAGCACATCACTGGATCAATTGTTTGGTGTCACAAACTCTGGAAGCAGCATACAGTAATGCAGACAGAGCTTTGTGAAGACACTGGTGCCTTCAGTGTTTCAATTACAAACATCCAATCATTCCAAGGCTGTGCATTTCTAGCAGACAGGATGGGTTCTGCTGACCCAAAGACATCACATTACAATCTTTCCATGCCTGGCATAGCTGTGGTGTAGGTTTGGCCGCTCCAGTTTAACCATCTGGTCAAGAAGTAGCTCTCACATGGCTCCTTGCATGCCTATTGGAATTACCGCTGCTTTGCCCATGCCCCACAAATGGTTTGTTTGATTAGTAGAAGACCACAGCTCATGTAAGTCACAAGGAATGAAGAGATACTTACTGCACACCTGCTGAGGACATATGCACCGGCTCCCAGTCCAATCCCAATGAAGCTCTTCAGGCTGAAATATAGGCATTTCACAATCAGCAAGGCTAACTTAAGCCGAAGCATCCCTAAAGGCAAAGCCTTTCCCCTCTCTGCATCCAGCTGTTCACTTATGGTTAATTTTCAAAATGATACAACAATGATGCAGCAGTCATAAATTGTCTCATGCGGCAGACAGCGTTCCCAGCTTAAGAACCAGACAGGGTTACACAGGTTAGGAGACACTCGGGACTCTTGGGACAATTCAGTGAATGTATCAGATTACTGCAAGCGGAGATAGAGAGAGGTGCTGGAATGGCTGAATCCAGCTGACTCACCCTGACTTTCTTTCAGAGACTTACTTCAGGTGTGTCAGAACAGCAGGCAGCATTTCAGCCAGTTCATCCATACTGGGATACTGGTACCTGAAAACCAACACAGCTTGTCTGAGGTTGTTCCCAAGCTCTATCCAATGTAGGAGAGACAAGGAGCATCTGACAGGAACGTACATAGATGATTATCATAGAATCATAGAATATCCCGAGTTGGAAGGGGACCCAAAAGGAGCATCAAGTCCAACTCCTGGCACCACACAGGTTTACCCAAAAATTCAGACCATATGACCAAAAGCATAGTCCAAACACTTCTTAAACTCCCAACAGGCTTGGTGCCATGACTACATCCCTGGGGAGTCTGTTCCAGTGTGCGACCACCCTCTCGGTGAAGAACCTTTTTCTGATACCCAGCCTGAACCTCCCCTGTTGCAGCTTGACTCCATTCCCTCAGGTCCTATCACTGGTCACTGAAGAGAAGAGATCGATGCCCACCCCTCCACTCCCCCTCATGAGGAATCTGCAGACCATGATGAGGTCTCCCCTCAGCCTCCTCTCTTCCAGGCTGAACAGGCCCAGTGCCCTCAGCCGCTACCTCATACGTCATCCCCTCTAGGCTCTTCACCATCTTAGTTGCTCTTCTCTGGACACTCCCCAACAGTTTCATGTTGTTTTTGTACTGTGGTGCCCAGCACTGCACACAGTGCTTGAGGTGAGGCCGCACCAGTGCAGAGTAGAGTGGGACAATCACCTCCCTTGACCAACTGGCAATGCTGTGCTTGATGCACCCCAGGATATGGTTGGCCCTCTGCAATGATTATTCTGCAACGATACTGTAAGTCCAGCCAACAGCATGGATCCCATCCCTCTGAGCAAGACTAACACAGAGCTATGTTTGGGGCAGTCAGGCTTCTGTAGAAGACAGACAAAGCAAGGAACACCAGCTAGACTGTGATGTGCTGGGCTCACACTCAAGTCAGAGAGCTGGTACCACTAGCAAGGGCCTCAGTGACATGAGAGTTCCCTGCACATTCCTCAGGAAGCCTCCTCATCTTCCTCTGCTCCTGATATTCCACCACACTCCGCCTCGCAGTCCCAGTCAGGTTAAACTGGATAGCTACCTCAGACCAGACTGCAACAACATCTGGAACTGCAAATATCTCTGCAGAGCTCTTACCCAGACGGAAATGGGGGGGCTCCTTCCTGTTGGCCTGGCGCATCCACGTGGCACACAGCAAAATGCTGAGTGATCTCCTGCATATCTTCGAAGTTAAAGAATGCATTGAAACAGGATTTGTCTGTGAGAGACAAAAAGAAATGAGACATTACCTGACGTTTTACTATGATCCGTCCTCCACACATCATGGCATACACCTTTGTGAGCCCAACCCCGTGCTGAGTCTGTGGGACAGGGGATGCTGGGTGACCGTGCTGCCGTGCCCCACTGACTGCAACGCAGCAATGAGGTCCAGCAAATTAACTGCCATGGCTGGAGGGCAGGCAAGCAGGCAAACATCACCCCAGCACGCATGCCCAGGAAAACAGGGCCCTGCTCAGGTATTCATGGCACATACTGAGAAGCACCTATGTGAACATAACAGCACGTGTGGGGTGGGAAGATATGGTAAGAGCAGCTGACCCCACTACAAACATTAGTGTACCTCTGCAGCTTTGAACAAGGGACTTGCTCACCTGCCCAGCATTCAGGAAAACTGATGCCTGGTGGCAATTCAAGGAGAACAGCTCTACTAAACGGTGCAACAAGTCACCTGGAGCCCTGTAGCGTGGTAGGTGGATTCAATTCAACCCTGGCCCCATCTTTTCGGGACTGTTGGAGGACAGGGGCATGCTCCATGCTCTCTCTTAAGCAGACCTTTATCTTTTTATCCTGAAATGACCTATCCCATCTCAGCTCAAGGCCAGTCCCACTGCTCTCTATACTCAATTGCTGATAACATAAACAAGCACTTTTTCAGGGTCCTTGGAATACAAGGGCTTACGGTTGAGGCCAATGTCATGGTATGTGAGGATGACAGGTCTGTTCCCCTTGGGTGTGCCCCGCATGGTGACATGAACCACTCCGAAAGCTGTCTCAATGTCATGTTCCTGCAGAGAGAGAAGAAGGAGCCTCAACATTACGTGTGCTGGATGTGCTATGGGTAACTCCAGCTAAGGGCCAGCAATAAATGCTTCATCCACATTCTCTCATTGCCATCCTGTCCACTGCTGGCATCCCTTCAGCCCACAAGTCTCTGTTCAACGTGCCTGCAGCCCACAGCCCTGGGATCATCATGCCAAGGGGCAGGCTGAGGGGGCACAGCAATGCCAGAGAGGCTGGTAGCAGCCCCAGACCCTGGAGACCACACACCAGAACATTTTGGAAACTGCAAGGCACCACAGAACAAGGAGACCCAAGCTCTGCAGACCCAACTGCTGGCTGCCTGGGGTGCTGCCACCCAAGGGAGTGAGAGCTCACACAGTGCCTTACACGGGAGAGAAAGAGGACCATAAAGACTCTGCTCTGATACGTGTCCAGGGCAGAAACAGAAGCCACAGACTCAGGATAGTGAACAAAGAAGTGCCCGTAACGTTGTCTGAGTTTAACTAGAATAGTTGTAAACACATCTAGACAAACACTGATCTGATATAACCGCAGACTTTGGAAAAGATGTGGAGATAGCAGTAAGGCTGGTTACCCAACATCACCTACAAGTCCATTCTCTAATCTATAGAAATCAAAGGAGAGCAATGCCCTAACTTACAGACACTGAAAAAAACACACATTATTTTCTTGATATTAAAAAAAATAATCTGTTTAGGGAATAACCTCATGGTTCAGCCTTAAAACAGGACACTACAAACCCTAAAATATTTTGTATT
Organism: Aythya ferina; assembly: GCF_964211825.1. NCBI lineage: Eukaryota > Metazoa > Chordata > Aves > Anseriformes > Anatidae > Aythya > Aythya ferina. Next base: position 9,371,529 of record NC_140315.1, on the reverse strand, counting down.
ACACAAAGTTTACACAAAGCTTCTGATTTTTTTTAACAGTAAATTCCAATAACCTGGATGTGATTAGACCAAATATAGGACAGATGAGAGTACCTGGTTCACAGCACATCGGAAATTCATCTCGCCCTTCCTTTCCCCAGAAGTATTTCTTTTTGGGAAGCCCCAAAGTCTCTCCCCTTCTCTCAGAAGTGTGGCAACAAAAGCAAGCTGCCAGAGTCGTATCACCTGAGGTAGCCCAAAGCCTTCTGCCTGATTGGCTTTAAAAGGCAGAAAGACATGCTGGAATCATTTCTGTGGTGCAGACCACCTCTGGCTGCCCTCATCCTCAGAAAGTGGTAGGGTTTTAACTGCATGCAGATATTGCATCGCACATGCAGAGAAGCCAGAGTACTTAGAAAGCAGCAGTGACCTGCCTGCACTAGATGTGGGCAACAAAAAATGGTAGGCGAGGTTCTAGAGTTTCTACAGTCCAAGGATGACAGCACTCCATCCAGCTCCCCCTTGTTCTCAGGACAGGGCTGCAGACCAAGACATCCTGCATAAGGAGATGAAAAGTCCTTGTGTGCAAAGCAGGCCCTGGACTGTGCAGCTGGCAGCAGCACTGCCTGTCCTTGCAGCACATGTGCTCAAGCAAAGCCAGGTTGTAGCCTGGTCTCTGCCTCCCAAGCCTCTGTGAAACCACCAGGCTGTCTGCTGCTTGCCTGTGTTCTCAGCTGCTGCTCCGCTACAACTGGGAAAAGGCCTGCTCTGTACTCCAGCAGTACCAGCACCGCCACAGGAGTGGCCCTCATAGCATTTTGGAAATTAGCAGGAATGAGTAAGTCCTCTAAGGAAACTGGCAGCTTTTGGAGGAGGCTGAGGCCGGTGATTTGTAGTGCAGGCTGCTGAAGCAGCCGAGTGCAGCAAGCTCATGGAATTGCCCAGCAAGTGCCAAAGCAGCAGGAGCTTGCAGTCCCTGGCTGCAGCTCCCTCCTCATCTGAGCTAACCACGTGGCTGACTGCCATGAAAAGCAGGACTCTGCCATAAGCAACTTTAACTCACTGACCTGGAAGGAAACTATCCAAACTATCCAGCTGATTTTTTTTTTTAATTAATTTCATTTATTTATTTAATTATTTTAATCTGACTTTGTTAGATTTCTGCCAGGTCAACGAGTTAAGAAGCTCACATAGAGGCAGGACAAATGCTGGTGCTGGCTCAAAGCCAGACGGGAGGGCACAGGCTGGCAGAAGTACTAACCCTGCCCTGAGCATGAGGCCCGTTGTACTGACTCGTGTCTCATGTGGCTGCACCTCCAGAGGACTGGGGAGGGTTTTACAAACAGCAGCAAAAGGTTAACTATCAAACAGAAGCACAAAACCCTAACTGAGGCAACAGTGAGAAAATCACAGAAATAACAAAATGGCTGATTATATTAAAAAAAAATAAAATTTAAATTGGTTCAGTGGCTTTTTTGGAATTAAGTCATTGTAAGGCCACATGCGCATCCACTACATCGAAGACTGGAGAAGACACTCAAAACAGAAACATTCACGTCTCTTCAGTCCTTTAGTACAAGCACCTCAATGTGCTTCATACTGCAACAGCCTGCACTTTTGCGTTCCCCAAGGTTGACCTTGGGTCTTTCTTTAGCTCTCTGGTAGGGAAAGAAAAGAGTTTCCTCGAGCTAAGAATCAATCCTTGCTCTCCCACTTACTTTAACTTTGTGAACTGCATAAACTGAGATTTTGGAAAGTGAGACAGTTTATCAGAAAGAGGTTTTTCATTTTCATTTTTCTCCAAAATAGCTCTCCCACATATAAAAGTCAAAGGATAGCATGAGACAGCTGCTTAATATAGAGACCAGGTCTCAGACTTTAGATAGCAACAAAAGTCGTTGTGCTTGTAAGATACAATTGCTACCTTGAATTGGCCAAGAAAAGGAGAAAGGTTATTACATCATCACTTGGTTATTACTCTTACAGAGAAGAATAACCCAGTTGCAATAGACCCCTCCCTGCCAGCCACTCAGTGCGATGTCCCACCCTAACAACTGACTGCTCCAAACTCTGCATATTCTTTCCTGGTGTTTGCCCACTGCTCAAGTAGAAACACAATGATGGAAAGTATCAGAAGCTAGTCATCCGCATTTCTCAGACAGCTATGTTTTGTTTCTGGTCTCTGTTAAGGCCAGCTCTGACACACTGCACCAGTGTAGTCTGAATGGAGATTCGAGGACTGCTACCTTGCAGCTGTCAAACTCCTGCAATGGTCTGTCTGAACAGTCATCTGCAGTGCAGGGAAGGAGTGATGGGAGAAGGCAGGTGGCAAAGATGCGGCCAGGAGACTGCCTGATTTAACAAATGTGCTATTTACAAAATAAGGAAGGTGAAGGCAAGAGATGATGATGATCTATGGTTGCGTTTTGAAATACTCAATAAAATTTAATTTTCACTTAAGGACTGGAAACTTTATCAGAGGCTTCTCTGAAGAGATTTTATCTTCTGCCCTCATTCATACAGTAGGTTAAAAAAGAAACAGCAGCTGCAGGCTACATGCTGTAAATGGGAACTCAGCAGCAGAGGCAGCCCTGCTCCCCACAGCCTGCTCTTGCTGGCCATGGGCACCAAGCCGTGATGCAAGCGTGCCGATAGCAGAGTGCTGCTGGTGAGATGGAACAGATTCTGTGTGGGCAGCTACTATTGATCAACCCAAACCAGAGCTGGGAACAGTTGCTCCAAAAACTAGCAGTGCCCTTGGGGCATGAATGAGATGAGCCATGAGGGAGGAGGATCAGCAGGGATGAAGCTAGGCAGGGCAGCTGGGGCTGGTCATACCAAAGGTCCAACTACCCCTGAGAGTCTGACTGAGAGCGGGTACTTTGGAAAAATAGACTAGAGCAATCATGTAGTGACACTTCCTCAAAAACTTGCGTCTTGTAACTTAATTTTCCCAACTTCCAACAACTTGTAGGTCAAAAGAGACTTTCTGAGCTGGCTTTTGCAGTCAGCCACCCTATCACCAGAAAAGCCAAAGCTGAACAAGATGTGGGGTGAGGAATACCTGCTTTCCCGCACCTTTTGTCTGCTGGCTTCACCTGAGACTCCCCAGTCCTCGGTTTGGAGGACAGGGAACAGCCGATTCCATTCCCACAACAGCACCACCTATCAGCTTGTCATGCTTCATGGTTGCAATTTCCCTTCATCAGTCCCTTCTCTGGGCTGATAGACTCTGCCCTGTTTGGCTGGTCTTGGTGCAGCAGCTTTTGTCTGACTGTGCTGTTGTTCTCCCCCCGTTGTGTTCTGTCCTGAGCTGGGGGACTGGCAGTATGTCCAATATGGGCATGCTGTGGATTTACACGTTTGCACAATGAGGTTGCTTTGTTCTCTATTCCTGATAAACAAGAATTGATTTGTTTTGTTGAAAGCGCCGAGCTGACATTTTCACTCATCTCTTGTAATGTTAATGTCATACACCTCGGGGTTATTATCAGTCCTGAGCCCACTCTGATGTTCTGCTGCAGGATGTGCAGCAGAACAATGTGCTCCAGTGTGTACTCAATGTGCACCATATTTGCATTTATCCAAAGGCAGATAAAAGTTGCCATTGCACATTCATCATTTTTTCTAGATCACTTAAGAACATGTTTAAGCAGCACAGGTCCCAACAAAGGCCTCTAAGGTACTCCTCTAGTGACCTCAAGTGACAATGAAAATTAATAAAGTATCACTACCCAAACTCTCTCACGTGCTTCCACATCTGATTGTGTCTGCTTTGTTCTGTTCATGCTTAATCTGCTATAGTTTATAACCTTTTTCATTTTCACAAGCTTTTTGAAAAATGCTTTTTTTTTTTTTTTTTTTGTTTTCAATAGCCTCTATGCTGTTCTCTTTAGTTGTGCTGGCTTCCCTGCACCACTTCTCATATCTGCCACAACACGTGGTGGGCATTTGCTCTCTGCCTCCATTTTGCTGTCCATTAAAAGTCTCAGAGCTGCTGCAGTGTTCCAGTTCTTAGCTGCCTCACTTATTTTCAATAAGCTTTTCCATTTCTATGCAGTGCTTGTTTTGAACTTTTGAGCATGAAAACAGTTAAGTTTTCCTATGTTGTTTTTTTTTTTTTTCTTCACTCTGGACAGATGTTGACCTTAAGCACATTACGGTTCCCATCACACGACAGCTCTTTGAAGACAAATGTTTTGAACATGTTTCTCCACTCTGCTCATAATCAGGTCAATGTGGGGCTCCACACTGTTGCTCCACAGAAGTCTGAGTCTAAAAATGGAGTCTTGGTGTCATGTCCTACTGTCACATCTGCTTGTTTGACACAGAAAAGCCTGGGAAGAAGCTTCAGCTCTTCAACTACAGACAAAACATACATTTCCTAGTTGAGCCTGGTATTTCAGCCTAAGGGAAATCTATGGTGTTCGCTGACATAAATTAGAGCCAAATCAGATCAACAAGCTTCCTGTAACACCCATCTGCATCCTCTGACACCTGCATCTACCCTCACCTTCTCATGTACTCTATCCAGGTATTAGTGTCCAACAACAGGGTCCTCAACTCTCTTCTGTGATCTCAGACAAGAATACAGTAACTATTGGCAGAAACAAATAAAAACTGAGATTTTTTGGTGTAATTTCTCATTACAAATTAGCTGACTTGATGAAGTGTTGTTGAAAGGAGAGCTTCCCTCATCATTCTGCTCTTCCCCATGTCCAGTGCAGCTGATGGTCACACAGACATCTGTAAGCAGGGTGTGGGGCAGGCTTTGTTTCCTCACTACAACGGGAAACCAAAACAAGGCACCCTGCAGCTATATGACCTCTCATTCAGATGGAAGACCAGCACCACAAGGGCAGGTGTGGCGGCAGACTTGCCTTAGCTATGCCATTAAGGAATACTTTCAGGTAGGGGCTGGGCAGAAGAACACAGCAGCCAGAGAAAGGCCAGCAATGCTACCAACTATCTCCAAAAGTCCTGTGACTTTTGCTATGTATTTTTTGGTTCCAGCTCCTGAGGATCACTTCAGAAAATGAATTGTGTGTTCCTGAAAGGCTCAGGCACCAGAAGGAGGTAAGATACAACCCAACAGCAGTTTTAAAACATTTGAGATTAAACAGATATAGGAATTGCTGGGATGTACTCCTTGCTGGGGATTTGCAGAAGATCAGACTAGACTGTTATGTTATCCTATTTGGTCTTAACATCTTTGAATGATCCTTAAACCGAGGAAGAAAATGCGTATCTAAATATGACTGCCAAAATATAAATTTACTGTGAGACTGATGACAATAAGAAGTGGACACATACTCAATGTGACAAAAGCTCAAATGGGGGAACATTCTCTGACTGCCACCTGCTGCTTTTGGCTAGAAAGGGAAACAATGACAGTGCCAGTGACAGATGCCACAGAAGATTTTGAATATTAAGAAATAATGTCTCTGACTGAGGGAAGGAGGCACTCAAGAGCAGCTCCAGAGATGTCCATGGCTTGCCTTGAGCTCCAGACCCCAGGCAGTGAACAAAGGGACCTGAGTGCTGGACTGCAGCAGCCCAAATTCCAGCCACACTCCCTCAGCTACAGGTCTGAGCAGGATCCAGAGCTTAAGCTTTAGAAGTTATTAAAGTCTGAAATAAACCATTTGTCTCGCAGTGGGAATGATTAATGATGAGAATTCGTATTACCAGTGCTTTTCACAACTAATTTATTAAGTTTCCTTTTTAGCATTACCTCACACTAGGAGGCTGCTCAAAGTTCATTATTAATTCCCTTGAAAAAAAATAGAAGTGATTTAAACTGGAGACTGACAACAAAGAATACATCTGTGAAATCTTTTCAATATATGTATTTTTTTATTCAGGTCTGGCAGAACACAGAGCAGCAGGGTATCTGCTACTTACACTCTGCCCTCTGTACAAGCAGAGGCTAGAAACATCCCCTCAGAGCTTTCAGTTTAAGGACACTCAGGTCCTCACTTACCTAAGGCAGAGAAACCTGCCACTGCTACTTCACTGTGGGGTGGAGGACGGGCAGATTACTCAGATGGGGTTTCCCTGTTTCAGTGAAACAGTAGCTACAGATCACTTACTTGAGTCATCTTTGCTAAGGCTTGCAGAAAAGAACTGCAGAATGTTCCTGGGGTAACACATCACAGCTATTGACTATGAAGAGATTAAAGTAGGTATTTTGTTGTCTTGCTCTTTGCAACAGCTGCCCTCAAATTTCTACACATTACTAAAACAACAACACAAACTATGCCTAAAAGCTAAGGAAAAAAATGTAAGATGGTGAAGCATTGCCATCTGGTAATTCTTATCATTACAGTACCACAGACCTTAACGCAGTTGGTATGTAAGTACTTACCACCTCCTCTCTGTGCAAGATTATTTTGGAAATAGTAGGGCTGAAGGAGACGGCTGCGTGGGAAGCAAGCCTAAATCAGATTCAAAGCAACATCTTGAACTAAATTATTCATTTCCATACAGAGCAGAAATTTATTAATAGAAAACACAATATCATCTATGCATGCAGGCTACGGTTTCTAGTACTTTGTGTAACTGGATTAAATCTTAAATTAGAGAAATGCTGGGTGAGAACCAAGAGCAGCAGCAGAACAGGGTGTGTAATCTGGTTACATAAACATGAAAGCATCAGGGGACAAAGGTGGTGCTGGGCTATCCCCAATCTACTATTTTATATACAAACAAGCTTTTGTGAACTGCTGTTGCAAGGCACATGATGCTGAAGGACAGACCTACGTGTCTGTAACCCTTTCTAATGCCCTGTCTGCCCAGAGAGAAATGGAAAGTCATCTCCAAAACAGATCCTGCCAGATAACAGCTCTGCAGTCAAATGAACTGATATCCAGTGACCTATCACAGGAGTACAGCTGATGAGTTGGGTGTGTTCCCAAATCAGAGAACGCAAGCTCTTAAAACCACACAATAATTGAGAGTGATAAAAACTAAACAACTAATGAGAATATCTACAAGTCAGGAAAGGAGCAAAGGCAGGATTGTGCTTTTGCATCTCCTGCCCTGCCCGTGTTACATGAAGCAGTTGAAGCCACAACTTTCTTGTCCTCCAATAATGTATCCAGTGTCATGAGCAAGGCACCCAGCAGTGCTTCTTTCTTCTTGCTCCAAGGGTAAATGCCCCCTTCCCCAGATAATGTAGGAAATTGGAACTGCCAGTACTGCCAGATCAGTAATAGCTCAAAGTGAATTAGATAACCTGGAGGTCAGCTCTAGTAAGCCCAAGCCTTGTTCCCAGAACTTCACACCATGGTTTTGTGTCAGTGGAGCAGCAGCTTGCAGCCTTCCCCGGGGGCTGCAAACAGACGAGGTCGATGCCTCCATCCCCTGAGCAGTGAGCTCCAGGTGCCACATCCAGTAGACATATGGCCCTTGTAAACATTAAACCTACACAAAGAAGACCTACATATGCTAATACAAAAGGCTAGTCTAAAACAATTTTGCGCGACCACAGACCATCTTAAACCCCTAAAGGCAACCTGGATGATGAACCAGGGGCTGCACTTCCAGCCGCTACAGGTGAGATGTGCCAAACCACATTGCCATGCCTTGCTCAAAACAAGGAACATCTTAACATCTTCTGAAGAGAAGAATGCAGGGACATGCTCTGCATCTCCAAACCTTCAACGTCCCCACCCACTAACTAGAACTGTGTCTAACAGTGTTCAGTTGTAAATAGCATTGCAATTAGCTGCTCTGAAACACCATTAAAGGGTGTTTCATAAGGGATGGAAACAGATCAATCACTGTGAGTGGAAAACACCATTCATTAGTCTTAACACAGGAAAGAGGCAAATCCCTTTCTCAACCTAAGGTGCATACATTGCCTTTGCTGTAAGAATTCATTGACAGAACAAAAATAAAACCCACAGGAACTTCAAATACCTTGTCTGCATAATCAGCCTCTTTAGTACACTGTTGTTGCAAGTGTACAGAAAGCAAAAATAATGTTTAAGTAAATCCCATGGAAGGATCACAATCATACATTTCAAAATTAAAATTATGCTTAAGTCAAAGTCTAGCTAGCAAAACCTCTCCAGAATTCAATACTGCAGCATTACATAAAAAGGGAATTTTTAGATGGAAAGCCAGTGATGGGAGGAATCAGAGAAAAGCTTCCCAGGAAATAAGATTTATTTTGTTTTGGATATATCTATTTTATTTTCATCATTTTTAGCTTTATATTTTTTGTTGTAGGCATGTCAACAGAAGTCAATAATAGTATTTTGTTGATGGGGCTAACTAAAAAAAAAAATAGGGGAAGCTTCTAATTTAGTAGGCATAAAAAAACTTTCTTGCTAGATCAAAACATCTTCTGTATTGTAATTAATTTCAGACTAGCACTTTGAACAAGAGAACAAAAGAACTCGTTGTACAGATCTGGAACACAATGGTCTTCAATATCCTACAGAAGAAATTTTGATGCTGGTGAGAACAGCTCCCCTGGGATTTGTACAGAGAAAGCAAACCCTTCCTCAAAGTGCTGAAGTTGCGTATTATTTCATTGCAACATACAGGACATGCTTTAAAACATCTTGTATTCAAGGCTGCTGTGTAGCAATCACAAGCTGGCTTTAATGATTTCATTAGAAAATGAAACCAGTTTCCACTTAACGTCCATGACATCAGCAAATACCCATGATGTGATATTTCCAATAACCTCTCAAATGCAGAAGACCAACTCTTACGGCACAGCAAGCAAAAGTAAAGCAAAGAGACTGGACAAGGATAGGAAAACTTCCAATAAACAAGATTGAAAAGATTAAAACATGTACTTACGGAAACACTTCACCAAAATTACATTAGCAGAAACGTGTTTATTGAAAAATTGTACTTTCCAATACAGAAAAGTGGCAAAAAAATCCTCAGTGGGCTCTGTTGTTAACAAGGAAGTTTTAATTTCTTTCCCCTGTGGGTTTATGCCTGCCTCATCTCTTCTGTTTCAGCTGAACTTTGCATGTCCTGGATTTACTTATCCCCACTTCTTTCATAACTTCTGAGCTTTCTACAAATATTCTGCCAAATCCCAACCACCTCTCCACACTCCAGGTCCTCTGAGGTGGTTCTGTGTGGTGTGTGCTGGAGAGCAAAGCACTCCTCTCCCTTCCCACAGCTGGGAGGCAGCAGAGGGGAGGCACTAGCTAGGGATCATACTGAATGGTAGCTCGTGTCAGAATGAAACATAACAAAGACTTAATTGGATAGTTTACAAATATACCTATATATGCCTTCACTGCTTTTTAAGCAGAACATCTTATAAAAGGGGAGAGTCTTAGGTTAACTCTGAACACCTCAAAGCAGCTGAAGAAGGTCTGCAGATAATAAAAGCACAAGCACAGCTCTATTAACTGTGTAGGTCACCATACCATCTGTCTACCAGCAAACCAGACCATTTAATCCACCATCTGCCTGCTAACATTAGAAGAAGTCAAGCCTAGATTTCATTAGGATTCAAATAGCTTTTAAGCAAAATGTAGGTCGCAGATTTAGGTTAATACATTTTATTTCTGAGAATAGCCTAGATTCATATCGATAAAGATCCCTAAGCCACCATGCTAGCTTTCCTCTTTATGAAGATTGCAACTGGTTATCAGATTACTTTGGGGTTATTTTAATTGATGCCCAGGCAATCTGTTATTTGTCAGGGTTAACTGTGCTTGCTTGCAGATAAACAATACAAGAAAATCAGGGCACCTGCATCTGAAAGCTATTATGATGCAGCCAGGCTAAAAGCTTCTTTGTTATCACATAAACCCAGAGTAACTAACTTCAGAAGCAGGAGTATGTTTGCTGTGTTAACTTTACTCAGATCTGGTCCTGGGAAGCAATTTTAAGTCTCAAACACAAATAAGTAAAACTGGATCAGTTCCATGGGGGTCTGAATGTGTCAGCCAGCCATGCTTTACTAGATCAAAAAGCAAGCAGTAATTTTTGCACAGACAAAAGCTCGACTTCCAAGTTCTTCTTCCAAGTCTGTTAGCAAATGAGACATAAAATCCAAGGAGCCATCCCTCCATCTATGTGCTCCAACAGATTTCAGAGCTCACTCAGCCCTTGGTGGCATTTTAAAGGTTGGCCAGGCAGGCCAGGCCAGGACTTCTCTGAATCCACACCATATAGGCAAAGTGGAGGAAGGTGAGGCTGGGACATCTGCAGTTGCAAGAGAGGCTATGCAACTTATTGGTGAAAAAATAAAAAATAAAATAAAATAAAAAACCCACAAACTAAATGAATTACCAAGTGGGCTCCTGGAAGGAACATCTCATCTCCTGCCCAACTGTTGCCATGGCCACCAGCTCAATGCTGATCTAAATTGAAGCAGGGAGAAGCAACACGCACGTCTTTCCCCGGCTCGGTGCTCCCAAGCCCCTTTCCACAGCTGCAGGCTGCCCTGGCAGCTCCTCCAACGGCACCGGGCACGTGCAAGTCGATGGCTGCTGCTTGTTCCTCTGGGGCTCCCACTGCACACATCTAACGTGACTTCAGATTTGGAGCACTCTTTAAACAAGGGTGCAGCGAGGCTCTGCTTGTGCAGAGAAAGCATAGAGGAAGAAGAAAGGAGCAGAAACGATGCACGGCTCCATTGTGGAGACTCCTTCCTAACCCCCCATTACCTCTCAAGGCAGCTGCAAACCCAGAGCTTTGCCATCGAATTTGCAGTAAAGGCTAATGTGCTCAGATTCTTCAGATTCTTAGGCATTGTATTCATATTTTTTCAGAGCAGACAGGCTTCAGTACAGAAGAGCCTGTGAACCACTCACCCAAAGCCATTGCACCTATTCTACCCTTTGCCCCATCCTACTTGGGAGCACTCTGAACCTCTGCAGAGATGGAAAAGATGCAGAAAGAAAGACAGAGACAAGATGGTATAGGGAGGTGTTTTTCAAACCCATTATCTACCTTTCTTAAACCAGAAAAATTACTCTAACACTGCTGCCACTTCTGAGATGGCAAACTTAAGTGACAACAAGGTAAGATTGGTAATTTTTATATTTATAGACTTTAAGATAACATTAAAAGTCACAAGGAATCATGCTAGAGCAGTACAGTGATGTGCATGCCTAGATGGGGTGTACTTTCAGTGTCCTACATCAAGAGATGGGAAAAATACAAACTGTCTTCTTAAGACCATATTTTTTATTTTCCTGTTCTTCACAAGCTTGTAGAAGGTCTTCTGGAATTGTCTACATTGACAGACTTATTAAAAAGATCCCATGTGGTGTTGACAGATCTACCCCCTAGCTGCACCACTGGGGTAACACAGCTGTGAGCATCTCTCCTGTGCTATGCAAACATTACAGGCACAGCAGCCTCCTGCAGCTGAAGAGAAGGGAAAAGATACGGGCTGCAGATCAGCATGCTGAGTGGGAAGTCAGCAAGGTAATCTGGCATGGTAAATGGAGACTGTGCTTTATAAAACCCACCACATAATCTCAGTGCTGTGCTCTGCCTAACAAAGAATGTGTCCTCTGTCTTGGAGGCTTGTGGTGCAACTGCTCCTCTGAAAGGATTATTCCTATAGCAACCAGAGTGCTCATCTCCACACTAGTCTGAGATGGAAAATCTCCCAGAAAATGACCACAGCTTTGCCATGATCCAGGCCCAGCAGAGCACAGGTGCTGTATTTGGGGCAGCAGCAACACCTGGTGATTTCCATTTCCTCACAACACAAATACACAGAGCATGCAGACTCCTTTTTTTCCTAGTCAGTGAACCAGATGGGATGTGACAGAGCTGCAGCTATTCAGCAGATCACATCTCACCAACAAACTGCCTTTCAGGAGACCAGCCAATCTGCAGCCTGCTGTGGAGCCTTGGCAGAGAGCAGTCTGCACCTCACAGCACACAACGACATGCTCTGGTGAAAGGGCACTTTCTGTCAAATGGACATATTCAAGCACCTATTGATTAAACCTTCAAAGAAGTTAAAACGAACATACAGTTTTTCATTTCTGTCAGCATTACTGATAGGCCACAAGGAGGCTACCCGCAGATCCTTGGCTCCTTCACACATCTTACCTGACAATCGAAGTCCTGGAAGTTGCGAGCCGCATTCTGTTAACAAAAAAACAAAACAGAAAATAGACTTCAGCACAGTATCCCAAAACACGGACCAACACTACCATGAAGGGTCACCTCAGAAACCTCTCCTTCAGCATGGTCTGGCCAGACTAAAAACAAATGTGAGACTCCCACAAGAGAACTCCATGCAAGTTTTGCCCATCACTATTCAGTGAGTCCTCTGGGGACTGCCCCAAGGTGAGCATCTGGGCACTCAGATGAGGGTTGAGAGCACTGGAGCAGGAACAGATACAACCCAAGAGGAACCCTGACCAAAGGCAGGCTGGTTATGAGGTTGGTTTTTGCCTGGTCCTGGTGCCCCTTAATAATTCAAATTTAAAACTCTTTAGAGGATTGCCACTAGAATCACAGGTAATGAGTGCAAGAACACAAGCTTTGTGGTCAGCTAATCTACAGCAGCTGTTGTTTGCATTGTTTCATCTCATGGCAAACGCAGTGTTGCTGCTGAAACCGGAACGCATGGGAACAGGAGTAAACAACCCAAAGCAGACTTTTCTCAGATGGTGTCACCACCCATACATGTGAGTATACATTTGGTGTACTGCAAGATTTAAATTCTGCCGTAAGTTGTCTGTTCGTGTGCCTGCAAAGCTTCATGAGACCCAGGCTTTGATCAGTGGGGAGGCTACACTTCGGAGTGCTGCACAAGGCTGGGCAAATTATCCAAGTCAGCATAATATCTTACACGTTATAGGCATAGCACCTTAGTGCTAAAATTACAACTAGGACCATATATGAGCAACACAAGTACCCTAAATACTGGCTGAGTACCCTAACTCCCCTCCACATGTAAACAAATGGCCCTGTTTTCCTCTCCCCAGCTTTGTCAGTTAGGAAGAACACAGGTTACTAACTACATTCTTCAGTTTGTGATGTTCAAATTTTGGATATCTGCAAATCTGATGTTAGAATCCCCAGGTATTAAGTACTGAACTGTGTTAGATATTTTGAACATAATGTGGCACAAAGCATCAGATCCTCAGGATGGAGGAGAAGGAAATATAAATCAGCCCTCTCGTTTCAGTTTGAAATTCTAAATTAGCTGAGATTTCTGACAGCCACGTCTAATGAACTGAAGGCTGATCTGAATATCTAATAAGAAAAGTGGAATTCTTGGGGGTGCAACAAATCAAAGAATGAAAGCCTGTAACTGTATTGCTTGTTGTCCAAGTACACCAAGATGCACAAGTAGCAGTATTGCTGATGTGTCCTGCCTCCTGGATAGTTGATTTTAACACATCAAAATCTGACTTTAAAGCATTGATCTATTAATTTTCTCAACTTTCTCAAGTCTAAGATGAAGACACATCTTCCATTTCTCTGAAGACGTCATGTCTGTACCTCAAAGGCAAAGCACTAGCTGGAATTGTGAAAGGATATTCCTTAGGCTGAATTGGAACCTCCCGAATTAAGTTGTTGCGTTTCAGTGACTCTTCACTGAGGCTATATTAATAGGAGTCAAAGTTGCCAGAATACTAAGCAATGAGAAGTAGTAGAAAAGTTTTGAATGAAAATTAACATAATGCAGCACTCTTGGTTTTGTTTTGCAAACCATATTTGCTGAATAGTTGTTACTACTGTAACTGTTAGCCTGAAGATACTGGAACTACAGGTTAAGATGTAAAAACCATACGCTATCCCATTTTGGCAGCAAATTTACACAACCACCATTCAGGATCTCTAAACATCCAGCAAGAGCAGGAACTGATAAGAACCTGAATAATAAGTAAGTTTTCTATCATATTACAGACAGTATTCTCTTCTTCTCTCTTTCGGCTAACTACAAACATTTTAAGTTGATTTTCTATCCCAGTATAAAGGCACTGTACTTTAGTGAGCCTGAAAAAGGTAAACATATATAATTTAATGAATCTTACTGCCCTGCACTTTCTATTAGACTTAATTTACATGCAAATGTCACAGTGTATTCTTTAAAAGTCAGGCTCGTAGATTTTTGCTGACTTAGATCTGAGACAAAACAAAGCCAGGGCTCAGTGGTCCCCAGTGGCATCTCCTGGCTCACACAAAGTGACCAGGCTATGATCCATTTCCATATCCCAGTCATTTCCACTGTTTGAGCATTAAGATGCCAGAGCTCCTTTTCTCTGTACAGCAGTCTGAAGAGTTCATGAGCACTCACCCATTAGCAACGTAAGAGTTTTACTGTGCTATTTCTGGCCATTAATCCCTGCTGGTTCATGAAATCCTCTCTCTAAATTGGGTTGGTCAGTAAAAATATTAGTGAACCGCCAGCTCAATACCTCTTGGATGCTGATACACTGCACAGAACAGCACATTAGGGCACCGCACCCATGTGCTCCACAAACAACGTTTAAGAAGCACATCCACATTACCTAAAATCTGACTTTGTTAGTCATTTTGTTATGAAACACTTCAATGCTTCCTACTTAGGTTGTTTCACCTAACCAAGGGAAACCTCCCTTCTTGAACTCAGACACACACATGCAATCCTAGGAGAATCCTAGGAGAACATAAGCAATAGCATTATGGAAACAGAAACTGTTTTCAATGTCTTTCTGGATTTTCATCTGCTGGTCTACACTTCTGTTGTTCTTCCAAGGATCACCCTCCCTGGAAAGATTTTAAAATGTTATGTTCAAGCTATGGTGGAACCTAGTAATCAGCACTAGATTATAAGAATAGGCAGCTGGATTGTAGATTTCAGCTATATTTTTAGATTTCTGAGATATTAAACAGGTATGCTAGCACACTGAAGAAATTGGCAAAAACTATGCAGCACAGACTAAAATGTAGCAGAATTTCAGACATTTCACTCGTCTTGGGTGGAAGTCTGCAGTCACAGAATCATAGAATATCCCAAGTTGGAAGGGACCCATACGGATCATTGAGTCCAACTCCTGGCACCACACAGGTCTACCCAAAATTTTAGACCATGTGACTAAGTGCACAGTCCAAACGCTTCTTAAATTCAGACAGGCTCGGTGCAGTGACTACCTCCCTGGGGAGCCTGTTCCAGTGTGCGACCACCCTCTTGGTGAAGAACCTCTTCTTGATGTCCAGCCTAAACCTCCCCTGCCTCAGCTTAACACCGTTCCCGTGGTGTTAAGTCTACACAGTGCAGTCTTCTGTGTGTACACAACGAGTGGCCAAAGTAGGGTTCTCATTCAGAAGCTACCATATCCTTTGGCAGAACAAACTGGTTCTTGAAATCAGATATTAAACAGCAAAACACTGCTTCACATGCCATAAGACTCTTTGACTTGGCTGTTAGATATGGAAAGTGACCAAAAACCATTGGTCAGAATCACAATGTTCAGACACAAGATACTCAGCCTTCTTGGGATGGTCCGCAATGACTTAGGAACTCAAAGCAATAGCAGAACAAAGGTAGGCTTGTGCTTTCCTAAAGCCCAGATGGCTCTCCTCCAGTCCACAGAAGATAGAGTGAAAGGATTAAGCAGCTGCTGCAATGCAATGATTTTCCAAAGTCTCAGTACCACATGAATCAGAACTGCTCTGACTAGACTCCGCAGATAGTAATAAAAAAGGCTCACCATCAATAAATCCAGTAAGTCCTCATTTGCATTTAGGGCTCAAAACAAAGATGTATAATTTGGAAAGAAAAAAGACTTTAAATAAAAGTTAATTTAAAAAAAAGTGATACCAGGCAAGGTTTCTCTAACAAGCTTGAGCTTTCATATCAGAGCTTCTACAGCTCAGCTGTATCAGGAATGGCGTCACCTTTCCGTTTTCTGACCTGCCTTTGTAAAACCCCAGTACAGGAATGATGCAGTTTGCCTGAGACTCCAACTTCCTTGAACTGTGGTCTTTCTTTTCCTAAGGCTTTGGAAGGGTACGTGATGGCGGATCACTAGAGCTGGGGAAGCAATTCATGTTTTTCCATACTTAAGGTACTTCAAGCTGTAAACAGACAATCGGGGATCCTTGCCAGACACAAAGTCAGCTGGAACACACCTGTGAGAGCAAAGGAGCAGCTAGTATTACCTTATCATTCAGAAGTGGTTTGATCTCTGTCAATTGAACATCCTGTAGTTCATCCATGGTGGCGTAAGCAGTGTCACTTAACACTCACAGCAGCAAAGGAGCAATTCTGAAACAAAGGCATATGTTTAGAAACAGAATTATGAAAGATGTGAGCCAAAAGAAAGCTTTAAGGTCTTTTCAATAGACTTGCATATGCCCAAACTGAAACCTGAAAGCAGCTGGTTCTCAGTTCGACATAAAGTACCTGTAACAGGAGAATGCAAACAGCCACGTTCGCAGTGTCTCATTTTGCTATGCCTCACCTTGTACATTGTCTTGCCCACTGAAAACTGTCCCTGAAAGCTCATGCCTTTCTATTCAGAAAGGCTGGGTCCATTTCCATGCGCTGCTGGTACTCCAGCCATAGTCTGCCTGGAAATGACTGGATCAGCAGAATGATAAAACTGCTCATGAGCACTGACACTGCCAGAGCATTTTATGAAGGACTGATGGTGCAGATCACGTCACTGATTAGGAAAGCTGTACATATTACTGAAGATGAAATAAAAAAAAAAAGTCATGGGCATAAGCAGGGACAGGAATAGGCACATGGTGGGCTTCCTGGATGTTAGCTGTGTGCTAACATCCAGAAAAAGTCTTAGGTGCCACCACAAATCAAATTCTCTTTGCAAGATAACATACTGCTGCTAACCACGGAAGAAAAAGGTGGAAAACGAGTACTGCAACTGTGCTCTAAAGCCACTGTAACTCCACACAGACACTGCCCAGAAAGGAGCGCTTCTCCTCACACCAAGAGATGTGCAGGGCTGTGAATTCTTTTCATTCCTTTTTGTGCCAGAATTAATATTGGTGTGGCTGAAGCCAGTCTCGCAGAACACAGATCATTACGCCTTTTCCCTCTGAAAATCACCCATAGCAACACCTGTCTCTTTTAGCTCCTTTGGCTCAGTTGTCTTGTTCTCTTTTTTTTTCTAGAAAACATATCATTTCTGAGACTACCAACAAACCAGCTGATTTGCGGGTAACGTTTCCTTTATCCCACATTGAACTTTCAATTGGAAGAACAGTAAAAATAGCTATATGGATGGACTGTAGCTCCCAGAGGAAGTTTAGTTCCTGTAATTCTTGTGAGGAGTTATGAAGATCAAAAATATTTTATTATAACAACATCCATGCACTCTGGAATTGATGAAGAGCTCAACATATACCCGGTTCTCCCCAAAATTCAGGGCAAGAATCCCATTACTTTACAGACACCAAAGGAGTTTCAAACAACCATCACAAAGCCCCAGGATGCTCCCTGCATAAATCTGCCCTGGGATCATTTGTTGCTGCTACAAGCATGCTACCTGAAGAGCTTTTGGTCTAGAGAGACATTTTGTAAATCACATGCACTACTTTGTTAATCATTTGTTACAATAAAAAGCTAAGAAGATGTTCAAAGCAAAAATTATTAAATGCTTTTATCTCATCAACCTGTTTCATACTTGGTCTTTAGATGCGACTGCAGTGCACCCAGTAAACAGCATCACACTGAAACTAATCTGATGCTTATCTTCCTGGTCCACTATTGCTCCATGTATTTTTTGTGAAAGTAGGGTCTCTCGGGGCTAAAACAGGGGATTACTGTGCTTCTGCTGTGTTGTACCAACACTGCACATTGCTCCTCTGCAAAAACAAGCTGGGTAGTAGCAAGAAGGGATGTTGTTTTGGATGCTGGGCTCAGAATTTGGTGAAATTTCCTTGAGAGACAAGAGACAACCTTCCTTAGCATCAACCAGGCTCAAATAATTGCAAAAACTCCTGCAGGGGAGCATTCTGGAGGAGTCAGAGAGACTCTGCAATGAGTCCACAGCACAGTCAGCCTGGCAGACTATGGCTCAGAGCAGGCTGTTCCCCCAGGCTGCAGGAGCGAAGGCAGGACCTCCTGCAGGGCCAGAGGGGACTGAATGCTGAGGTGACCCATAAGGGCACTAAAATTACCAACTGAGACTGAAATCCTACAGAAAGATTAAATTTGCACAGCCACAAATGGCAAGATGGTTGATTTCATGTCTAATCCTTTTTATTCTAATCTGTTCACCCAGCAAATTGGAGCTTTCTTCTGCTTTCCTAGAAAATCAAAGCTTTTCAAAGGCTTTTGAAGGAAAAGCTGCTGGGGGGGTCTCTGTCACTGCTTGCAAGCTGTTTTGTTTGTTTCTTTCTTTCCTTTAGGTGACTGAACTTTCTGGAAAACAGCTGTCGCAGCCTCAGGACTTCAATCTGAATCTGTTCAGAGGATATTCTGCAGGCAGAGGCACAGATGTTCTCCTCCTAGCGTCTTAGTGAGCTGGATGTGATTGACCTCAACCACATCTGGGTAACTGGGGTTTATAGCATGAGATCTAAGCGGCTCTATGGGATTATACACTACAACTTCACCAGGACACCATGCTATCCTAACAGCAACACAGCTTTTAGTTTGAAACATGGCAAAGTGGCACACAAAAGAGAATGGTTTGTAAGCAGAGCAACCTGGCAAAGCACTTCTCCAATGCAGAGGCAAAGGGAAGGGGAGGTATAGGAGATCTGGGCTATCCTCTGCTCCAGCCACATTAAAGTTGCCTCATAAACGACCTGAGGACACGTCTGCCCAGGAAATAAGCAATTCTCTCCCTTCACTCCTCCTGTTATTTAAAGAAACAAACATGTCATTTCATAAGCAGCATAAATATTCACAAAATACAGATGAGCTCTGCAGAAGACAGTCTACAAGCACAGTAAAAGGTTTGCCCAGAGTGATCCACATATAAATCACACATTTTTCTATAAATGTCCCAGTACCACCTACTTTGCAAGTATTCCTCTTGGTTCCATTTATATACGGCTATAAATACACTCAAATATCCCCAATTTAAACTATCCAAAGGCTTCCGACTGGAACAGATTCCATGCTCTTTGAAAACCAGTAATACAGGAACTGAGGAAAGACTTTTGGTGAATAATTAACGCACAGCCTAGAAATCCAGGTAGGACACAGCAGGCTGCAAAAAAATAAGGCAGGTGGGACACAGAAAGAAACCATCTATCTATAAATAAGATCAGAAATACGTGCTCACATGCTTACTCCACGATAAGGGTGCTCTAAATTTACATCGCTTCAATACATAGAAAAGGAAGTTGTGATAAAGCAAAGAGCATGACTACTATCGATGTGCACCCACACTGCTAACAGCACAACGGCTCTGCCTACGGGCATGCAGGCTCCCGTTTCCATTCAGCCGAGTTCTCGGGGTGCTGCTCCCCACAGGGTTACAAGCTGGGAGTCTGCAAGGGCTGGACGCAGCTGCTGGGCACTGCCTTGAAGGATCTCTCCATGTGCTCTAGGAAATCCACGCAACAAAATTTTGTAGGCAGAGGGTGAAAATTCACGTTCGTTCATCTTAACATGACTACAGCTTCTGATTTATTAACTCGATAACCTGTTACACTCCTGCTTTGTATGCTAACCATGCTGAGGGAAAATTGTACAAGACAGCTATCAAGCTCTGATACAAAACATGGCATTAAATACACCTAAACATTCGCTCCCTTGTTTGCATCTAGCAAAGGCTGGCTGGAAAATCTCCTCTCCAGGGACTGACTACACTTACAGTCACGATGAACTGGATCAGGTTTCCAAGAACGGCGCTCTGACACAGCCACCCACTCCTTACAAGACAGAAGGCAGAAACACTGCTCCTGAGGGCGCAGAGGAAGACTAGAGCAAACCCCAACTTGCAGCCAGCACCTGATCTAAAGTAAACCACTCGTGTTCCTCATGTTCACAGCTCAGCTATTTATTTAGCTGTGTGTTGCACAGCTTTTTACTACATTTTGTTCCTTTCTCTGGTGAGGTGACTCCTGCCCACACCTCTCTCTGTCGTGTACGCCCTGGAAGACAAGCTGTATGGCAAGGCTTCTCAGCTTGGGCAGGCAGACCTGTCTTGGCATACTGATCCTAAGTAATGTAGGTTTCACTGAGGGCCTCTGAGGCCTTTGAGTGGTCCTGTTATGTTTCTCGTCAGTCCTTTACAAGCCTCACAACAGCAGTGTGCTTCCTAACCACCTGCACAGGCCGCTCTGTTCATTCTCTGTACCGAAATGCTGGCTGACATGGAAAACTTTCAGCAAAACAGGCAAGGGGGCCAAATTCACTTTCAAAATATTTTCCTAGGTTACTCGCTTTCTGTGTTTCAGCTCATGTATTTTTGGGAACGCACCACACGGAGCTCCACCTCCAAGCCAAACTGTGAGCCTGTGGAGAGAAATCATGTTCTGCTTCAGCAGCACCGTGCCAGCTCCTGCACACGAGCAACAGCAGCGTCTCACTGCAGTGTGTTGTGACATCCTTTACACCTGGGCCACACCCAGCACACAAATGCCAGCTGCGAAAAACAGCTCCTAAGGAGTTTAAATCAGACCTACATTTAACAATGGTTTGGCAAGGAGGTTTGTGACTAACTTTCCATTAATTTTGGAAAAAGCATCCAGTTTCTAACTACAAGGAGTGTCACACTGCCACGTGCGTATCTAAGCTCAGCTAGCAAACATCATCCTTAGTCACCACTGGAATTTGTAGGCATTGAATAGGGCTGATTAAGCAAAAATGCAAGAAAAAGTCCTCAAACTGCTTTGGGTTACCTGGACCAGTGCCGATAAAGCTGCTGAAACTACACTGAGCTCCCCTACACAGTACAGTCCCAAAAGCTGTAAAGTGCAGACACACAGGGAATGAACTGGAATGCCAGATTACTGCTGTGAAAATGATGCAGATTACTGACTCCAGATGAGCCTTTTCTGCTCATGGTATATCTCTCAAAAGCTTTGCGGCACTTCCCTTTATAAGCTGTTCCTCTCATCAGAGATGAAATAAGCAGAAGCTATTGCTACCCACAGATACGTCTTGTGCAGGTAAGATCTCATGTTGCAGTGATCTTGAGACAGCAGGAAACTGCAAATCTCAATTGTATGATTTTTCCACATCCCTTTTTTCCTTCAGTGGAACCACTCTGTAACACAATCCCCGCGTTATCCAGCAGTTTACAGAACTCAAACTAAAGCACAGAGACATTTTCACCTGTTCTGCGGTTAAGGACATATTTGTCCTCCAGCTTTTTGTCTTACTTCATTCAAACTGGAATCAATGGAAGTTGGCCATCAGAAAATCATATCCTAAATAATCGTGCCTACTGAATATAAGAACACAGATGCACGTGGAAGTCAGATTTAATTCTCAGGTTGCAGTTTCATTATTCTAACATGCTCTGACTGCAGTCCTTTTGCAAAAGTGGCATTCATAGGATTGATGCAAATTTTCAGAGCATGTACACTTCATATGAAGAATAAATTGCTAAATCTAGATTTTTATTCTATGCTTCTCTCCCTCCTACCTCGTATGAATTAAATGCTTCTTTCCCTTTCCCCATATAGCACTGCTACTTGGAGCTCCCCTGAACAAGCTCTTCAGCTCGGCTTACTGCCCAGCCTGCACCACCTGATGGACAATCTCTTCTCCACCATCCGTGGCATTCCTTCAACACTGTCACTACTGCAGTCATGCTACCCCCTCCATCATTGCCAGTCTCTGAATTATTTTCCAAGCAGAAGACTCTCTTCAGTGTTTCAGAATTAATTTTAAAGCCCAGCTCCTTCTCAGGCAGCTGGCCAACACAGGAAAGACAACTCAAATTAACACAGTTAAAGCCAGTAATGGATATGGGGCAACTCAGAATCAATTCAGGATGCAATTTCATTATTCTTTTTTCATTATTCATTTAATGCATTTGAGAGCTGCTGCCAAAAGGGATACTCCTGCCCTCCCTCCCTACACCAGGCAGGAATTCCTTCCTCTTCCCCTGCACCAGGCCGATGGCCAGGCAGCAATGTGGCAAGTCAGAGCTGGCTGCTCTCTAGGCAACATTGCTTCGTGGCAGTTTGCACTTGGATCAGTGAACTGACTGAGGAAAATGCTCCTCCAGCTCATTGCGTACTACCTTTTTTCTAAATCTGTCCAGCATAAAGACCTTGTTTGAGATCCGACTGTAAGAAACTGCGTTTGTTGGCAGGGCTAGTTCTTGGTTCAATCACGGAGCCGATAAGGTTCATGGTGCTGCCAGCTGATACACGGGGAAGGGAAAGAGCACGACCGCTGTTCCAGAGGGGGCTGCACTTAGCTTCCAGACGTTACATTAATCAAGATAAAGTGCATATAGAATATAAGACAGAACTCTGTTTGCTATCTGAGTTGCCTTGCTGCAGGGAACTCAACTTTCACTTTATGGCCTCTGAATAGGCTGCACCACTGAAGGTACATGGCGAGAGCAAAGGGAATGGAGCAACAGCTGTGATCCATCCCCCTGGAAAAGTGTTCATAAAGCTCAAGTCCTGTCATCAAACAGCAGCCTTAATCGCCATTTTGGTCTGATTTAACCTGAGTTATGAAAATGCATTTTTAATGATGAAAGAGAAACTTGAAAAGAAAAAGATTATTAACATGCTGAGAGGAACTAAAGAAAGCCTCAAAGGTGTGCAGACTACAAAAGCGTGTATGCCATGTAAGTCTGCTTTGACAGTTGCACAGAAAATCTTTCACAGTGATGTGTAATGAGCTCTGAAGACAGCACCAAAGCCTGCAGTCTAAGTTGAGGAGCGTGTACAACGTACTGAGTAGTCAAATATACAAGTAAAGTAGTTCAAGTGCTACAGCCTTTGCGGTTCTCCCTTAACACAAGTAACCAGGCCTATGCAGTAACATCTAGTACATATCAGCATGGGCATTTATGTTACAAATTCCTAACACGGATGGAAACCCTTTGATAAAACAGGTAACATTGTCTTGTTTTGGAGAGGGCTGAGAGAGAGATGGGATGCAGCCATGTAAGAACATCCTTCTTCTAGGCATAGTGAACATCTTTCCTTAGGAGCTTTGGAGGCAGCTTGTAAAGGCCTGCAGGAATACAATGCAGATGTACGATGGAAAACACCGAGCACTTTTGGGGAAAATCCTGCCAGCTCTGCGAGCTCATGGCTGTCAACCCCCACAAGGTATGTTGGCCAGGCACTGAGATGCTGCCTCCGCAGATCTCACTGGGACCTACCAAAAAAAAAAAAAATCTGACAAGTAGAACTCAGAGTTTTAAATTTAAAACCACATTTTTTTTACTCTTGCTGCATTTGTAAAACTTTGTAGTTTTTTTTTCCAACAGTACACTTGCTTTCTGTGACTACATGTGCAATGGGGCCAGCTCAACGGTGGGAATGAGAACCCCCAATTCAGAAGAACTACTGACACAGCCCAAATATTCAAGGCTTTGGGGGTAATTAATACAATATATATGTATATGTATAATAAAGTAAGCTAAGGTGACTTCTATTAAGCTGAATTCAGCCTTGTATACCTGGGATCCAAGAAAGACATTCACAAGCAATAGTACTTGAGACCTTCATACCACACAGCTTACTAGCTTATAGTGCGTTACTTAAAAAATATTCCTTGAAGACTTTTTTTTTTTTTTTAATACTGCATTATACAATACACCCTCAAAACCACCAAGAATCGTGGCATTTAGACTGGAAATCCATGATACCATGGATACTCCCATTACTGTAAACAAAGCCCCAAAGAGGTTAAAATGCATAAAGACTTTTACTTCTTTCAGAAGTAGCTGAAGATGTCAAGACAAGTGATTTAGTTTCAGTATGCTGGTTCTGAAAGAAGCTGGGTCACTAGATGGGTTTCATGTGTAACCCCTCCATTTTTAGAAAGCCTCAGTTACCACAGATTCATTCCCTACAGACCAGCATGAGATGAGAAGGATGTAATGCACCTCGCAGCCGGTGAAAGATAAAGCTGACAAAATTAAATATTGCAGAGTCATTTGGGCTGGAAGGGATGGCTGGGGGTGATCCAGCACAGCCTCCTACTTCAGGCAGGAGTAATTTCAAAGCTGGATTAGATTGTTCAGGGTTTTACTGATTTGTAAAAGTGTAAGGATGCAACTGGTGCCTCTTGTCCCATCGTTGCAAACCTGAGAAGAGCCTGGTTCATCTTCTCTTCTACCTTTTCATGTAGCAGAATGAATGTACGCAATCAATGAGATTTTTGACCTGAAAACACCATAGGCCAGAATAAAAACAAAAATGCAAAACAGTGCCTGTTACAGCCAGACATCCGCAATGTTTAACATTTCCCTTTCTAAAACTGTTCAATAAGTAACCAAGTCAGGTAATTTCAGCTAAAAGCCTAGGCGTAACAGAAATTCATCTCCTGGTAGATTTTTCAGGCAGATGTTAGTATGTCAAAATAACAGGTTCAGTATTAAATTGAACTTCCCCCCTTTCTGAACAATATTGAACAGTTTCCAGAGTAACAACACAAAGAGCTGCACTGGGGCTGTGTAGTGCAAGATCTGGTCTCTGATACAGCCTAAGAGCAAATGCCTAGCAAAGAGCAAAAGAACAGCACCAAGTGATATTTCTGCTTTGCTTGTACATCAAAGCGTATTTCAGACAAGCCTTAGTCTCTTTGAGATCCCCTTGAAGCTTCTTCCCCAATGCACTAAAGTTCTGCTGTTCTTTCTGAACATAGAGGATATTATCAGGCTTTGTGTTGCTGAAAAACAGGTAAGGAAGGCTTCCCCATGAAACCTCTGTGGTGCCTTTCTCCCTGAAAGTCACAAAAATCATGCGCCTCTTTACCTCTTAAATACCAAAATACTCTTTTATCCCAACACCACAAAATCCACATCCAGTTTTCAGTGCAACGTAATGCATGTGGGCAACTAACCTCCTCCGACCCACAGCCTTGATCAGCCACCACTTTCCAGAGGTCTGCATGTTGGCCAGAGAAGGATTTTCCTAGTGCAAATCCCCTGGCAGAGCAGCATGCATTACAGCACAAACCCTGCCCTACAAAAGCCATTTCACAATGCCTCCTCTAAAGGCAGGCTGATCAATACTCATCTGGAGAGAAATTATCAGATACCTACCATCTTTTAATATTACTTTAGTGTAACATTACATGCACGTTTCTCCCATGTTAACTTTTAGGCAGAAGTTACATTTAAAACACTGCTGATAGGTATCTCAGAAATAAAAGCAGAGCCCTAGTTACTGCTGGATGTCTTTTAATCCACTGTTACTAACCATCACCCCTGACAGGCTTTGTGCCTTATACTTCTGGAAAGTGGCAGAAATATTTACTACATCCAGTGATGCAAAGTCACAGCCATGAGTTCTAAAGAAACACTGAAAAGAGATTTAAAATGTTCTAAAGAAAGGTACTGCCATACTGTAAGATGTAATTAGTCAGGTGTATTGTGTCATTAACAGATGCCAAAGCCAATCGGGTATATCATATTAGTTTCAGCAAACATCATGGAACCAAAGTGTAGATAATTTTCTGAGCCTCCTTCCCAGTACTTTAAGCCAAGGAGTTTTCGCTGACTGCTGGAGCGGTCTCAGAGCACACACAGAGCATAACACAGTTATCAGATAAGCTTCTGTAATGCAATTACTCTGGATCATGTGCAATACTTAAAAAGTGAAGTGATAACCCACCTTCTTACACAACATCCCCTCACCAACCCAAGAGCGTGATTCAGCCTTAGAGCGTTGGCCTCTCCCAGGGAACGAGGGCCCTGAGGCCACAAATTCACACCACAGCTCAGCAAATGTGGCAACCCTAGCACAGCGTGGGTTAGCTAGGAACCACCACCAGACCTCATCACCCCCACCCCTACTCCAGGAACCACCACCAGACCTCGTTCCCCCCACTTCTTTCAACCTCAGAATATCTTGCAGTAAAATTTGCAGATTGAGGTAGTATCTTTTATTCAACTAACTGCGGGAGGAGGGTCACAAGCTTTTGAGACTGTAAGCCCTTCTCCAAGTCAGGAGGAGATGTTAAACTTAAACAAGTCCCAAAGCACAACTCATCTGTCTGAATTTACGTGTACACTGATCTATCTCTTTACAATTAAGTGAAGTAAGGTACTCTGAATCAGTATACAATGGCAAGAAATTAATTTTGTCAGCAAATGCGTGAACACAAAACCACGCAGGTAACAAACCACAAACAAACAGCACTTGAACAATAGAAGCACATCCTGGTTGAAATGGCTGATGTCTTACAGACAACTCACAGCAAAAGCAAAACGAAGGACAGACACATCAGTCTTCCCACTCAGGAAGAGTTTCCACGAAGCCAAAACCTTCTCCCTCACTGACTCCTTTTCTAAATCCCCCAGACCAAACCCACAATAACAGTGGTGTCATTGGATGGTGCTTTATTCTTGTACTGCTTCTGCAGCAGGTGAAGCTGGAACTACCTGCTGCAGCTGTAAGCGTACGCCACCATCCCTACTGACTATGGCAGATGAAGATGACGCCTTAGCTCTTGATACTGTAGATATTTAATATTCCAGTAACAACCCCAAAACACTGGCCACCAGGCAAGGCTATATATTGTAATCTGTAAGGGCTGTATTTGACTTTACTGGGTATTTGCACCAAAACAGCTCGTTAAGAAGTTGCATTGTTTTTGCCCGGTGAAGAAAAGATCCAAGGGGCTGTTTCAGCCAGGCTTTATAGCTGTGCTCCAACATTAAAGAGGATTTCTCTTACAAAAAGAGCTCTAGAGCTCAGCTTTAAAAGCACTGTAAACAGCGATCTGATGAAGCGTTAACTGCTGAATAAATGAGCCGAAATCCAGGGAACTGCGCCAAGAGATTAAAATCTCAATGCCAACGAGAAAGGAGGAGGTCCTGCTCCCACTTCATGAGAATCTGACTTTGTTTTGAGCCTGTTACCACTATTTTCATGTGATGGTCTTGGTCTTTTAATTGGAAGAGACAGTGAATAATTGGTTCACATTCACTCCTGCCTACTAAGACTTTATATGTTTCCATTACAATCCCTTCAAAGAGATCTTTTTAAGACTGAAGAGTTTGTATCTATTTATCATCGATTTATTGGTATAAAAAAAGACAGGGATCTCCTGGAAAGAGCAAAAGAGCAGGGCAGCCTGCTCTAGGGAACCTGCTTTGGCAGGGAGGTTGGACCTGATGATCTCTGGAGGTCCCTTCCAACTCCTACAATTCTGTGATTCTGCGATCATTCTCTACCCAGAGCCCATTTCACATCTGTCATTGCTCTGGCCAACCTTTTCAGCGCTCCTCCCAGTGTCTGTGGCTCTTTAGGCGCAATGAGTCCAGTGCTGACGCAGCAACCACCACACAGGTGCACTGCAGGTTTGTACAGCAGTATGTGTCCTCCTTTGATCACTTATTTTTCTTTGAGAACATAACCTTCAATTTGCTTTTCCAGCCACTGAAACAACATTCTCATAGAACTGCCTATTATAACCCTCAAGTTTCATCTATGCCTGGAAAGTCAACTCAGAGCTCATCACCGTATACACGAAGGAGGGGGCTCTTCTTCAGGTCCTTCACTACATTGATTTTAAAATCCTGTTTTATTACTCAGTCCCATAGGATTTGTCCACTTCTCTTCACAGGTAGCTCATGTTTGTCGTCATAAATAATTTACTTTTTAATCAACAAACACCGTCATTTCTGTTACCTCTCTCCCATTTATTTTCCCAGATTTCACTTCTCTGTGCCTTTGGCCTCTTCACTGCCTGTGGTAATGGGTAACACTGTGAAAACACTGTTTAAAATAAATCTTCCTTCTGTCCAATTTATAGATAAAGTTTTATTGCATATCCCAACGGTCTCAGAATGCTGGTTGTTCTTTACTCACCTTCTATGCCATTCATGCTTTTATAAAACTTCGTTACTTTCCTTTGTCCTCCCAGTGGCTCCCTTCCAAGGTGCGAAGTCCTAAACTACTTAACGTCTCCTCATGTTTCTTCTTATTCCATGCCTTTGTTCCTTCTTTAT
This sequence comes from Aythya ferina, assembly GCF_964211825.1. Lineage (NCBI taxonomy): Eukaryota > Metazoa > Chordata > Aves > Anseriformes > Anatidae > Aythya > Aythya ferina. The sequence continues at coordinate 9,343,522 of NC_140315.1, read as the reverse complement.
TTCTCTTACACTCTACACTGAAAGAACCTGCCAGAATAATTATGTTGATAATGAAGTCCAGTGTAGATCATGTCCAAAATTTTAGTGCCCTATAGGAACATTTTTCATGCTTCTACAGAGATGTATCAGTTTCTCTAAGAAAACATGCCTCAGTACTTTCACAAACCTTTACAAATCAAATGTGCAGGCAACCTTCTCTGTAATGCCTTGCTTTCCTCCACTTTCCCATTTCCTTAGCACAGACAGCTGAAAAAAAAATTTCCTCTGAAAACTGTTGACTTTGCTAGGGTAAATTTTTGGAAAAATCCCCTGAATTGGGATTTTTTGGGGGGAACTGTTGGAACAATTTTTAATGAAACATTTTTATTCAAAGCAGCTCATATTCTTCTCCCTCAACCTCAAGCTGAGCTTTTTTTTTTTTTTAATTAGTCCTTTCATATGCATTTTCTGCATTTCTCCATGAGCTATACTAGGCGTGAGCTCACTGCACATTGGTAGCAAGAACCAACTCAGCATGATACAAAAACACAGAAGAAAACTGCAACTACACATTTTTAAAACCAAATTGAGCATTACAGGCACACAAATATTACTGCAGTAGCAGCTGCTCTGAGAAACATCTGCAAGTCAGTGCAAGTATTTGGGGACTCCTACAGAACAAGTTAAAACAAAGATTCCTATAGTCCAGTCTGGGAAGCATGTCTCCAGTACTGGCTTTTCGCTTCCAAACCTTACAAATCCAAATACATGTTAATACTTTCCCAATATCTCTTTCCTGCATCAGCAGCACAGGAACGCAAGCAGGAACAGAAGCAAAACCCAGCAGCTGCAAGCCAAGAGAAAAGTGTTCATCCACAACAGCAGATAAGTGCTAGGCTTGTTTAAGAGTTTCAGGTAAAAGATAGGCACAGAGATCAGTTTCAGTACTGCAGCTGTCCTCCTGCCCAGAACAGGGTAAAGAATTAGCGTCATCCCTCTCCCAAGCCACGCTGGCACTGAAAGGTGCCATTTCTCCTGGGATCTTGGGTCTGCACTGAATAACTTTAGCTTAAGGAAACGACCAGCACTTTCCATCGTAATCTGATACACTGGCAGCCCTACTCCTGTTAAATATTCACCTGTTATACGTGCTTTGTTTTTCCTTTAAGTGAAGCTGTAATCAAGGGAGAAATGCGGAAAGACCTTTTATTACCGAGTCACCAGTAACAGAACTCATTGTTCTTCCTCTTGGCACAGAGAGAGGAAGCACAGCGCTGCCTAACCAGACCCTTACCCGTGTAATGATGGCAATCACTAAATCCTGCTTGTGAAAAGGTACAGGCTGTCCTTCTGGAGAGACGACAGCTCAACCCCTACAAACGATGAGTAGAGAAGCATGCCTGTGAATAGGAGTGAACCATCTACTCACAGCACAGAAATCCCCGCCGCCTTTGACTGTTTGGCCAATTTGCAGGTAGCAGACAGATCCCCATCCTCTGACTGCTGTGCCTCGGGAGCTCAGCCACACACCAGAGCTCCCGACCCAACCTCCACTTGTACATTTCTCTTCCCCATCTGCTTACTTCCACAGATGCTGGAACCACGCTGAAGGACACAGGCACTGCAAAACAACTCCCTTGGTTTACTGAAAGGCAAGTGTCAGTCTTGAAAGCCATGGCCCCAGTCTAGGAAAAGTGATTTGGAATCACCACTGCTGGGAAGACCTTGGGGTTCTTCTAAAAATGCAGAACAAAATTTGAGCACTGGAACGGGCTGCCTTGAAGAGAAGTTGTGGAGTCTCCTTCTTTGGAGATACTCAAAACCTGCCTGGCTGCGATCCTGTGCAACATGCTGTGGGTGACCCTGCTACAGCAGGGGGGTTGGAGCAGATGGTCTCTGGAGGGCCCTTCCAACCTCCCCCATTCCGTGATTTTGTGTACGATAAGACAAAAATACTTCAGATTTCACTAAAGGCAGTGTTTCAAGATTGTAACTTCAGTTCTGAAAGTCCTTCCTCATTGATAACTTTGGCAATATTAAGACTATATTCCCTTAAAATCATTTTTAGGCCAACGAGATGACTGATGATGGTTTCTACATAAGCAGTTCATTTTAACGTGGAGATAACGACAAAAATAGCACCGCAAGTGCCATGTTTACAATCAATCCACAGACTAGAATGACGTTTGAAGGCTAGAGATCTGAGAAAATGTTAATGTAGCACATCAAAGAAATCAAACTAAGAAAAGCACGACACCCGCACTACGACATTTCTGTTCAGATAATTAATGCTCCAGTCCTGAATTATCTTTATGGTGCATGTTGTTTCAAGCCATTTTAGTCTTTTCCCACCATCTTCCCCCAGCATCTACCACCTACCAAATAATCAGAGAAGAAGAGAAAGTGAAAACATTTACATGCTTTGGAGACCTGTGTAAAGGCTAAGTAACACTTTTGCCTGAACAGTCCTCATTTTATGAAAATGAAGTACTGACAGCAGGTATCCTACCTTTATATGAAGTCATAAATTCATATCCATTTTTACTATGAATTTCTTCAAAGGGTATAATACCACACAATGAAGCATATTCAATTCTTATTTTTTCTTTTCTTTTTAATTTTTTTTTCTTTTCCTTGTTTTAAGGTAGTTTAAACTTCTCTAGCTGATTTCATGTTTTCATTTATAAGAAAATGCTGCCTTTATTAAGGAAGTACAAAGCAGTTTAACTTAATAGAAAAAACAGTTATCTTGTGAAAGGACAAAGGAAAACCTATGCTATCCTATCACTGACAAAAAAAGCTAATGCTCAGTGAATTCCTCCTCCATCCATCTGAGAAATCCCATGCAAAGCAATTTTAAAAGCTGGCATTTTGAAGCGTTATTGGGCTTGTTTTGAAACCTGAATAAAACATCTTTTTAAATGAGGGAAAAAAAAAAAAAAAAAGCGCTAGGGTTTTTTCAGACCGCAACAGCTCCACAGGACAGACAAGGGCAGTGCTGCTGCTGGCAGCAGGGCCGTAGAGGCGGCTGCAGCTCAGCCCCAGGCAAGGCGAGCAGACAGCAACCTGCAGTCCCTGCCCCTTCCCAAGGTATCTTCCTCTCTGCTTTTGCAAGTCAGGGACAGACACCCAGACCTGTTCTTGGCTATCCACAGGATTCAACTGTCCTCCAGGAATTCTGCTCCCTGCGGTATATCACTGTTAATAAAAAAGCAGGATTACAGACTTCTAAGAAGCCTTTAGGGGTCACTGCACTGCCAAGAAAAGCTGCTATTAGCCAGGAAATATCATTTTCCAACACCTACTAACACTGCCAAAAATGGAAGGTGTTCACATGGAACAGGCAAAAGACACCCCTCCTGCATAACCAACTGCTGAGCTTTGCAAATTATTTTGAAGACACTTTTATACTGGTGAGAGTGGCGGCATAATTACAGTGGCCCAGAATTACGCTTGAAAACACTTAGTTTTGACAATTACTACCAGGCATAACAATAAAAGCAATTTCTCACAGCACAAACCAAATTGCTGTCAGAAGGGCCTGGTGGCCTGACTGTACCATTACGCTAGGGAGGATTCTGTAGCACACACGTGGCCAGACCACAATGGCTCTGAGGCGGCTGCTTCCCAGATTTTGAAGGGCTGCTTTGATACATGGGTACAGGAGCTGTTCGGAAATCAGTAATCCTCAGCAACAACAGCGACTGTCAGTAAGGATACCTACAGCTTGGGAATCACAGCTGACATTCCTCTGTATTTGCAAAGATTTTGTGAAGACAACACAAGAATGCACATCACACAGAACACAGTAATTCCTATTTGAGATGCATGAACAGGAAACAAAAATAAAATGACTGCAAAGAACACTTTTTTAAAGAGTGTTCTGCATCTGCAAGTATCACACCCAGAAGTTGAACATAAGTAACCCTTCTGAATGCATAAACCAGGAGAAGTACCAGTGGTTAATGTATTCTAGGATTTGCAATTCTGCTGAAAAGATCAGAGGCCGCTTTGGTGAGCAAGAGACAACGACAAAAGTGCCATCATGACTGGAAGCAGGACTTAGACTTTGTGTTGTTTGTGGCATTTTAGGAAAAGTTTTCCTAAACTTTGTGATCCCCTGGAATCACAGTTACTTTGCACCAGCACCTGCTTTGCGTGGTCAGCCCCATGGCCAAGTCCAGGAACAGAACAGCCACAAGCCCCCAGACCATTTAAAACCAGTCACAAGTGCACAAATTAAGTGTCCAAAAAGTGACAAGTACTCAAGTTCTGCTCAGTGGGTGCAGCGTTTCTGCTCTGTGTGGTCAAAAGACTTTTCTTAAACCTTCACTCTTGACAAGATGCCCTGTGCTGAAAGCTCCCAGGCTGAGGTGGGCTCAAGTCGCTGCAGCACACTCACCACACCTCTCTCCCCTCAGAGGTGGAAGCCTACCAACTTTATTTTCTTTTTTAAATATTGCACTAAAAACACATGAAAACACAACTTTGCTGTCCAAAAAAACAACACGCTTTAACTTCTTGGAAGAAGAGGTGATCTGAACTTCTTCACTAACTCATTTGCACAGACAAATCTACTGTGTCCCCTGTGCTTTCGTATTCACCCTGCTTGAACACTCCAGGCCATTTTTGCCACTCAGACTTCTGCATTAAAATCTTCATGACGATGGGCCAGCAACTGAAAAGCTGCAGTCCTAGATTACGCTGACTCCTCAGTCAACCATCAGTTATATGGCCTAGTAATGCAGAAGCACGGTACGCAGGTGTACCAAACACTAGGAGATGACAAACACTGCACTGTAACAAGGCAGCATCCACAGCCTGAGGCGGGCACACGTGAGGTCCCATAAAGCAGCCACCCTTTTGTTCCTCCCTACACCACAACAGCAGCTATAAGCATTTGCTTTATGTAGACATTACAGCGTATAACTCGCTTCAGAATACCTCACCTTCCCTTAAAGCACTTGAAAGGTGCTTGCTGGCAGGCAGAAGCCCACGGGCCTGGTGATCCCACAGCTCAGCAGCAAACACCAAGGCACTTCCCCGGCCTCCCCGGGTCTCACAGCCAGTGGTACCTGCAGCAGCTGGGTCTGACATTTAGTCCTAAAAAGGACCAAAAAGCTTTGGAACGAGGCAAAGGAGCTCTCTGATTGACACTTTTAAAATAGCGTTTCCAATTACTTATTTCTCTTAGAAATGTCAGGAAATTATCATTTTGTTCCATGGCTGACATAATCCACGTGGAGGTTTTTCACCGAGTCCGTGCCTTGGCATCCCTCGGGCTGCAGGAAAGCCTCAATGGCTTCATAAAACGAGAAACAAGATCCCCAGCTTTCCTGAGCACCCAAAGAACCGTACATGGTAGCCTTACCCTAAATGAAGGAACAAAGACTCCATAACGAGGACTTTTGCTTTGACAAAACTCAGTCGGAGCAAGCTACATCAGCAAAATAGCAGCGCTGGTGGCACACAAGGGTTGACAAAGGCCCCCGCAGCAGCAGATGAGCACACGCCCGCAGGAGCTCCCAGCACCCAGCCCGGCACACAAACCAGGCAGCACCCGACTGGGCTGCGCAGAAAAGCAGGCTTTGACCCTGCCGCTCCTGAGCCCCATGTTCCTTCGTGGAAAACAACACACAAATCCACACGAGCCCTCCTTTTTGTGGAAGAAAATGCACCGTCACATAACTATGCCAAGTCACATAACTATGTATTTACACAAGTCCATTTTTTTTTTTCTTTTTACCTAGGCAAAGGTAGAAGCACCTACACAAGCTGAGAAAAACAGCCTTCACTAGCTCAACGAGACATTTCAAGTCTATCATAGGCAAAAGAAACCTTTAAAAACAGAAACACCTAATTTTAGTTCTCCACACAGAAAGACAACCCCCAGAAACCCTCAGCAGGGCACTGTTATTACATAGTTCATGACAAGGGAAGTGGCGAACCTGGATATGAATTTTCAAGAAGATACCTCAAAATCCTACTTAGTGATCAGAAATTTCATTATAGAACTGTACTGTTTGTATTTAGGAAACTTAAAATCCAGAATAATTCTAGACCTTATAAAACACAAGAGCATCTGTGGCAAACTTTGTTAATATCCATTTACATACTTTTGAAATATTTACCATGCAATTGTTTAAAATAGAACAAAGTCCATATCCAGGATAAAGAATAATACTAGATCCCTATTGACTTACATAAATGCACAAAATACCCTCATTCACTGTCTTTAAGAAATTCCAGGTATCAACCCACGGTCAGTTTGTTTTTCTGCTTCAACACAGTGGAAAAGTCTAAGAAGCAGTCACAAAATCTATCTAACTAGTACCTAGGTGTGATTCATACACCAAATCAAACTAATCTAACTACAGCATCAAATTCATGCCAATTTTGAAATAAATAGCGCAAATCTGTGCACTGACACATATACTGCCTTCAGTCCAGACTACAGCTGAGCCTGTAGGGTCACAATTTTAATCAGCAGCAGCAAGCTCAGAAATATGCATTCATCTAACTGAATTGCTTCTAATTAAATTCGCATATTTGTATGCTATCAGGACGTCAACACTAAATCAGTATTAATTTATAATTTGTTGAGTTCATTTCCAGCCAGATCTGCTCCCAGGCTCAGATCTTCACACGGCAGCTGGAGGGAGCCGGCAGGGCTGCAAGGACAACTGCTCCAGTGTCTGCTCACAGCAGTGATGGGACCACAACACACCATCACACCCGGAGAGCTCGGCAGTTACAGGAGAACTGGGAAAGCCCATGCCTGGACTAATAGCTAGCTGGAAAACAGATGACAGCACAGGGATAAATGGTTGATTTTCACACAGGAGGGAGACATCCAGGAGCCTTATGCAGTGCTCCGCATTGCACTCTGTATTCATGAATGGTCTGGAAAAGGGGGCAAAAGCCTGCTGAGGATACAGGCTATTCTGACAGGAGAGATGAGGGCTGAATGAAGAACTGCAGAAAAACCCTATGAGACTGAGTAAACGGGAGATAAAACATCAGATGAAATTCAGTGCAAATAAAGTAGCACACAGGAAAAAAAATAATCCTAATTTGACATGTAAAGTGATGTGCTCCAAACTGATATTAATATTAATACTCAGAAAGTCTTGCTGGAATCATGACCAACTGATAAAACCATCAGCTCACACCCTTTCAACAATTAAAAAAGAATATAGCTAACATTAGGAAATGATTAGGAAAGAAATGGAATTAAACTACCACATAAAGCTGTAGTATGCCTGCACCGTAAATTCTGGATACAGCCTGTTCCCTCATTTCAAGGGGACACAGTGGAAATGGAAAACATTTCTAAAAGGGAAACAGGGTTTGAAAAGATAAACAATGAGGAATAATTGATTAGGCTAGGGCTCTTCTGCCTGGAAACAGAGATTGCTGCAGTGACATATGACAGAAGTCTATAAAATCACCAGCCGCACGGAGAAGGTAAACAGAGATCAGTTGTTCACTGCTTCAAACAATACAAAATTTCATATGAAATATGAACTGAAGGTAGCAGCTGTCAGGTTCAAAATAAAAAAGTTGATGTAATTAGCTCCTACAGCATTATTCTGTGCTCTGGAAAGCCTCCCCTGGGATGCTATAAGTTTAAATGTACTACAGATATAGGCAGGTTCACAGAAGAAAAATACATTAAATGTTACGTAAATAAATGAGAACATCTACCTATTGACATCCTAGAGCTGGCAAGAGATAAGAGGGCTCCAACAAAGGCATATATAACGTGCCCTGACCTTATGCTCTTTTCTAGGTATCCCTTTTAGTGACTGTCAGGAATGAATAGCAGAATGGGTGTTTCCACATGATTCTGCATCTGTTCGTATACCATAAAAATCAATTCCACCTCTGGTATTCCTCAGCCCTCCAATGAACTCATTCAACTTGCTTACCTGGCAAAAGTTGATCTTCTGGAGAGCAGGGGCTCAACAGGTTCAGGACAACATCCAGTAAGTGCTGGAGATGCTACAAGGCAGGGCAAGAATTTGACAAGTCCTTTTCCTTGCCAACTGGTCAATAGATCACTTTAAGATATAATATGCAGCTTCAACACCAAAGCACAGATGAAAATGAGGAGGCAGATTGCTTATATCCTCTGCTCAAACACCCAGAGAAAAGCTACAATTAAGCTCTTTTGGAAAAAAAAAAAAAAAAAAAAAAAAGGCTAATTTCTTATTTTTTTAATCCAACTGGTAATTATGAATAGAATCAACAGTCTGGTTTACACGCAATTGAATAGTAAAGGTTTCTTTAAAATGAAACATTGCAACTATAACCTGCACCACATGAAAAGTAAGGAACATGCCTTCAGTGAACTATAACCTGTTGTAAATACAGAAATGCATCCAAGTCTGGTAAGGAGCATAGCCAAATGAAAACAAAGTTATTTCTTTGCATGCTTCCTGCAGCATCAATTTGATCATTACGTTAAACGGTGCCACATTAGTCACAGAAGCCAAGGGGATATCAACAGACAGAATAAGATGAGTGATCAATAAAAACACATTACTAAAAATCCAGGAAGACCATTTACAATTCAGAATTCACAAGAAGAAAACTGAAGGCTAAGTGAGCTTATTAAAATCTCTCATCAGCTCTGATTTGCACAACAGAGGGTCTCACCCAGCCATTCCCATGTCAGGACCACGTAACCACCGCCTTGCTTAAGAATTCACCTGATCTGGCCAGAATACTGAGATTTCCCAGGGAAACACAACATAGAGTTTCATTATTCCTCCCAAACTACATTCATATTAAAAGTGAGGCCACTAAAATGCATTGACATACACCAGAAAATTTTTCTTCAACATTATAACGAGAAACAGTAGCAAAAATACTCCTCCGTTCTCTATCATGGATTAAATCAGGCTGCAATAATTAGAGACACAAGTAGCCTTAATCAGCACTGTGCAACTGTCCAACACGAGGTTTAAGAGTTGTAAGCAGCGGAAGCATATTTACTCATATCCAAGATACATCTGGTAGATGACGAGAACAAGATAAACCCCAATAACAGGAGGTTACGGTGTCAGCACTGACTACAGCTACAGGTATAGAATTCACTGAGAGTATGGCTTTCCCTGTTTCAGAAAATGAGAGTAGTAGCAATCCTGGTGAGCTACTATTTGTGAGAGTGACATTTAAATAATTCAAAACAAAAATCTGTGTTCCATTATACATGAAAACCAAATACAAAATTTTAAAAGCTATTTTTCTCCTTTTTTTTTTTTTTTTTTTTAAGTGTACTTAGACAATATTATGACAATAGTCTTTTAAGCTTCTTCATCAAAATGCCATACCTATGTATTATACCTTTGCTATAATGATTACTTTGGGCATGCAACAGAGTAATGTTTAAGACTGAAAACTGTCTTAGAAGCATCTTCCACATAATTTTATAGTATATCTTAAGAGAACAAAACGTGCTGTACATAACAAAGCCGCTGAAATGTAACATTTTCCAATGGAAAACATAAGTGTAATAATAAATTTAAAGATCCTGTTATGCATGACCAATGTGAAACACAAGCTGCAAACGGAAGCACTGAAGGATTTCTGAAGGTGATCTGAGGTTAGGTAAACACAAATTAAGAATGTTTGTTAACTTAAATTATTTTTTTTACCTAATATATAAAACGGGTAGCCAGGAATGAAATTAAAATTTCCAAGCATTTCAGTGAAAGCCAGCTATAGCCCACACTAAGTTTCTGCCCTCAGCAGCCAGTTTTAGTACTTCCTTTGAAACAAACTAAGTTCCAAGATCCCAAACAAATAAAATTGGAAGAGTCATTCTCAGTCCTGAGCCCTCTTCACAATCCCAGTTCCATGACTAATAATCCAAACAAACCCTAAAGGTTACCTCATTTCTTCAGCAGTCTACCTCTAGTTCAGTCCCATTTGAGTATGGGACACACATCTGGTAAGTTCTGCTTCCTAGTCCAGTTCACTTATTTGACAGGAAAGCTCCAAGCTGTTACTAAACTCAGCTTAGATTTTATGTAACCTATTAACTTTTTGCCATGGATCTCTATGTCAGGGCTAAGCATAGTTGGACAGGGGTTTGGACAACTGTTGCCCTCTTGTTCCTACAGAAAAGGACAGGCAAAGCCAAAGTGACGAGCTCCATCCTGAACACAGGAGAGTCATGAATGTGCCTGGCAAAGAAAGAGAAGTTGATTCTCCTCCACTTGTACACCCATCATCTCGGCACCCAAGCACAAAACCTCTTCTGGGTTTCCCAGATTTAACTCACTGAACTCAACAGACCTTTCCTATTCCCTGGAGCAAACTGACCAAGTTGTCCCACTTCTGCTACAAACTGGGACCGTGCTCTGCATGCTGCGACGGCCCTGTGCCATGGCTGCATCCCACACTGCTTCCAGGCTCCCCAAACCTGAGAGGAACGAACCAAGAACTGGCTCAGACACCGGGCTCTGACTCCGCAACATCCCCCGGCGCTGCTGTGGGGTCAGACGGCAAACCCCACTGCTCCAGGTCGCCCATGACACTGCTTCTTCTGTAACCCAGGCACCTTCTGCATGGGACTCGCAGCTCTGATTTCCACGCCGATGGAAGTACCTGGCTTCTCTGCAACGTGTGGGATTGCTCCCCACGATGACATTACACATCAAATAAACGGACATTGACCTGAAGCCATGACGCACTTCAGCTAAAGATTATTTCTTTTACAGCCTATCCCTTCCCTATTCATGCAATGACAAGACCCTATCGAATTAAAGAAAAAAAAAAAAAAAACGTTTTTGCTGTCCAAAAGAAACAAAGACCCCAGAATTTCAAGACACGAGCGCTCTCACAGAAAAGCCGCCGAGCACGGTGAGGGGCAGCCCGGGGCACCGCCGCGCATCGCTCCAACGCCCAGCGCCATCCCCACGAGAAGCCTTTCGCCGCCGGTTTGGTTCCTCCCCAGCGAAGCCCGGATTATTTCCCTCACAGCCCCGTGACGGAGCGGTGCTGCCCCCGGCACAGGGAAGCAGCACTCAACACCCCCCCCCTTCCCCTTCCCCTTCCTCCTCCTCCTCCTCCTCCCGCGGGCACAGCCGCCGCTCGCCCTCCGCCCGCCCGCTGCCCGCCACCTCCTGCCACCCATCGCCTCGGTGCCGCGGAGCCCGGTCACCGCAGAAGCCGCCCACAACGCGTGCCGGCGGCACAGGGCTCGGCGCCGCTCCGCTGAGGGCGAAGCCCCGGCCCGAGGGCGGCCGCGGCGCTCACCTGCACGGCGGCACCACAGCAGCTCCGGCCGCCGCGGCATGGGGGGGGGGGGGCGGGGGAGCGCTTTGCGCCTGCGCGCCGCGCCGCGGGGCTGCACACGCGCACGGCTCATGGCGGGGCTCGGGACTACAAAGATGGCGGCAGCGCCATCCCGCGAGCCGCCCGTGTGGCGCCGCCTCCCGCCCGCAGCTGAGGGGCGGCTGGCAGCATGGGTTTCCACACACACACACCGATAAAAGGCGCCGCTTGCGTCCTCAGGCTGGATGCTTGATGGGGAGACGGTGTGGCAAGCACCGTCTTTCAAGCTGACTTGAATATCAAACCCTTTTTCCTGTTGGCTGCATTGGAGGAGTGCGTCTAGGTAAAACAGTCGTTGTGGCCCTTCATCCGAGGCTGTTTCCCGTCTCACTGAAACGCATTTTGCTGCACAGTGTTTGTAACAAAGGGACTTGGACACTTCTGTAGGTGTTGAGCCACACTCATCAGCCCGTCTCTTTGTGCAGCGCTTTCTCCGCACCCTCTGGGCTATGAGTCCAGGCTCAGTTCTTCCTTGTGGCCTCTTCATCTCTATTCTTTTCTCTCTTGCACAGTGATATTTTGAAAACTTAGAACACAAGAAAACTTCCTTTACCAGCTCAGTCTGCTGCCAAGTCACCACTGAAGATCTCATCATCTGAAATCCCAGCTAGACACACACCTGGGCACAGCAGTGAACACAAGCTGCAGTATGTCTCGCTTGGTACAAGGTAGGTTGTACCATTCCAGGGGAGCACAGTGCCACCTTCCCAGTGTAAACCAACACATGCAATATGTAAATGTGAATGTTCAAGGGAGCCCACTCTGAGGTCACAGTTATTCAACCCTGTACCTACTGACAAATCCTGGTGCCATACTCCTTCCACAGATGCTATGAATGTAACTAAACCAGAGCAAGTTTTGCACAAAACTTGGTATTTGCAACTGCAAAGAGTGCTTTCACTATTGCTGCTTTCCTGGCTCTTTGGGAATGTCTTAAAGTAAAAATACTTGGATCCCAGGATAGGAAGGCATCCCCAGCTCCTCTCACCTTAACCTTAGTATTGACCTGCACCAAACGTTTGAAAACGAGGTATTGCCCGAATTTAATCCATGCTCTGGTTTCTGGTGCCACCCAGTGGTCCTACATCCTGCTTCTAGCTCCGTTCTTAATTACGTGGAGGCTGTTACTGAATAGCCCTTGGGGGAGGGGAGGCAGAGAGGAGGGACCGTATGCAGGTAAGTAATTCCTGTGTATATTCGCAGTAGAAGAAGAAAGAGCTGTGAGTGATCCTGGCACTGGGGCGCTCAGCTGTACCCAGCATTACAGTGTCCAGTACCCCTTTCTTGTTATCTTTTAGCCTCAGCCACTTCTTACATCACTGCCCTGAACTGCCTGCAAAATCCTGCCACCCACTACCTGTTGTTACTTTATCACCTTCTCACAGTTATCAGTTATTTCTAGCAATTTCTCATGTCACATGTCACAGTCATTAATTTTTCCCACCCTGCATTTTGGGTAATTAACATCCCTGTAAGCATGCAGACAAGTCTAGTCCTTTGGCCCCATTTCTTACATGATGCTTCCCAGGTCATGGGTGTAGGCAGCAGAATGGAATATGTTTGTTATCTCTCCAGCTTCTGTTGACGGAATGAGCCCACTTTTGGTCTGGATCCTGTCCTGGCCTGCAGATCTGAGCAATCTACTGCAGGTCACTGCATTGGAGGCCAAGTCAAGTCTACTTTCTGCAAAGGAGATTCAGTTCAGCACCACAGTGTTAGGCAGTGTTATGTACTCACAAGTCTGGAGACAAGTGCTATTCCATTTTGCCAGCTGTGATTAGTATGATGCTCCCAGCACAGCCTTTTGTTTACGGTGCACCTTTGCCTGGTTTTGCCAGGGCTAAATACTGGAATTGAGGCACCTGTGGTGATCATCTCTCCCATACATTTCCCAGTTTGTCCCAGACATCTGCTCTTTCTTTCAGGGAATTGCCAAAAAGATACTGGGATTCAAAACCTATATATCTCAGGTAGGCTGGCTACTCCCTGAAGGGTGGAGGAGCCAGGAGCTAAGCATGGTAAGCTGAGCAAGGTCAAGGCAGGGAATGATACCAATATCTCATACCCACGATGGGTAGCTTGTCTCTGGGACAGACACCTTCTGTGTGTGCTGTAGCTTGTTTCCTGGACCCATGTCCCTTTGTTCCTGACAGGACTCCCTGGAGAACCCCTCAGCCTGGTTCACTGTTTTCCCCTGTGGCTCATGGGGGCTCTCAGGGGACTTGTTAGCAGTACCTGGCTCTGCCCGTTGTGCTCAGAGCCTGTGGGACTGCTGCAGTGGTGAAGTGCTGCCTGCACTGAAGTAACCCTTAGTTCTGTCTGCAGGTGACTTGCTGCTCCCTGCAGCTCCTCATGGACTGATTGCCGTAGAGTTGTCTGGGAAATGGAATAAATAATCCTTCATGTTGCTAATAATTCATCAGTCTTTCTCAGCATTTGATTCCCCATTAATTGTGTTTCCCTACCTATTTTCTTCTCAAGCACCTGTTTCAGGTTTGGTCTAATAATAAATATGACTTTTGCCCACCAACCTTATCTCAGTAGAGCAATGAACTTATTCACACTCTTTTTACATGTAGGCACCTTTTTTTTTTTTTTTTTTTTTTTTTTTTTCCCATATAAAAACAAGTAGAGTTACATACCTGGTGGCTGTGCACTTCTTGCACAGGCCCAAATGTAATGCCAGCTCCCAAAAGCATCTTTGTGCCTACCTGGGCTACCAAGACAAGAGGTGGAGGAAGATGATTGAGCGCAGATCTGTGCAGGTGCTATAATTGGAAATGGTTGGTGCTGCTGCTTAAGTTTTTAGGTACTATGTAAACCAGTCTGGCTGTGGAGCAGAGAAAAGAGGGAAATTTTCCCCCACAAGGCTGTACAACCACTGTGATAGCCCTTCAGCCTAGAAAGTTTTCTTCAGGCTTTGTGACACGGCCAGTCCCCATCTGTGCATGTGCTGTGGCATAGCAGTCCACGCGTCCCAAGACCCTGCAAAAGGCAGCAGAATTTGCTTTAACTAAGCTAACACCACCTCCTCCCCATGTGTTTTTGTTTGATCTGTGCACTTGTACTGCATTTCTCAGAGAAGGGACTGTTCATATTTTCTCCCAGAGAAGACACTAATAAAAAGGACTCCTTTTGGAAATGGCTTACAGAACTTTATACTGTTCTGTTGGGGATTGAATGCAGTAATAACAATGTTGCAGGTGTGAGTGCTGGGAAGTGGGGGGCTATCTGGCCATGAAGGCAGTTGCGGTTGTGGTTCCTCGATGCCACTGCAATCATTCAGTCCGGTGTCAGCAAAGAGGTGCCCTGTGCTGCTGGCACAGCGTGGCTCTGGGCTGAGGCACTGAGGGAGATGGGGCTCTCAGTGGAAACCTGGACGGGCCAGCTGACTTCAAATCATGAGAAATTGGGTGGTTGTTTATTTCTGAACAAGCATGGTGTAACTACAAACATTCTCAAGTCAGCCTAAATTCTTCACAAGTCTTTGGCAGAATGTTTTTTCTTGCCAAAACATATAGTGCAGGTCAAAATACTAAAACAGTCCTGAGATGGTATCGTATTTTAATTCAATTAATTAATTTTAAAACATTCTAGAAGAATTAATTGTCCCCTACCAAGTGATAATGCTGCCTTAAGCCAATGTAATCCTCATCTACCAGTTGTGCAATGTACACATCCAGTATAACCAAATGCTTGGAGTGTTTGTTTGAATTCAGAGAAACTTGTATTTAGAAAATAACAACAGCTAATACCTAGTCAGTCTCTGTCAGCCTCTCCTATGCCTGATCCAAGTCAGATTTTCCTATACGCTGATTTTTTTCATCACAGTTAGAGCATCTTCTCTGCATATTTGCATCATTTCTCTCAAAGGAGAGGGTGTCTGCCAGAGATACTGGCTTTAACAACACAGATTCCCCTTCAAGGAATCTAATTCCACTAGAAGGCTACTGTGAATGGTCTGATTCTTCAGGTAGTTCAAAATCTAACATTTTTCCTTCAGATAGGTTTTGTGACAGCACGGAAAGAAGCACGTAGCATATGTAGCTGCAGTCCAAGGTTATAGGAGCCTATTCCATTATTTTTCCCACAGAAGACTCATTTGAATCATGGAAGGCCGTCCTGGATGGTGGATGGCTTGTTTTCACCAGATGCCAGGAAGGAACAGCACGGATCTGGCAAC
Organism: Aythya ferina; assembly: GCF_964211825.1. Classification (NCBI taxonomy): domain Eukaryota; kingdom Metazoa; phylum Chordata; class Aves; order Anseriformes; family Anatidae; genus Aythya; species Aythya ferina. The sequence continues at coordinate 9,328,014 of NC_140315.1, read as the reverse complement.
AGCCTGTGAAGAGCTTGGGGCTAATCCTTAGCAGGCATTTTTGTCTTCTGTTGCAGTAGCCGGGGGAACAGTGGGGTACAAACATAACTATGCCATCCCTACATACACACGCCTCAGCAGGTTCATTCAAACCCGTGGGGCCAATGTGTTTTCCCAGGCCTTTGTGCAGAGAGTGCTGGCGACTGGATCCAAAGGGCAGAGCCCCCATGGCAGCAGCAGCTGGAGCCTGCTTGCATGCAGGAGCTGCCTGCAGGCCTGCCTCACCCTCATGGAGCTCTCCTGCTGGCTGCATTTTTCAAGCATCCTGCCAAGCTACGGAAGTCGTGATTGCTCATCTTCAGCCACAGATGGGAAATGTGGAAAGGCTGCACTGTGAGGCCAGAGATAGCTGGAGGATTGCAAGCCCCCAGGCTAGCAGTAATACAAGAGGACCTGATGTGAGGATGTGTGTTTCCAAAGCAGCGGACTGCTCAGGTCTGGTAAGCTCACTGTGTGGTGTGCTGGCTTTAAAGGGAGCCCTGGTCTTGAGCCTGCTGCTCCAAGAACTTGTGCAAAAAGCTGCTCTTTCACTGCATGACAGAGAAAGAAGAAAGTGTTAAAGACAGTGCGCTGAGAGCAGGATTATGAAGTTGCTCTCTGCAAAGCTTGTTTCTTTATGTCAAAGCCAAGAGTTCACTTATGTCTTTCTGGGGCTTTCATAAAAGTGAAAGAGTTGAAAGGAGCACTCTTATTTCATTGGCATGTTGAAAAACACTTTCCACATCATCACTGCACATCCATTGAGTTGACTAGTGAGACGTGTACGTGGGTGAACACTGCTTTACAGTAGAAAAAAGGGCAAAATACGATGTTGGCTGCTCTGTTTTTTCAAGGCAGATAGCTAACCTGGGTGGGCTAGACAGTTTATGGTTATGGTAAAGAGCAGTAGTGAAAGGATTATATACCTGCTCAGCAGCTCCACTGAACATGGAAAATACTTCCACTTGTTTTCGGCACAACCACGTCTCTGCCCAAGCCGTGCTCTGTCCCAGGCACAGCAGCTGGGAGTGCCAGCAATATTAGCAAACAGGGATGGCACCGTGTCTGTAGCAGAGCTACAGGCTGGGAGAGGAATGGTTGGAGAGCTGCCAGGCAGAGAAGGACCTGGGAGTGATGGTGGATAGTCGGCTGAATATGAGCCAGCAGTGTGCTCAGGTGGCCAAGAAGGCCAACGGCATCCTGGCTTGTATTAGGAACAGCGTGACCAGCAGGGCTAGGGAGGTGATCGTCCCCCTGTACTCAGCTCTGGTGAGGCCGCACCTCGAGTACTGTGTTCAGTTTTGGGCCCCTCGCTACAAGAAGGACATCGAGGTGCTTGAGCGGGTGCAGAGAAGGGCGACGAAGCTGGTGAGGGGCCTGGAGAACAAGTCCTACGAGGAGCGGCTGAGGGAGCTGGGCTTGTTCAGCCTGGAGAAGAGGAGGCTCAGGGGTGACCTTATCGCTCTTTTTAGGTACCTCAAGGGAGGCTGTAGCGAGGTGGGGGTTGGCCTGTTCTCCCACGTGCCTGGTGACAGGACGAGGGGGAATGGGCTTAAGTTGAGCCAGGGGAGTTTTAGGTTAGATGTTAGGAAGAACTTCTTTACAGAAAGGGTTGTGAGGCATTGGAACAGGCTGCCCAGGGAAGTGGTGGAGTCACCATCCCTGGAAGTCTTCAAAAGACGCTTAGATGTAGAGCTTAGGGATATGGTTTAGTGGAGGGCTGTTAGCGTTAGGTTGGAGGTTGGACTCGATGACCTTGAGGTCTCTTCCAACCTAGAAATTCTGTGATTCTGTGATTCTGTGAGAGGAATAGGACATGGCAAATTTGTATGTAACACTGTTCTTTAACGTGGCTCTGAAGGGATTTGGAGAACTACAGACTGTCGAGTTTCATGTCTCTAACATGCCAATACATGGAAACTATGAAAATAATGTAATTTATCAAAATATGGGAAAATATGTAAAATCATGAAGATTTGTTGCTGTGATTTAACCCCTGCAAGCAGCTCAGCACCATCCAGCTGCTTGCTCAGTCCCCACACAGCGGGAAGGGGAGAGAACCAGACAGGTACAAATGTGGGACCTCGTGGGCTGAGATAAAGACATCTTGCTAGGTAAAGCCGAAGCCGCACACACCAGCAAAGCCAAACAAGGAATCATTTGCTGCTTCCCACCGGTAGGCAGGTGTTCAGCCCCTCCCAGGAAAGCAGGGCTCACCATGGATAATGGTGTCTTGGGAAGTCAAACACTAACTCCTCCTGCTTTCCCCCAGCTTTCATTGCTCCCCATGACACTGTATGGCACGGGATGTTCCTTTGGCCATTTGGGCCAGCTGTCCTGGCTGTGTCTTCTACGCTTCTGGTGCACCCCCAGCCTGCTCACTGGCAGGGCACCACAAGAAGTTGAGAAGTTCTTAGTTCTGTGCAAGCACCGCTCTGCAACATCTATAAAATTGGCATGTTAGCAACACTATTTTCATCAGAAATCCAAAATACAACATCATATGAGCCTCTACAAAGAAAATTAACTCTCTCCTAGCCAAAACAGTAACAGTCATCATGATTTTAGAGGTGGAAACTCTGCTTTGCCAACGTAGCAGAGGGCCTAGAGGCCCCCACCAGGCCAGGGTGCAGGGGGTAATGTCCTGCAGTGCTCAGTGCCAGGAAGAGCTGCTAGCTCCAGGCCAAACCAATTCAGATGAAATTTGGAAATGAGACATGAACTTTGAAAGGAGCTTTTCAGAGAAGAAGAAAAAAAAAAAAAAAAAAGGGAAAAAGAAAAAGAAAAAAGTGGTTTTACTCCCTAGTTATATTCTCAGTTAAGTTTAAGTAGTATCTCACCTGAGTCTCTCCAAAAGTGCTGTAAACCACAACAGGACTTCTCTGAGAAAGTAACTTGAAGACTGGAGCTACTATCCCAATAAATGGATGGATGACATTTTCTAACACATTTTCTAGCCTTACATTCAAAACAAGCCTTTTCTTTTCATCCTCTGATTACCAGTGTCCTTTCTCTGACTAATACTATTTCTTTGGAAGCTATGGTTCCAAAGATAGATGAAAACTATTTGCTGATCACTACTGCTTTCTACTTGGTCAGCCAGGACTGTGCTTTGAAAGCACACCATAAAATCCTTGTTGACCACAGGATAAGAAAACACAGCTAGAATGAGCTGGTACTGCAGAACAGTGATTACAACCAGTTTTAAGATCAACTGACAGCCATGGGCAAAGGTGAATACCCATTCCATATTGACAGCAAGCATCTTTTCTATCAGCACATGCGATCTTTTCCAGGAATCCCTCTGGAAATCAGTCTGGCATGTGCCTGCTTGTGTGCACACCCACCATGATGTGGATCACTGACTCCTTGGTGTGCAATGTCTTCTGGTTGGACCACTACATTCCACCCCTCGATCCACATTTGGATGAACTTTCTAAAGATGCTGTAATTTGCAGTTCACATCAGAAAACTTTTTGGCTGCTAGAAAGCCTCTTATATGCCCAGTGATCAATACAATTAGTAAGACTAACAGCTAGGCTAGGATTCTGGAATCTTACAGGGAATGCAGTTAATATGAATCATGAATTCTACAACTTCAGCGGTCTTAATTCTACATGTTATATTTTGCAGAGTAACAACTGGTTAAGTACTAACAGCAAATGAGAAACGTGATCCAGGCAACATGTCTGGCTGTTTAGGTCAACAGCCATACAGATAATTCCATTAAGCCAAATGTGCTCAATGAAATTCAATTGTCCTACTCATCTGTGGTGTCTACTTTGCTGATATTACAAAAACTAATGGCAAAACTGTTGGCCTACCTCTGATCATAAGATCCTGAGCTACACTAACTACAAAATTTTGTGAAATAATAAAGATTTAATTATAACTAAAGCTTAGTGCTGTCCTCATTCTGCCCAGGATTCCTAAAAAGCTTGTCTGTCCCTGCAGGGTTGGGTGACAGCTGCCTGGAAGTTGGCCTGGGAACCAGGGGCATCCTCGAGGGTTGCAGGCAGGACAGTCAGTGCTGGTGAAAGGGACCATAGGCAAAACCCATGCCCCTGCACTTCTGGAATATAAATGAGCAAAGAGGAAAGGGCAAAGATGTGATTTGAGCATTTCTGAGCACTCCTTTGCACCTACCCCTTTGCTCATTTATACTCACCTTGTAGGTATAGCACTGGTTTGCCATCAGTCTGGTCCCTGTGCCAGGAACATCCCATTCCGAGTAATCTTCCTCCGTGGCTTTCCCACTTGCAGTGCCCTGAGGCTCCTTTGCTTCCCTCCAGACCCACAGCTTGCCGCAGTGGTAAGATAACGTCACCACCACTCTCCTCCATGCAGCCCCAGCTGGGAGGTTAGTGGTGCCTTCAAAGCAAATGGGGCACCTGCTAATATCAATTTATTCAGGCCAAGGGGCTTGCAAAGTTGTGTGAGCACATGCCTTGCCGTGCTGTTCATCCTGCACCCGCACTGACCCTCTGATGGGCAATGGTCATGTGGTCAGCATCACAACAGGAACCCAGGATGGAGATATTCTCGAGTGCTCCAACAACAGTCCCACTGTGCATGCGCTGTTTTTGGCTGTGATAAAGTTAATTTTCTTCACAGTAGCGCCTATGGTGCTGTGGTCTGGATTTGTGATGAAAGCAGTGTTGATAATGCATAGATGTAGCTGTTGCTGAACAGTGCTTACACAGAGTCAAGGTCTTTGCTGTTTCTCATGCTGTCCTGCCAGCGAGCATGCTGGGGGTGCACGGTGTTCTTCTTGCTGGGAGGGGACACAGCCAGGACAGCTGGCTCCAGCTGACCCATATTCCAGGTCATGCGATGTTGTGTTCAGCAAGAAAACCAGTGGGGAAGTTTTGCAGGGCTGCCAGTGCTTGGAGACTGGCTGGGCAATTGCATTTTGCATCATGTGTTTTTTTTTTTTCTTTATTTCTTTTTGTTTGTTTTGCTTTATTTCCTCTTTTTACTTATTGTACTGTCTATATCTCAACCCACGAGTTTTCTAACTTTCGCCTTTCTAATTCTCTTCCCCCTTCCCATGGAGGGGGAAGTGGGTGAGTGGCTGTGTGGGACTCACCTGCCCACCAGGGTTAACACACAGCAAGGTTAACTCATGCTTTTCCTTGGAGAGTGAATCTGAATCCTGCATCTGTGCAGATGGAGACTTGCTAGCAGGGAAAGAAAAGAAAGCAATGGTAACTTTTTTTTTTTTTTTTTTCACACTAATAGGGATAACGTGAAAACAGTGAAGTGCATGAATCCTGTAGTAAGAGGCAGAAAATCCAAACATGGCAAACTGCACTGACCTGGAGAGCTAAAGCAGAGGCACACAGCCCAAAGACATGATCAGTCCTTTGGGAAACGTGTTGAGTGCAGGAGAGCAGAAAGGCAGCTTGCCAGGGGCTGCGGTGGATAAATTCTGAGCTCTCCTATCTCTGCTGCTATCAAGCTCAGTGCAGGGGAATGGCAGGAGCGCCTGCACAGCTGGGAGGGCAGGCAGCGGGGGCAAGAGAAAGAAGGGCTCGGCAAGCAGGACGGGCTCCCTGCCCTGCTTGGAGGTTCCCTGCCCTGCTGCTGCCTCACCTCCAGCCCCTGCTGCGTGTGCTGCTGCTGCAGCTCTCCAGAGCACTGCTTTTTGCCCCGAACACCAGAAAACCACGCTGCTGAGCAGGACTGCACCCCTGGGGGTGGAGCACACGGGTGATACGGAGCCTTACAGCGAAAGCACCGAGCAAACCTTCGCTGCGAGCGCCCTCGCTTGCTGCCAGCCCCTGTGCCCGGGAGCCCCCAGCACAGAGCTGGCGGCCGCCGCCGCTGCCCCTTTAAGAAGGAGAGGGCGGCGGAGGCGCCGCCGCGCCGGACTGCGCAGGCGCGCGGCTCTGCCCCGCGACTTATTTGGCGCTGCCCGCGCGCTCGGGCGGGGTGCCGTGGAGCCGCGGGGTTGCGCGCATGCGCGGCGCGCGTTGGGTCCGGGCTGCCCGCCGTGCGCTTTGTGGCGCTGCCGGAAGCGGCCGCGGGGAGCGGAGCGCAGCGCAGCGGTGTCCGCCCGCCCGCCCTGGGTCGCCTCGGCCGCCGCGGGCACCATGGAGCCCTGGGCCTGAGGGCGCAGCGGCCGTCCCCGCGCAGGCCCGACATGCCCGCCGGGCCCCTCGGCGCAGGTGAGGCGGCTCCGGACCCTCCCGCGGCGGCGCTGCCCGCGCCCGGCCGCTCTCCTCCTCCTTCCCCCCCTTCCCCGGCCCTGCTCTGGGGCCTGTGGTGTTTGTGGTGGTGGCGGCGGCCCCGAGGGCAGCGCCGAGCTCCCGGGGGCCGCGGGGCTCCCGAAGGGTCTGGGCCTGGGCCCGGTCCCGGCCCTTGCCCCGGCGGCCGGCCCAGGGCGGTGTTGAGGCCCCGGGAACGGCCCCACCGGGCCGGGGGGGGGTGGAGGGGGGAGAAGTTTCGTGTCCCGGGGTTTGCCCGCACCTCCCGCAAGCGCTGCGGGGCCCCTCCGTTGTCTCCCGTCTCCTCCGGTGCTCGGGGCCGCGGGCAGCAGGTCAGGTTGCCGCTCAGGAGGTGAGCAGTAGCTGAGGCCCAGCAGCAGGCTCGCAGCCCAGGCTGAGGGGAGCATCGGCTTTGGGAAGCCCCTTCCTCACTGTGCCTTGGCGGTCGGTGGAGTTGCACAAGGAGCTGCACCGGGGAAGAAGCCCAAATGTAAAATAAAGCGCTGAATGGGAACTGCTCTGGGGCTGGGCCAAGGAAATGCGCTGCTCTATGGAAGAGTTCCCTAAGCAGCTTTTGGCACCAGTGAGGGCTGCGAGAACTCCTTAAATTCTCAGGTAGCCTACCTGAAAGATTGCTTTCTCACTGCAGCTCTTACAGACGGAGTGGTAGCACAAAGCAGATCAGTAGCAACGTTTGAGTAATGAACCTTGACAGCAGATTAAAGTAGCCAAAACTCACCCAACTGACTGATGATTTTGCTTTCTTAGGGCTTTGTTAACCTGCAGCTGTGGCAGTACCCAGGTACTTCCTGGGTAGTAACCTTCTGCACAGCAGGTGCCTGGGCTTCCTGCTTTGGCAGGGCTGTGTCCAGTGGTGTTCTCAGGACCCGCAGTGTTGAAGAGGGCTCAGACCCTAATGAGCAGGGAGTGCAGGGGGAGAGGAGTCTCTAGCTCTGGGGTTTAAACAGTGCCTTATGTCTGAAACCCTATCTTTCCCAGCTTAGCTTTGTGTACTGACTTCTGTAGCTAGGTGAGAAAGATAGGCAAATTCATCTTACCTGGGCTGGGGAGCATCACAGCTCCACTCTAATGCTCAGCAGCACTATGATGGCTCACCTGGCCTGGGGGTGGAGGACACGAGTTCCTGTTCTTCCTCTGCTTGATCACTTCATGCTTTGAATGTAGATTTTTTGTTTAACAGTAATCCTGACACATATCTCAGTTTATTCTTTAACAAAGTGCCAACTTCACACACACACAGAAAGGCTTTCAGCAGAGGAGGGCCTGTGGGATGTGAGTTTCTCAGGTGGGCCTTCTGTTGGTTTTGCCTGCTGGCCGCTCTGTGCGGCGTCTGTGAGTGCAGCGTGTGCTGGGCATGCAGCATACCTACTGGGTGGGCTCCAAAGGCGAGCTACCCAGAGGAGCATGCACTTCTGCACTCCTGGGGGACTTGCTGTGAGAGTGGTGCTGAGTTCTCATCTTGCCAAGACCTGGATTGCTCTCTGTACCCTCCAGCAGAAAATCAGAGTACAGAGGGGCATCAGTGTCAAGGTGGGGTGAGGGGGGGACCCTGTTTTTGCATGAAATACTTGTGAAGTGTATTTAATATCCTAGAACTTTATGGAGTAGTCCCTTTGTATTGCTGTTTGTTTGTGTTAGGCTCTGCACTCTTCAGTGAGGTCTTGCTTGGGTACCTCTGCTGATGGTCTTTGCTTCTACTCCATTAACAGTATTCCTTCCATTGAATTTTCAGCTCAGGCTCTTCCTTTTTGGTTCTGATGAAACCAGGAAGCTTCCATTTTGGGGGGATAGTTTGTCCTTATGCTCCAAGCCCTTTTGTGTTTGTTGTAGGCAAACATCTTTTACACCTGAAGCTGCTGAGCCTGCAGGGCTAAATGTTCAAGCTTGCCCCCAACCCTCCCTGCACGCACTCCAAGGAGCTGCTTCCTAAACAAATGTTGGTTCTTTACCCTTGCCCTGCACACACTCCGAAAAGTCCACTGCTGCTCAGAGCTCTAGTGTGTTCCTTCGAAGTAATTGCAGAATGGGGGGCTGTTATTTAGATGGGTAATCTTCACCAGTGTTACTGATCCAGGAGTTTAAACATTTTGGCTGCAGCTATTCATCTGAAGGCTTTAGGGACTAGAAATAAAACTGAAATATCTTTTTTTTTAATTTTCAGTTTTATGAGCTCATTAGTAACTCTTTCATGTTACTAATGAGCTCATAAAACTGAAAAAAATGAGCTCATAAAACTCTCCTACTTCTAGAGTTTTTATGAGTTGATCTTTGGTCTTAAATGCGGAAACATCCTATTTTGGTGGTTTATATGATGATAGCTATGAAAATTCCTAAGTTGAAATGGCTCTGGAGGTAATATATTCAAATTATTTACCATTCTAAGGAATATTGGAAGTTGTGTTTAGTTTCATAGTAGATGGTACATATTTTAACTCTGTAGTTGTTCCACTACTGTTGATGCTAGAAATTTCTTTTCAAATTTGTTTGTCTGTAAAGATCTGAGGTTATTTTATTTACTGCAGCCTCCAGGAACATAGATGAGTTCTGTTTCCAAACTTGGGTGTAAAGATGCTTGGTGAATTTCCTAGTTGTATTTATTTTTCTTCCTCTCCTTAATTAGGTAGTCTGTAACCCTGAAAGTCTTTAGTGATTTTATACCTCTGTTGGTATGGAATTTGAATTCTCCTAGATTCCATGTGGCTGATGTTAAATGAGCCACTCAGAGTACTGTTTTTAAAACTGAAATGCAATACATTGCAGAAACAGGAATTAAAATCAAGGTACTCTGTGAAAACTGTATTTTTTTTCCAAAGTTGTATAGATGTTTAAGTAATCTGATAAATACATCCTCTTTGGAGGGAGTGGTCCTCTTCCTATGAAGCATTAGGTACCTTCTGTATTGAGCTTTTTCAGCAAGTTACAGGGCTGCCAGAGTGTTCTGTTCTCACAGGTTCAACATCAAAACAGATGTAATGGTGAAGTGACTTGCTGGCATTTTTCAACTTCTGTCCAGTTTCAAGAAGCTGAACTGCAGATGGCTTTAGCTGTACCACGGTCCTAACAGATGATGACAGTTTCCAATTCCAGTGGCAGTCAGTAGGATCTAAAATGTAAAAGCAACTTTTAGTCCTTGCAGATAAATGTAGGAGGCAAGTCAATAACATTAGGGAATCCTGCCTCAAAAGGATTTTACATCTGAGATAGTTCCTTGGTTCATTATTCCTTGTATATTGATAAGTATAGCAGAAAATTATTTTATGGCAAGACCAAAGGAAGTCATGAATATTGAGAGAACTCGCTCCTGAGTATTAAATTTGTGTTGGCAGTCCAGCAGGAGGCTGGGTTTATGTGGCACCAGAGGTTTTGGTTACCCCTGTGCTGCTGTCAAACATCTTACACGTGACGTGGCATATCCCAAATCTGTTACAGATGCTCCATCTCTCAGAATTTGGGGAGGTTAGCCAAAACAGCTGTACATCTCTTGCTTTGGCATGGCTGGGAGCTGCATACAGAGGGATGTGGTCACCTTACCTTGTGTCAGTACAATGAGGATTATGCAAAATGCTTCAGAATTTGTGACTCCCTGTCCTATGATTTACTTTCGTCTCCTGTATAGGGGCTGCCTACAATTCCCTTGTGCTGTGCAACACTTCCATGCTTCTGGGAGCCCTGTGCTAGTTTAAGGGCAGGCAGGGCGGGCGTGCTGGCACTTATCTGCAGGCTGATAAGTTCCTGCCAGGCGGGAGCTGCTAGCTCCTTCAGCTGACACATGCTGGTGGAAACCATGTGCTGCTAGCAGCTGAAATCGGTTTAAATCAACACTCTGGATCTCAAATGGCATTACCTGTTTCTATAATGGACTCCTGTTTCACATGGGGAGTGCATTCACACTTGCCTTTGGAGCAGCAAAGCTGGGAGCATGGAGGGGAAGGGGGGCCCGTGGCGCTGGTGGAGACCCACTGCAGACTGGGGGGGAAGGGGAGAGTGTATGGGGTGGGTGCAGTTCCACTTCTACCCCTCGTTCTTCCCCTCCCAGCTCAAGCTGGAGGCTAAGGCAGTGTCCAGGTAGGACTGGAGGGAAGATGAAGCCCATTGGGTATAGGATCTGAAGAAAGGGGAAAAAACAGCATCAGGGAAATCTACCTGAAGAAGTTAACCAGTGAGTGAAGCCATTACAAAGGATGATGATTGTAACTGGGACTGTGGATCCCGTTCCCTCTTTGGTGGTTTTGTTGTTTTGACTTCTCAGTGTCCCAAAAGCCAGTGTCTTGGAGGTGTTTTCATCTAAGCCAAAGCGTCATGATGGTGGTGGGACGGGCATTCCCCTGCCACTGCTCACAGAGGAGGAAAAAATGCCCAAAGGATGCTGAGGATGTGCTTCCTGCAGGCTGCACCTGCTCTGAGTAAGCTGCTGTCAGATGAGCATGTGTGATTGCTGCCTCAAAGCAGGAAGGACACAGTTTGGAAACCCAAGACCTTGTTGCCTTGCCTTGCCTCTTCCCCAGAAGGGAGTTATCAGGCTTTTTGTGCAGGTTTTTAGGTGTAAGTCAGGATTTGGGGAGTGAGTTCAGTTGGCGGACGTGTTTAAAGGGTGGCTTGTTTCTAGGAAGGTGCATTTCCAGGCCTGCCTTCTTGTTTGGTTTTGGGCCAAGAAATGTGTAATGGAGGCATTCAAAACATTCCCTGTGTAACTAACTAGTTGCTGAAGCGCGCCAGCTAAAGAGAGCTGGCAAGCAGTCCTCGGAGCGCTGCTTGTGACAGCTTGAGCTGATCTGAGCTGTGCCATGCTTTTGCCTTTCCTCCTGTGCCAGCCCTGCTTGCCTTGTTTTCTATCGTTCAGGTGGTCAGCAGCCTCAAGTAACTGATGCCAGCGCTGGTGTGCAAGGGGGGGGAGGAGGGAGATGGTGCTGTCCCAGTTCTGATGGCTGTGGTACCACCTGCTGGAACAGCACCTCTAAGTTACTTGGAGTAGGTATGAAAACCTGCTCTTGCCACCTCTCCTGGCTGTGTGTTCTCCTGGCTCCTCTGTGTGGTACAGATCTTTGTCTAACTGCAGTGAGATCAGATCTTGATCTAGCTTAAAAACTGTCCCAGCAGACAGGAAACTTGTGCTGGCTTAGCTTTCCTACTGCGCTGAGGAGCCGATCTCAGAGCTGCCTGCTGAGGCTGCACTGCAGCCTGTGGCTAGCTGCTGGGCTCGTCACTCGCTGTGCTGCCCGGAGCTGCTTGCCGAAAAACAAATTGGTGGGGTGTGTGTGCTGGTGCTGCAGCATGGCCCACTGCTCTTAAGGCAGAAAGACTTTTTTTTTTCTTTTTATGCTGAAGAACTGGAAGTGCATTGACTTTACAGGGGTTAGAAATGCAATAGTAGTCTATATTGCAAGTAGGACAGATTTGGTAGCAATGTGTGAAGTTAAAGTGAAACTATAAAGTGAGGCTGGATTTAAATTAGTGATCCACGAAGGCGCAGTCAGGCCTTACATCGCTTCAGGGTAAATGCACATTGCATTATCAGTTACTCAAAACTGATGGCTGAAAACTTTGATTATCGTATGCTCTAGGATTGAATGTTTAAAAAAAAAAAAAAAAAGCTGAATTCTGTCTTCTGAGATGGGTAAGATTTTCTTGTCAGTCTCCTGGTATTTCTAACTACTGCCCAACTGAAGAAGGGCATAAGGTATGAATGGGAACCATTACTTATATGAATTAAATACATGCATATAGAATGATTCTCTGTTTAGCCAAGGAAGTCCTGTAAGCAAGAATACCTCTTCTGCAGGGTTGCCACTAGCTGAAGATGTAAGGTGAAGCTGCTGCTTTTCAAGTTATTAGTGTCTTGAATGGGCAACTAGTTCCTAACTGAAGCTTTAGGGGGTGGGGAAATGGTTTAAAAAAAATATCTCAGGTACCTTAAAAACATTAAGGTTATATAACAGCTGTTATAATCTCTTATGGGTCTTCAAATTCATTAACCTCGAATTTACAATAGCAAACAACTTAGGTTTTGGTAACTGTTTTCATAGCTATATCTACTAATTGTCTTTCTTGCCTCCTCCCCCCCAGGTATTATTTGGTTTGTAGCATAGAGGCACTATGTACTCGGAGTGGAGATCTCTGCATCTTGTCATTCAAAATGATCAGGGTAATACCAGTGTACTTCACAGCTATCCTGAAAATGTGGGGAGAGAAGTGGCAAATGCAGTGGTGCGTCCTCTTGGGCAAGCTTTAATTACATCATCAGTTGGAAGTGAAAGTTTACTAAAAACAGACAAAGAAGTAAGTGCATTTCCTTGAATATCATAATTTTTCTCATGCTAGAGTGGTCATTTAAATAAAAGAGGCTATAGAAAGTAATTTTCTTTAGTAGTCCAAGTTTTTTTTTTGAAATGTACTGTATTTTTAGGTTAGTTATCTACATAATATTTGTGTTAGCAGCCAGTTCATAGCAACAGTGTACTTTGTGACCTAGTAGTGAGCGATGTGTGGTGTTGGTGTTTATCTGAGCTGCTATACCAGGAAGTTCAGGCTAAAGAAGCAGGGTGTTGGATTTGAATTTAGTGCTTAACACATTAAAGCCTTTGTGGAGTTACCTTTGTTATTGCTGAAGCAACTGTGTGACTTTTTTTGAAGCATGTGTATTTATTTACTAGAATTTGAAAGTCTTCTGTTACATCACCTGGTAGTTGTCCAGCTCGTTGTATGTTCTGAAGAGTTCTCTATACAGTTTAGACTGAAGACTTTCTTTGTAAAGTCATGATACCATATGAAAACCATAAGTCATTAATTAATGTCTACATCAGATAGAAATGCCTGTACTGCATAACTACAGTTACGTTGTTGCATTAGAACAGTGTGCACTGATCGTTGTTTACTTGCCCAAACTTACTTTTAACAACTTTCTTTTGTGTTTGCGTAGGTAAAATGGACTATGGAGGTAGTTTGTTATGGACTGACCCTCCCTCTGGATGGCGATACTGTGAAATACTGTGTCGACGTATATACAGATTGGATCATGGCTCTTGTATTACCTAAGGACTCCATTCCTTTACCAGTTATTAAGGAACCAAACCTTTATGTTCAAAGCATTCTCAAACATCTCCAAAATCTCTTTGTACCGAGGTGAGTGTCAGGCTGGTAGTGTTTGGGGTGGGAGAAAGGCACAGGAACTTGGACCCATAGTAAGCAGGTAACCTCTGTTAGAAAAGCCTGATGAGCTGTGGAGACTCCTGGTTAATGTAAGATTGCTATTGTTTAGGTAGTTACGGATTGTTCATAGACACAAATGTTTGCTGTTCTAAGAACTTCATGAACAATCTCTTTTATGTGAATGGAGGGGGGAAAAAGATTAAATGGCATCACTGTGTGACCATGTGTTAGTATCATGCAAAACTGATAACGAAGAGCACATCATGGTAGTCCCATGCCATCAGAAGTGTGGTCACCTTGTAGTTAGTAACTTCTCAATGCCTACAACTTGCTGCCTGTTGAATGAGCAAAAACTATGTTGACCATCTTTCACGGGTAATTTTCAAAGAACCCGGCAGAAGAGTGCTTGCTGCCTGACAACCTGATGTTACACTAAACATGCTTAGATGATAATGTTGATATACTTGCTTCTAGCTCTTAGACAAAAAGTTATACTGCCTTTGGTGCCCTCAACATCATATTTGGTGTATAGTTTATTTCAAATGTACCTGGTGATGTTGAACATGTTGGATAAAGGAGATGTTTTAATAATGCCCTGTGAAACGGTATTTAAATGCTTGCTGTCAGAAGTTACTTCTAGTTTAGTACTGGTTTGTAAGTACCAAAGCATGTACTTTACAGAAATATTAATGCCATATCACTGCAAGTGGACTTCAAAATGTTCTTCTGTGCTTGTATTACTTTATCTGAAGGTTGTGTTAATAAAGGGCTTTGAATAGTAATTCATGCAACTTAAGATGAGAAGGTCACTGCTACTTGTTGATTGTTTTGAATTCTACAACCTAACCAAAGTTTTCATTGCTTTTAACTTGTGGAAAATATTTTAATTCCTGTTAATGGATGATCAGGGAACCCACAGAGGGAATAAATCTGAAGAAATAATGCTTCAGATTAGATTTCAGCAGAAAGCTGTCTCTGGCTATTGACAGTTTCTTGGTCATTGTGTTGGAGATGCCAATGAAATGCAGATGAACCCAGTCACTCCCTTCCTTGTCTGTTGGCCATTAGCCTAGGCCTGGCTGATGCCTTGACTAGGCTCAGATGGGTTATGGGTTTTCTCATGGGACTTCAATCATGAGAATAAAGTCAGAATTCAGTATACAGAAGCCTTCCCTGAGAAGAAAACAAGAACGTGTGACCAAGAAGAACAGAAATAGTGATACCTCCTTGCTGCTGTCTTTCCACCTTCAGTTTCAAGCCTCAGCACTGAATGTATTTCTGCCTGAGTCTCATATTTTACAGCTAATGTTAGTTTCAGATGTCTAAGTATCTTTATGGACCTAATTATTGAAGATAATCCCATCTTTTTGTTACACTGCTGATTCCTTTGTCTGAGGTCTCAACTTTTCTGTATGGTACAAGTGTCAAGTCACTGTTTTTCAGTAAATGAGTGTGAAGACTCAAAAGTGGTATACAGATTAAATTTACTTTTTTTTTTTTGAGCTGCAAGGAAAATGGAAAAGAACTCTTAATCTCTGCTGGATGTGAATAATTTTAAAAGCCCTTTTCTGGTGTGTGTCAGTTCTCTGGACTCAGTCTCATGAAATTCCTTATGTGCCTGATAATGTACCAATGAGGTACTGATGCATGATGAGGCTGAAAATATTTGTTTCTTAAGAAGTCATTTGATGCAGGCACGAAGTATGCTTTCATTTTAAGCACTAGGTCATCATAATGAAAAATAATGAATACAATACAGTAGTGGTATCAAGAGGTCACTTGGCTACTTACCAGTATAAAGCCGCAGTACAATGAAGTCTAAACATGGAGGTAGAAGTTCCAGATAGTCTCCAGTGAAAGCAGAACTCTTTCAAAAGTTGCATCTATGTGTCTAGAATGTCAAAAACACTGGCCACTGATATATTGTTAAAGAATGTCTGTCCTGCTAGCTCTTATACAGCTCTCTAACAGATAGAGAATGAAGTATGCTCTCTGGGAATCCTTATTCCCTCAGCACAGTGGAGAATGCACTTTTCCTGTGTCCATTAAGTAGCTCTTGCTGTGCTCCCTTGCCCTGCTTTGCACCAGAGGCCTTGTTACCAGGCAGTTTTGTCTCCTGTGTGCTGTTGGCACTACTGCCATTCCACCCTTCTGCTCCAACCTCACTGGTGGAGGCTGAAGCAGGCTGCACATGCTGGCTGTTGAATGAAAGAGTTACCCTACAGATGCAGGGTGACTGTAAACCTGTGTGCTTACATCCACATCACAAAGTATAACCGCTCTCCTGTTCTTCTAAGAACCCCAATGTGTAACTGAAACACTTTTTTTTTTTTTTTGGTGACTGATGTTGGCAACACTTCATGTTCAAGTTCCTACTCCATTTTAAGAAAAAACTCTTCAGGTTTCTCTTCCAAGGAGCTATAGTCAGAATTAATTCCAGCAACAGGCAAGCATGTTACAATGAAGATTAAATACAGCACTGAGTTGTGTGCACCTTGCTTGAGAGAAAAGATAAGCCTGCTGTCCTTTGTGAGTACAGGGAAATGGGAGAATGCTTCCTGGATTTACCTAATTAATTCAGGGGGCTGGTACTGATGGGTGCCTGCAGAATGCTTACTCAGGAGCTCTTGTAGCAACCTGCATTGAACTGTCTCCTGGAAGTAGCCTGATCTTATGGGGAAATACCAAGCCTTAATTAAAAGCCTATTTCCTATAGAGGTTTGTGATTAAAATAGCTTCCTTCCTTCCTTAACCTGGTATCCTGGAACCAATGAGGATGCTTAGCTGCCTTAAAAGTGGTGCAAGCAGAGTTGTGGTAGGGGGTTGAGACTCTGCAGAAGCACAGTTCAGGTGTAGTAAGTGACCCTTAAGGTGGGTGAACTCAAATACCATTTCGGGAATATATATCCAGCAAATACAGAACAGATATGTGTAAGCAATTCTAGTTTGAAAGCTCGAGTAAATCAACTGTTCCTGTGCACAGTCCTTGAAATAGCATGATGCTAAAAAATTATGAATGATGAAAGGTGAGCAAGTTGTTTCCTTTTTGTCTATCTGCCAGACTGAGTAGAGAAAGGGTGGTTGCATCCTTCCCTCCCCTCCAACGCTGATCTTCTGTCCATACCTACAGAAACGAGGGCTTCTTTTCATGATGTAGTTGAGTATTCCCCAAGCAACCCCAAGGCTGCCGATGTCTGACGAACAC
The DNA here is from genome assembly GCF_964211825.1 of Aythya ferina. Classification (NCBI taxonomy): domain Eukaryota; kingdom Metazoa; phylum Chordata; class Aves; order Anseriformes; family Anatidae; genus Aythya; species Aythya ferina. The sequence continues at coordinate 9,311,415 of NC_140315.1, read as the reverse complement.
TATGATATTCAGGAAGCCTTGCTTAAGCAGCAGTGGTGGTTATTACTGTCAGATAAAGTTCTGATACTGCCAACTTTTGTTTGAAGAATGGAAAGAAAATAGGAAAACTGTTTTCCCTCACCCTGGAACGTAGACATGGCACTGGTGTTTTCTGTCCAGCTAAGATATCTGGAAAGTCTTGAGAGGCCATGGGGCATGTGACTTCCTGGTAACTGCTAACTTACACATGAAATCATGGGAGCAATTCTTGTTGGGTATGAGTGTGGGAACCAATAGGACAGCTCCTGTGGAAATCTTCAGATGTGAGCCTGCAAAATGCTGCCAACCAGCTTGCCATTCAATTGATTTTGTGGAAAAGAGGAACTGATAGATGGATGGGGACTTAGAGTTGCCTCTCAGATTAGCTCAGAAGTATCCCATTAGTCACATGGAGTTCCTATATGTCAGTCCCTTTACACAAACTTGCTTGATTCTTAGGGAATCAAGCCTTGAGACAGATTTTGAAACTTCAAGAGCAGCGAAATAAGGATATTCTTTGAGCTCTGTTGTTGCTTGGTAGAAAAGTAGTGCTATAACCAAGGCAGGACTTGCTTGTCCCAAGCTTTGTGAAATGATCTGGTAGGATAAGCATTTTGGTAGAACACTCCTCTGAAGCCCTGAACTGCGACTAGTAGTCTGAAATTTTGCTTTAGATATCTTGTTTCTTTGTAATCTTGTTTCCAGTACTGTAATACATTAGTCTATAAAGATAAGAGTGGAATGTATTTTTAAAAAGCATCTGTCTGTGAATGATCTCAATGTGAGCTACTAATTTCTAAGAATCAGATTTTTATCTAGTGTTCATGAAAGCCTTACCACGTAACGTGACTTGTGGCTTATACCACATTCAAAGTGTTTGGCTGGACTCCAGTAATGCTACTTAATAGTCTGGATGGTAATATCTTTATGATTTTTTTTTTCAGTGAGTGGTAGGAGGGCTTAAGTTTACAGCTTGACATTTCAAGTATACAACTTGAAAAATGGCTTGCAAATATTGCACACTTTAATCTATAATCTGTGATCTCTTTCACTCCTTAAACATTTAGGCTTGCTCAGCTTTGTTTACTGGTGTCCTGAGACATTTTCAGGAGCACTTCATGTTGCTATTCTTTACCCATTCTGCCTTGTATAAACTAACTGGTTGGAAGAGTCTGCTACTTGTGCAATGCTTCACGTCACTCAGCAGTAACAAGGTGTAACTGGCTGTTAGAGTAGGGAAAAATGTCACTGACAGCTTCTATCCTTATCCCTTCTTCCTTTGGTCTATTTTGCCTATTTAATAACTCTCTTTATCATTTTTTCTTAAATATAAGGAATTGGAGGCAAGAGTTGGTTCTAAGTTTTCAAGCAAGAGGTATACTAGGAAGAAGTTAACTCAGTTTGTTAATGTTTTCTTCTAATTCCAACACACTTGTCTGACTTGCATATGGAACAGTTAGTGATATCCCAACAACATTGATGTTGTTTGTTCTAAGATAGATTCAACTGGCATAATGGGTTATACTTTGTCTGGTTAAAATGTTTGTTTTGTGTTGGTGAATTCCATGCCATGTAGAGGAAAGTGTTATGGTACATCTTGTTCTCATTAAGGCAGCATTAGGATGCTCAGAGACAGTTGCGATGCAGAGTTACATGTTCTTGGCTCAAGTTCAATAATGTTGATGTTTCTGCTTGTAATTCCTCAAAGTTCAGGTTGTTGTACACATTGCTGTGCAGTGCCTTCACTTCCTGCGTAGGAACTCAAATAGCACTTTCTTCTTTTGCAGGCCAGACCCAGGATCTAGTCAGATTAGATTGTGCTTGCAGGTTTTGAAAGCTGTCCAGAAACTGGCTCGTGAATCAACAATTATGGCAAGAGAAACCTGGGAGGTTTTGTTGTTATTTCTTCTTCAGATTAATGACACTCTTCTAGCAGCTCCAACTGTGCAAGGTTTGTGTTAAATTTTCATTTGGTTCAATTACTGAACAAAGCTTTGGCTCTGCTGGATGATGACCTGCCAGGGGAATGGGGGGAGACCTGTTAAAAGCTCTTAGAGTGCAATAGCTCTCATAATTCTGCTACACTATCCTGAAAGAAAGCCTTGTCAGAAAAGATTGAATGCTTTCTCAGTCAGTTCTCTGAAATGTATTGTTGCAGAACAGCAGACTCTGTACACACGCAGAGTGAAGAGATGCAGATAGCATCGTTCCCTGTTTGTGTCACTGAAACCTGTATGTGCCTTCCAGTTTGGCCTGCCTACTGGAAAAATCATTATCAGTTTATACCCATTTTAAAATAAATAAATTATATCAAATATTCTTTGTGATGGAAGACAGCCTAAGATCGGTAGCTGAATTCCCAGTATATCTTAGTGACACATACACGGCTGGGTTCTGTGCGTTATTTTTGGTCTTTCAAAAAAGAAAAAAAAAAAAAAAAGAAGAAAGTTAATTGACTGCAGGAAGTCATCAGAAATCACTCAAATGAAAAATGATATGAAACTTAATCTTTATGCAGTTATTGCTTAAACTGAAATCTAAATTTGTGAGATGTAATCATGACATTTGTGAGAGTGCTTTAAGGTTGAAATATTCTTTGGAGTCTGAAGTTATTCAGATTGAGTGCTCACTAAAGGTATGCTTTGTTTCTGCTGTAAGGTGGCATTGCTGAAAGTCTGGCTGAAAAATTAATTGGCGTGCTGTTCGAGGTGTGGTTACTGGCTTGTACACGATGCTTCCCAACACCACCTTACTGGAAAACTGCCAAAGAGATGGTGGCCAACTGGCGACATCACCCTGCAGTAGTTGAGCAGTGGAGCAAGGTCATCTGTGCCCTTACTTCCAGGTAGGAGAAATCCCACAGAAATACACACCTGCTGGGATAATTGCAGCTTGATTTTTCTCTGGAGTTGCTTATTTGTGAAATGCACAGTGATTCCAGAATGAACGAGCAAACCAAAGTGCGTAATAAGAGTACTCTTGACTCTTACTGTTCATAGAAGCATTTGGGTTGGAAGGGACCTTAAAGATCATCTCACTCCAATCCCTCTGCTCTCTCTCCCAGTTCATTTACCACATGTATACCGTAAAATGTTACCTCTCAAATAGTCTTAAATTACTGCTTGCTAATTCCCCATGAGATTTTATATACCTATATATAGTACGTTTTCCCACTTCAATTTCCATCAGTAAACAGCTGGTGTCATAGATAATCTATGATCTATTCTTGACACAGTAGACTAAGACTTGCAAAGTGGGATAAGATCCTAAGTTTGAAAGCCTCTGTTGTAAATATGTGTATACACACAGCTGTACACACATGTTCAAGCACGTATGTCTTCATTCTGCAAGTGAAGATCTCAATTGTTTCATTACTATATGATCTGAGCATTTCTCTGATACTCAACACTTTTCTTTGTCTATGTATATCAGTCTTCATCACTGACTTCTTCATCGTGTCTTGTGAGGAATGAGTCATTAATATTACAATTGTGTAGTATTATAATCTGTATGTGTAGTGACAGCCATCACCAAGCTTACTAGGTGCTTGTTACTGCTGAGCAGTGTCTGCGTGTTGCTGTGTTTGAGGTGGCTCCTTGAGCTCTGCATCTCCTGCTCTCCAGAGCTGAGGTGATGCTCCTCTGGCCATGGTGACGTGATGAGCCGGGGCAGGCTGCAGCCTCCTTCCCCCATAGTGGGTCTCAAGGAGAGCAGTACCAGGCCACGCTGGGCATTGGAACAGGAGGACTGGGGGGCTGTAGGAGAGGATAGGCTGTGGCAGGAGGCCCTAAATAGTGAGGAGAGCCTCAGAACCCTTAATCATGGGGTCTTTGTGGTGTGAAGGCTTGGTGGGACAAATCTCATCCTCTTGGAGGAGAAAACTTGATTGATTGAGGAGCAGGGGCATTGGTCACCTTTTCTCAGCTCTCCTTAGACTTCAATAATCATTTGTATGAAGGTTTGAAAATGTATTAAAACTGCTGCATTGTGAAACATTCAGTGGTATGCCTTTCTGCAAGGGTTTATTTAGCTTGGTGAAAACTTGCTCTTTAATTGCTTTTTTAAAAAAGCAAGTGTGGATGGATTTTTCCAGGTTATGCAGCTACTTGCTAAACCTGTGGGAAATAAAGCTGCAATACAAGTTCTGTGTATTTCCCACGTTTTTTCTTCAGCTATTTTTAGTTCATTAGATGTAGCATTGCATAACAGAAAATATTTTATGATTCACTGATCTCAAAAGCACAGCTCTGTCTCCAAACATGCGTTGGTGTTCTGTTCCATGTACCTCATGCTCACATTTTATCTTCCACTGTTGACTAACAGTCTTAGTTCTGTTGATGCATAATCTGCAGGGATTCTGTAATGTTGTAGTCTGCTGTTCTGCTGCATAGTAATGTTGGTTTACATCTAATTCACAGAAAACTGAACTCTGATGCTAACTTTACATTTAGTTGTATTTTAAGCTGTGCTTTTAGTACTCCAGCTTCAACCAGTTGAAGTGCTGTTTTAGTAAACAGTTGTCTGAATTGGGCTTTCAGCAATAAACTTGTAAGAGTCTCAACTTAAAACTACATGGAAAGCTATATTTGGAATTCTGTACACACATGCAGTGTTAGTCTGTATCCATGGATATGACTTCATAGCAGAATAAAAGTTTCCTTCTGCACTCAGAAGTGCAGGGCACAACTTTGCAAGGCGTAAGCCCAGGCTAACACCAGACTTCATGAGGTTGTTTGGAACGAGGTAATTCCTCAGCAATACCCTACAGGGTGATCCCTCTGGGGCACAAAGTGTAAATGGGTGCTGAGGCATCCAGCGTGGCATACTGGAGAGCAGTTACTGCCTGGTAGTAGGTACATTTATTTCTATTTTGGTCTTAAAGAAGGCCACTTGTCCTAAAGCTCATTGGCTTGTCTAGATGACTAGTCCCTGTGATAGACTGGGGCTCCCTGTGCACTTTGGCTGTCTTTTGCATTAGTTGGTTGCCAGTTACTGTAGTTCTCAATGCTGAGAAAGAGAAAACAGGAACTCAGCTTACCCAAGAGTTAGACTTCTGTTCTCCCCTGTCACCTAGTCATAATGTTTTTACTTTTGTAAAGTATACGGCTTGTCTGAAGCTCTGCAGGTGGGCAGTGCTGAGTGGGGCATTCTGCGTCCATTAACAAGCACTCTTAGTTGAGAAATAAGGATGTGAAAAATGGTACTACAAGAGAGTTTGGCTTAGGGAAACCAAAAACCAGTCAGGGAACATCAGGAGGTTGAGAAGGCACCACTCAGCTCTCTCCATCCTATTAGGGAATGCTAAGATTATGTTGATCAGGGAAATGAGCCTGGAAGTTTGCAAAGTTGGGGATAAAGCAGGAGTCAAATCAGACAGAAGTGGCTCAGAGAAGCTTACCATAAAGATTTTAGTTCGCTTATCTAAGCCATTATCTTCATGATATTGCACTACGTTTAAGTCCTCTGTGGGTTTCCCCTCCACTGTTCTGCAATTCTCAGATTCTGCAAAAGAAAACTCCTATCTTTTTCCTTTTTTTTTCCCCTCTTTGAAGAGGTTGCTATTTTGTGGATTGCCATCCTGTGCTTGTTGCAGGATTGCATTGTGTTGTTAGTGGGCTGGTGTAAATCTTGAGTCATCGGTGCTTTGTAATTTAGACTTATAACCTGATGTGACTTGTTGACGTCATTGGACACTTCAGCTAAAGAACCTTGGGGATAAGGGCTTAAGGTCCTTAATTATTATTTCTTTTGTCCTTTTTATGTAACGTCTTGTCACTTACGTATGTGCCTATGTTAGTTGGCAACTCCCCTGGCTAAATGCATGGGAGAGCTGCCGTGGGGTGTTATGCTTTAATTTGCTTGAACCTTCAGGCATGCTCCAAGGCAGGTACAGGTACCCTTCCAAGCTTCAAGGAGGCTAAATGATCGTATAAACTAGATTTCTCTAGGAAGATTTAAGATGTTGCATTGCTGCTCATGGCCTCCTGCTGATTTCTTTGAGGCTCCAATGCACAGTTAAATTTTGAGGAACATTAACTAAATGACAGATTTATCTGATTTGCTCTCTAGATTGCTGCGTTTTACATATGGACCTTCATTTCCTCCATTTAAGATTCCTGATGAAGATGCTGGTCTGATTCCTCCTGAAATGGATAATGAGTGCGTTGCACAAACCTGGTTTCGCTTTTTACATATGCTGAGGTATTATAATTATAATCATCTATTGTTCACATTCTTACATTATTTTTATAATATCTTGAAATAAAAAAAAATCTCTGGAGATTGCTAAGTTTTATGTACTTAAGTAGAATAAAGTGAGAGACTTGTACCAGTGCCCTGTAGCAGTCCAGTGCAAGGTCATGAGTGGGTTGTTCCACTTCAAACAAACCAGTTTGCATTCTGAGTCAATGAGTTCAATAAAAAATGTTTTCAAGATCCTCCAAAATGCCAAATAGCTAAAAACAAGACTTCAATAGAACTCTGTTTCTCTGAGATAGCAAACAGGAAAAGCAGAACAATAACTCTGAGATGTGTACTGCTTCCATTTGCTTTCCAGGGTGTTAAATTTAACCTACAAAAGATTATTTTTAAAATGGATGTATCTCTTTGTTTTTATGAAGAAAGTTACATGGTTAGTTTTAACATGTATAGTACTCTTCCTTAAATTTGCAACAGAGCCAAGTGGCATGCTTTATTCAAAGGATTCTTGGGAAAGGTATAACGTTAATGTCCTGAATTGATAGAATATTAAACTTTAATTAGTAAATAATGTTTTACATAAAAACCTAAATGTCAGACTGTTTAAAACTTGCCTTTTTTTAACTAATCAAAAATCCGTTCTTTTTCTTAATTTATGATAGGTAATGTTGCAAGTACTGTAAATCTGGTCTTGCTGTTACAGGATTTGTGTTTGTCAGGGAAAAATCTCAAATTTTTACATCCCATTCATTTCCTAGTTATTTTTTGCTGGCAATATGTAATTCATTGCTTACTGTTTATGAATGATTTTAACAGTGTAAGAACCTTTTACAAACATAGTTCAAAAGACCTCATATACAGTTAATGTTATGGAACTGTGGCATTACTCTCTAGTGTATGCTTCAGTTCATTGAGTATTAATAAAATTATAAAGTCTATTTGGGTAATATTTGAAGCTTTCTAATTTTTTCTTTTATAGATACATGTTTAAAATAATTTAAAAATATATATATTTTTAATGCTTAAAGACTACTACCAACTCAGTAAGGAAAAATTGACTACATAAAAAGCTACAAAAAATCTCCAATAGAAAAATATTGGGACAAGATGCTGACATTTGGAGTCTTTTATCTGATGCTTTTGTATTCCTGTTAATTAATTGCCTTCAACTATTGCATTGTTAAGCATTCTTAATATCTGTTCTTAAACTGACTAAAATATATTTTTCTCTCTTTTGTGTCTGCATAGTAATCCTGTGGATTTGAGTAACCCAGCCATTATTAGTTCTACCCCCAAATTTCAGGAGCAGTTTCTGAATGTGAGTGGGATGACTCAAGAACTGAATCAATACCCCTGCCTTAAACATCTGCCTCAAATATTCTTTCGTGCCATGCGTGGGATCAGCTGTTTAGTGGATGCATTCTTAGGTAACACGTTTGACTTACCTGTGGATAGCTACAAATAGTAACCTAATCCTTTTTTGTTCTTTTCAAATCTGTATTCTTCAGAAAACAAATGTAGCAATTTATCATTAGCAAATATATCCTGGAATTGATAGGGAAGGGACCCACAGCCACTTTTAAATGACCATCTGTGTACACAGTAATTAGATTTGAATGCATAAATTTGCAGGTAACCTTAATTTTAAACAAATGCAAAGAAAAATTAACTGTTGAGTTCAACATACATCTTTCTCAAATAGGGCTTCTTTCTCTCATTGTCTAACCAATACTACAAATGTTATGCTTTTAGCATGTTGTGAACACTGATGACTTTGTTTTTAAACTTCGTGGCAACAGCTGTGTGCAGTGCCCCTTTTCTTGTAAAGTGTTGATTTTTGACTGGCATCTTTAGTTATTTATACTATGACTGCTACTTCCACTTAATTTAGGATTAGTGGGTGACTACTACTGCTGAGAAGAAAAATCTGTTTCTTTGAACAACTCGGTTACCAGCAGACAGACTTCACTGAAAGGCAAGGCAGAAGTAAACATTGGCTGGTAATTTTTAAGTAATGCTATACAGTACTTGAAATCTAAGGCGTCATTCTAAGTACTCTTCAGGCTTATTGAAAATTCTTCAGAAATAATGTGGTATTGTAAACTCTGAAGAGCTGCCTGTCTCCTACTGCTTTTTTGCTTAAATGTCTGCAAACAAATGCTGTCATCTGCCAGAAGTGTGAGCTGATAGGAGACTGCAGAAGACTTGAACAGATTAATAAAAACTTCAGAAAAAAAGAAAATGGCTGTGAAATTAGACTGTCATTGGTAGTGTATTCCCCACTGCAAAAAAGCTTTTGTTACTATAGTTCTCACACTTGTAGGAATCATAGAATGTCCCAGGTTCAAAGGGATGCATAAGGATTATTGAGCCCAGTGCCTGAGTCCCCAAAGAACCATCCCTAAAGAACCACCCAAAACCAGACCACTTGTCTGAGACCATTGTCCAAACACTTCTTAGACTCCAGCAGGCTCAAAGTCGTGACCACTGTCCTGGTGTCCGACCACTTCTTGGTGAAGAACCTTTTCCTGATATCCAGCCTGAACCGCCCATCTCGCAACCTCAAGCAGTTTCCTTGGGTCCTAGCGTTGTTTAAAAAGTTACTGAATAATAAAGAGCAATTCCACAAATTTTGACTGTTCTAGAAAGTTTCTGAAGCTACTACTTAGGCAGTCATCATGAATCTTGAAACCTATTGTGTCCACTGTGATTGCTTTTCACTAATACTAGATGTGAGATTTTAAATATTCATTAGTCTATCAGATGCTACCCGAATCTTTGAAAGGAAGATTATATGTAGGCAAAATGTGGCTTCACCTCAAGAAAACAATCTCCTCGTATTACTCTGTCAAACTGTCTTCCTCTCTGTGATGGTAGGACTTGACTGTCTCCACTGAAACAATGAAATAAATATGGCCAACTGTGCATTGACAGGGAGAGAATCCTTCCTGTGCAGCGCTTTTTTTTTTTTTTTTTTTTTTTTAAAAAAGGCTTTTAATTATAGCATGCATTGAAGAAAACATACTATAACTGAGATTTTTGTGAAACCTGGGTTGGTAATTAATTTTGAGTGTACAAAACAGGTTGTAATGAAAGGCTTATGAGAAGAACAGAGGGAAGTGCTGTGGGACTGTCAGCTTTGCACAGTACCTTTGCTGGGTGTTTCCTACAGGGAATGTCTATTGGCCCTTAAGAATAGTTTGGGTTTCTTATCTGAGATCTTTACCAGAGGCATTGCAGTTGGGCTTTAGTGGCCTGCATCTGGGTGTCCAAGACTCCATTTGCACCTGGGCAGTGGCGATGAGCCCTCAGGTATGCACATGCTCAGCCCCTGTCTGGGGGAGGAAGGGGATCTGGGACTGAGGTTTGCTGTGTTGCCGAGCACTTCCGTGGGCTCCTGCCAGCCCTGACTGTGCTGCAGGCACACCAGGACCTTTTCTCTGTATGTGAACTTTTGGTAGGATGGTGAACTGGAGACTTCAGGCTTCTGAAAATCTGTTGTAGGAAGACGAAATGCACGGTGTGCTTGAAAGTCCAGCACTCAGGCACATCAGAGCTTTCAGAGAAATCAAATTCAAGCTCTGCGTGGATAGACACACACACAGTGTGTTGTCAGGCACGTGAAGGAGTCCACGCTGCTGCTCTAACAACAAAGGCTAACGAGATCTCATTACCTTCTACACCAAGTGCCAAAGCACATTGTTTTTATCTTGCTCTCTCTGACATAGTTACATAATGCATGCATTTGGCAAAATATTGCACCATCTATTAAAAAATAAATTATACCAAAGTAATAGTTTCGTAGGGCATACATGACCATTTGCTTGGGGTGCAACAGTGATGAGAAGTCAGTTTTTTAATGTATATGTTAAGCATTGAAGTGCTTAATGTAGTCAAATCTGTGTCAAATCTTCAGACATGCTGCAGTTTTGCACTTAATTCTTCAAGTGGGGTTAGAGGGCAGTGATATTCAAATGGGAAGAAGTAGTGTTTGTTGCTGCAGATTTTGCAGAGGAAATTTCTAAGCTAGTTGCTTCTGATTCTGCGTCTAGGAGGAGTAGCTCTTATATACCACAAATACTTCCTTGAATCTAGGTTTTAGGAGATGACTGATCTAACATCCTGCTACTGTAAGATTATAGCTTGCTCAGTTTTCTTTCCCATCTCTTGCACTGGCTTTAGTATTTGCTCAGGGAGCTGATTGATCTCACTGTTAACCATTTGCTTATCTAATACAAGCAGGGTTTTCTTTTGTCTGTGCATTTATTTTTGCTAACAGTAAAAGGGGAAAGGTGTTTTTCTTACTATTGCTGTCTTTGGGAGCGGGGAGAGGGAGAAAAACTAGTCTATTTACAGAAGGTCCAAAGGCTGAGTAACTGTGCTGCTGTGTATGACCTTATGGAATTCTTGCTGAAAGCTTGCTTTATTTCTTGATCTACAGGCATTTCACGACCGCGGTCAGACAGTGCACCACCCACGCCAGTAAATAGGCTGAGCATGCCCCAGAGCACTGCTATCAACACAACTCCGCCCCATAACCGAAGGCATCGGGCAGTGACTGTGAATAAAGCAACAATGAAAACCAGCACTGTAAGATTTCGTGTTCAGTATTTAAGTTCTTATCCCATTTGATAGCTTCCTCGGTTAGAGGAAGTCATTTATTTGTTTCTAGGAGCTGATTTGTTCTTCTGTTCAAATAGGTAACTACTGCACATGCTTCAAAAGTGCAGCACCAACCCTCTTCTACTTCCCCACTCTCCAGCCCAAACCAGACAAGTACTGAGCCACGGCCACTACCAGCTCCTCGCAGGCCAAAGGTTAACAGCATCTTGAACCTCTTTGGATCGTGGTTATTTGATGCAGCATTTGTTCACTGTAAACTTCATAATGGAATAAACAGAGATAGCAGCATGACTGGTAAATATTACTGAAAAGTATATGTACATTTTTTTCCTTGTTTTATTAACATTTCCTACCTGCAAGATTAACATATGCATAATCAGAAAATAAAATCTAAAGTGCTGTATTGTGGTTAACCCCTCCCAGCTGAACTGACACCTGTTATTACCCCAGCAGGTGTTTGGGGGCTTTAAAATTGAATAAATCACTTTTCACTGTTAAACACTCACTTGCTCTAACAAGCATGTCGGTCCCAATTATGCTAGTGGGAAAAATGTTATAAAGTGAAAGAAAATAATGTATTAAGAGTCCATTTCCTAATCTGATATCTACCACAGTAGCTTGCAGAGCAATGGCAGCTTTTTTGGTGACTCTTTAATGTTTGAAAAATTGTCAAACCTCACTCAAAATATTGCATAAAGTGATACTAATTAGTTTTGGAGAATGTTATGAAAACAGATAATCCTTAAGATAGCAAGTAAAGTTGCTTCCTTTCAGTGATGGTTGTTACATGTTTTCATATGCAGCTTGATGCTTTGCTTGTCTTCACTCCTCAGTTGCTAGGTTTGTCTCCTATGCTTTGCTCAGCTCTAAAGGTTAGATGTTTTGAGATATGATAGAAGAATAAGTGCTCTGCTCAGAGAGGCTTTCAAACACTCTCCTTCCTTTAGAGATAAGTATTCAAAAAAGAGTAAACTTTCTCAGTCCTTGCATTTTTCCTGTTGTGTAGTATTTTGCATGTCTGCTAAACTTTCCCAAGAGATCTGTCCATCAGAAGCTCACTGGCCAAAGTAAGAAAAATATGTAGAGGTACGTTGTAGCAAGTTGTATATGGGAGGATTTGGTGTCAGCGGTTGGACTGATAAACTTCCTTGTTCATTGCATCACAAATCCCATTCTTCCTCTGCATGGAGATGATGAGTTCAGGATTAGCTATCTCTTAAAGATATTTTTAAGTATGCAATACATGTTTTTTGGAAGTGTTCAGTCATGGATTTCTGTGGCAGGAGGTTCAGGTCCCTCTGAAAAAGCCCTATGATATATTACTGGAGAAACAATTGAGATTCGGAAGGAATAAAGCATAATTTGAGGGTGTATGCAGTTGCATATGTGGCTAATACATTTCTGTACTTACTGCTTTTCAGACTGATCTGATCATTTTTTTTACATAACCTATATCTTGAGCAACTTCAATCAGCTGTTTAACCTGCCAAGGATATCAGCTGAGATACTGCTTATGCAACGAAGTGTCAGCTGTAAACAGAGGTGCTGTGGCTCTAACAAAAGTACACAGTTGTCCAAAATCAAAATTGACTTCCTTCAATGAGTTTCAGGACTGCCTTTTCACGTATGCAGTATTTTAAGTCCTCTGACAGTAGTCAGAAGATTGTCGTATGGCTATCCTTATAGAGGGCTTTACTATCTTCCTAAACCAAGAAATGTAAACGTACATGCAGATTTGTAGCAAATTTTTATCCCCAGTGCTTTTCTACTGGGAAAGGAATGAAAGGAAAAACATGTTCCCTCTCTGAGCTCTTCAAACCAATCAATAATGGGATCAGGCTTTGCACATCACACATTCTGCCATTTATAAGGAGCAGTAGGTTTGGGAGAATTACACTGATGGAGACCCAGAAAACCATCCGTCTTCTGTACTGCTTTTCTAGCAATTTGAAAGACAAAATTGACTGGCAGAATTCAGTTGAGCATTTGCATTGCCCTTTCAACATGCCATGAGTATTGTTACCACTATGTAAAGTATTGTTCGTAGCAATGTTGTGACAGGCCATCAAAAGGAGAGTGATGCTCCCTGGAACTCTGTTGAGAGGCACCAAAGTCTGATTGCCTGATTTAATCTTTTGGAGGTCTGAAAGTCAGCTGCTTAGCCTCTGTCTTAAGCAAGAAAATGTGGCAAGACTTCTTCTAAAGGTCTAGGCTCCTGCAGTTTCTGTTGACTTGAAGTATCAACATCCTTGAAGTCAGGTCTAAGTTGAAATTGGAGTTTGTTTTCTAGGAGTCTAATCTATGAAGCCTGATGCTGCCACGTGATGTCTTCTCGTTGAACTGTGTAAGGCAGAAGGTGCTGTGCTGGACTGATAAAGTGGGCCAAGAGGACTGTGTAGTCTGGTCCCTTTCCATCACAGAAGAGGGGCCCATCAGGTCTTGGTTTTGTGCCCATTCACCTGCTTGTTCTACCTAATACAGGTGTGGCATGAGGAAAGGGCTCGTGCCCTTTCCTTTCCAACTAGCCCACAGGCTAGTTGTCACAATCCCTACACGTAGGGGAGAGGGCTAAAAGAAATCTTGGTACATGATTTCTTTTTGTCTGCATTATCTATTATATTTACAAATGCTTTAACTAATATTTTGTAATTGGGAAGTGTCTGTACTAGCTTTGCTGTGTAATAGTGTCTTCCCCCTGGCCCATATACACACCATATTTCTTAAAGGTCTGGGACTGCAGTTGTGTCAGGTTTCAACAGTTGTAAACCCCTCTAACATTCAGTTTGTTTCAATGCCACACAGTTAAGAATTTCTTCTTTAATGGCTCTCTGCTATGATTTGTTTTCTTGCTGACTGGAGGATTGAGGACTGCCTTGCTGTGTCAGAGGAAGAGGTGAAATACCTTGGTGGAAAAGAGTCTCTTTAGGACCAAGAAGATCCCTCTGCCCTGGCACACCTTTCTGGAACACTGCATTTTCTAGTGTGTTTTTCAGTCCTGAGAAGTGGCATGAATTTTTAATGAAAACCTATATAATGGGTCTAAAGAGATCTTCCTGAGCTATATGGCAGTGCTTAACAAGAAACTCTGTAGGATGAGATGCAGTGTCAATTTCTACTTCAGAATTTAGTCTAGTCTTTTAAGCGATCCCTGCTGATTCACATGGACATACATGTAGCACGTTTTCCTTCTCCCATCTTACAAGAAGTCTTTCTAATGTGCTTTAGGAAATAAAGAACAGTTGATCAAGGCCCATGTGAATGAGTAGACATCTGCCTTGTGCTTTTCTCTTTACCGTGGTGCCTCTTGTCTCTGATTTCTTGAACTCTTTCACCTCCAGAAGAGCAAGAAAAATGTGTCTGAGGTGGGAAAAACGTGCAACTCTTTATAGGTTCTGAGCTGAAAAATACCTGGATGGATGGGAGAGTACCCCATCTTGCTCTAGGTGACCCTGCTCTGAGCCCACCTAGGTGATCTTCAGATGTCCCAACCTCAACTGGTATGTGAATATAACTACCACCCTACTCTTTCTGATTTTCGTTTATTGATGTGGAAAAAAAAAACACCTTGTACTAATCCTGAATCCTGGAAGGATTGTCAGAGGTATTTCACACTTGTGGTTGCAGTGATTTAGTCTTTGTCTCTGGGAAAAGAGAGATTGCAGAATTTTCTCTTCCATGAGTTTAGCTGCACTGTGTAATCTGTGCATGATTGAGTGCCAGTGGAGTTTCGTTATCTGGAAAGCAGTCTTCCTGTTTGCTCTGAGCCTTGTCCTTCCAGATAGTCTTGTGTAGTTATTCGGATTCTGAAGCAAAACAGGGATCTTGCCATCATCAATGCTAATACTCTTGTGCCTCGAGCATCCTGTGTCAGTTCTTAGTTTCTGCGCTGAAATCTTTAATGGTGAAGCTTCATGGCTTTATGTCAGGCAGCTAATAAACATTATTCTGTATTGTGGGAGGAGAGGAAACACTTAGTTCTAAAATGTGCGTTTTCCTTTGAAAGGACTTGGGTCTTGCTTGTATGCAGAATTTGAATGTAGAATTAGATGGCTGTGTGATATTTATTTAAGTACAAGCGTGGCCTGAACAGCTCCCCATGATTAAATGAATAAATTCCTTAAGAAATGCAGCAGGAAGGTTTTATGAAGACATCCCTGAATGTCACAGCTCTGGGGTATGTATACATGTACTGAGTTTAAGGTCATTGACAGGATGTGTGTCAGGACAAGCTAGGTCATCCAATGGAAGCTGCTGATAATTGCTGTCTTCAGCAAATGGTGAGAATTGGGAGAAACTCATTAATCTCGTGTCTGTATTTCAGCAAGTGAATCTTCCATTCGGATGGGCTTGTTCTTAATCCTTGTACCTAAAGAAGTCATGGGTTTGCTAGCCATGTGTTGTAAAGCACCTGGGGGAGTTTTGCTGTGGGTGGTTTCTGGTATCACCTGGGTGCTGTTGGGCATTGAAGGAATCTTGGAGTACAGTTTAAGCCTCATCTCTTTTGTCCCTACTGCTGTTAATATATTGCCTTAAAGACTGCTTAGGGGAGGTCTAGGAGCCAACTGTGATAATCCCTGATTAGGGAAATGCTGAGTGTTTCTGAGAGGCGTGGTGCAGGTCTTGATCTGACCCAGCGTGTTCAAAGCAGCAGCTTCTCCAGGATAGGTGTCTGTTGTGCTTCCTGGCTTCTGGAGTTTTTCCTCTCTCCCATCTGTTTCTGGAGATTGTTTCTGAGATGTTGATCTCTTTAGTGGTGCTCTGCCTTTTAATTCTGCTTTGGAAGGCTGTCTGTTGAGCTGGTGGTCAGGGGAGGCATGCTCATGCTGTTAAGGGTTGTTAGCAGCTTGGCTTATGATGGACGGAGCAGTAATGCTATCAGGAACATGTATTTTGGAAGCTTATAGTTGAGGGGACTCTGTAGGTAAGTAATCTTCCCTTTACGAAACATACCCCAAGTAATACAATCTAGGGAAATGTACTTGAGCTGGGAAGGGTTAATACATCCTTTTAAACAACTGATGTACATTGATATGAACAGATCTAAATCTTCTTAGTATTTTGTAACTTTTTGTTCATTGTTTTGCATGGTACTTTCAAAACCATAGTTTTGGACCTGAATGCCAATTTCCTATGTGTTTAACAAGCTTGCTATTTCATAAAGCTTTTAATCTATTTTTTAAAAAAGCTAAGAGCTTCTTAACTTATATTACAATTTCACCATCTTAAAAGTATTTTATAACTACTGCTGTCCTTTGATTTGTTTCCATTTTATTTCTATTATCTTGCAGCATCTTTTATCCAAATTCTTCTTTCTTATAAATCTTGTAAGTAGGAACCAGTAGCTTTTCCTTAATTGCGGTCATGCTTTTCTTTTTCCATAATCCCATGTTTTATTTGTAAATTCATTCTCATTGTCTCTTGTAGCTTTTGCACTTTTACTTGAAAAAGAAAAGTAACTTTTTGTGTGTGTTTTTGAATGGGGAGGATTGTTGGCAAAAGCAAATTAATCTGCCTGAATCAGTCCCATCTTTTATGTATTTTAGTCTGTGATCATGTCATGAGTTTCAGGACTTTGCACTAACCATGTGTTTTTTATTTTTTTATTTTTGTTTTTGACTTAAAGCTTATTTTACAGACCTAGTGTTTGATTTGTATGCATTGTGCATGTAGTGTTTTTTTCCAACTACAGTATATTGCTGGATAGCTTACTTAGGACAAAAAATGGCTCATGGGAAGATGCATAAAGATTTGTGCTTATTTACTACTTACGCAATGAAAATTTGTAAGGTAACAGCAAGTTAAACCATGAATTTAAAGACAAAAATTACAAGTAGACACTTGTCATTAGAGTTTCTTTTCAAAAACAACAATGGGAAATAAACAAAAATATGATCCATAAATTTAAATTATAAAGTATTCCAAATGTCAAAGTGTCAAAGTCTTTGTTTGCAAGACTGATTGTGAACCTAATAGTCCTCAGTGTCCTAGGCTTGAGATAGAGTAAGCTTTCTGGTACTGGTAGAGTTCTGTTAGCTTGATTTATTAGGAGCACACATTATTTGTTCTGTTTAGTTTTGTAGCTTATAAAATTTCTGAACATCAACATGGTCTTACCTAAGAATTAGAAGGAATGTGCTCTTTCTGCCATTAGTAATCCAACAGTGAATTTTGACTTTTTTTCCTTTTCTTGGGCCATGAGGATGTTATCTTTTTTTTTTTTTGGTTGCCATTCCAGAAGAAATGATGAAGTCAGCAAAATGAGTAGTCTCTTGCATCATATGCATGTGATACTGATGTTTGAAAGGAGTACTGGAAATCTTTGTAAACAAAGCCATGAATTTAATTGGCTTGGGCTGGCAGAGCCATCCTGCAGGAAGAAAGCAAGGAAGAGCATAAAGCAAGCAGAACCAAATCCTGGTTAGGTAACAGTGGTCCCTCAAGACTTGTGCAGCGCACACTGTGGGATAGTCTGTGAGTGCATAGGAGAGGACCTTTGTGGTAGCTCCCTTCTGGAAGTTATCAAACCCCAGGACTCTTGAGAACACAAGGACCATATCAGGAGAGTGGATCTCAGCAAGCTTCTGTTTCTGACATGGATCCTTTAGAATTCTTGTGTGTTTTTTTAAATGTGTTTTATGTTTATGCAACAAAATGGAATCAAAGCAGCTTGATGTTCAGAGCAAAGCAGGAGTTTATTTAGCCAGTTGCAAATTAAGCACTTGTGTGGAAGTGGTAGTAATGGCACCGTCAAAAAGTTTTTTCATATTTTAACAGGGCAAGGAAAGGTGATGCTTCATTTTCTGGAGCTGAGAACTAGATGAAGAAGATCCTTGTCCTCTGGAAACGATAGGGAGTTAATGCTGGGTGCAAGGACACTCCTCCCAACAGAAAGTTGGGATTGGCTTTTGGTCAGCACTTCCCATCGTTAAAAGGAAAAAAAAAAAAAGTTATACCCTCAAATAGCTAATAAACAGAGGCACTGACTTAAATATAGTAAACTAACAGCTTCATGATAACTGCTAAATTTGACTTGATCTTTGTGTCCAGGATCCCATGAGCCTATTATGTATGTTGACAAATACAGTGAAACACTGTTTTTTCTTTTCCCAGCTATAGCAACTCAAGCTAGCGTGGAGTTCCGCCGGAAAGGATCACAAATGTCCACAGATACAGTGGCTTCCAACCCTATGTTCGATGCCAGTGAATTCCCAGACAACTATGAAGCGGGAAGGGCAGAGGCATGCGGGACACTGTGTAGGATATTTTGTAGCAAGAAGACTGGGGAGGAAATATTACCAGCTTACTTATCCCGGTACTGACCTATCTTCCAGTTGCTTTATTGGTGTTCTTTTATGGCACAAAGTAATTTGCAGTGAATAGCATTCAGTTATGGTCTGAATCCTGTGTTGCCAACTCTAAAAGCATGGTTAGCCTGCAGAAGGGGTACGCAGAGATCCCTCTCTTAAGGGAACGTTGGCTCCCTTTTGTTTCCTTGCAGTGCTGGTTTTCACTGGGGCTTTCTTCAAGGTCTAATTGAAGGGAAGTCCTTCAGACTGCCTCCCAGCTGGAGGGAACTTGTCTTTTTGGGACTTCCTTACCTCGTACATTCTTGAGGGTTTTTTAAACTCGCCATTGAATACTGCTATGATGGACAAAAGCATGCAGACATGAAACTTTGCATGCTTTATTAGACCATAAAGGGTCTTGTGTTGTCAAACAACACTGATTTTCTTAAAAATATTTTTACATATAAAAATACACTAATATTCCATTGTTTAAATCAGTTGTGTTTTGAAATAACCTCAATTTTCAATTTTATTTTCAATAAAATAAGGCAATCCTACCTATCATAGTGCTTCTTTTTCCATTTTTTGTTTAAAAAGTGCTGAAACAAATGCTAGAGGCAGAGAATCAACTTTATAAATCATAACTCTTAAGCTGTTCAATTATGTTTGTCATAGATGGTGTCAAAACTTCCTTGCAGACTGAGCCATGTATATATTAGACTGAGTTCATGTATATATTAGATGGTATCTTTCAGTCAGATTCCTCTGTTTTATAATTTATTTTTTTCTCAGAAAAAGTAAAGGGGATGTAAATACTCTTTTTACCAAGAAACTGTAGAGGAACGGCTGGCTAGATAAGTTGGTTCTGCCCCTGTGATTTTTCATTTCAAATAGTTGGTTGATATATTCAGTCTTGCTTTCCAAATGCTGTAATTGCTGATCAGTGTTGTTCTTCCCCTAAGGATTTTGCAGTAATCTTCTGTTAGGAAGTTACAGTCAAGATCTCATTTAGATCCTTACACGGGGAAGCGAGTAGTGGGGGGAGCACGTTCAAGCCCTGGTAGCAATCATCAGTGCTGTATCTGCAGCAGCTCCCATCCCCTGTGTTGCAACAAGTCAGATGTTTCAATAAAGCTGTCCTCTGCTGTTTTTTCATGTGAAACGTGTGATTTGTGTGGCTATTTTTTAAGCTAGCGCAGTATATTCGCCTGTGCTAACATAACTTATGGGAATGTTTATATAAACTTCTCTTAACTCTGATTTTGACACTTAATCTATGTGGATAAGATAAAGTAGTTGCTGCACATTCTTGTTCGTGTAGGATGCTGATATTTTTTTATGCACAAGTAATTCAATCTCATCTTTCTTTGTCAGATTTTACATGCTTTTAATTCAGGGTTTGCAGATAGCAGATTTCGTTTGCCACCCTGTTCTTGCCAGTGTTATTCTCAACTCTCCTCCTCTGTTCTGCTGTGACCTGAAAGGGATTGATGTCGTGGTTCCTTATTTCATTTCGGCTCTTGAAACTATTTTACCTGACAGGTAAATTGCTGTTTCCCTATAGATATTACAAGAAGTATGACGAGGTGTTTATTTTCTGGGGGTTCTGTCATCCCTGAAGGGTTTTCAGTGAGGGAATTCTGTAGCGTGGGCCCCATATTGTGTACATATTTGATAGTGATAACTGCAGCATTTCATAAACTCCTAATCTTTCATTTCATTTAATGCAATTTCAGCTATAACAGTGCTTTTTAAAATTGAAATATTTGAGTTATCTAAATATTCATTATTGGATAGCAGCATCTACAAGAACAGGAAAAAGGAGTGATTTAGCTGAAATAACTTTCAAGCCTGCTTGTTTTTATGTAAAATTTTACAGTATATTCATTACTGGCTGTTACTTTAAGTGAGTTCATTTGGAGAATACACATCATTAAATGGAAAAAAATGATAATTTAGACAGGCTGGTGAAGTTGGCATAGATTCTTAAACCAGAAGATATAACTTTGTTTGTCAGAGCAGTACAGATTTCTGCATGTTTTAGTAAATAACTTAACACACTTAATGCAACTGCGTGTACCTTCTTCACCATACGTTTTATGTATTTATACCAAATTTCATTTTGAAGTTATGCATAAACTATTATTTGTCTTCTGGGCTTAAATCCAAGCCACTGCTTCTTTTAGATGGGTCTTACAGTGGCTACTGAAAGAAGTTGATTTATTTTCAAGCAGATTGTATTTTATACAATATGCACTGGAACATATTCTATGTATCCCTGATAGTGCTGGGTTGGTTTGAGTTGTAGTAAGCAAATAAAGGCTTGTGAATGAGACTTCCAGCTTTGAAAATGCAGTATATGAATAATACTTTCATCTGTTTACTACTTCTGTGTTCAGTAGAAAATACTAAACAAATAAAGGTTCTTGTATGAATAAATTGTTTCATTGCCACTGTTACAAAATAAGAAACCTGAACCAAGAAAGAAACAGCTACATCATGTGCTGCAAATTGTTTAAGGCCAATGGATGTCCGTATATTTAATTTTCACTTAAAATTTGGCTCCAAATTCTTGGGAAAAGCTGATTAATTGTATGATGCTTTGATTTGCAGAGAACTCTCAAAGTTTAAAATCTATGTAAACCCTACAGAGCTAAGAAGAGCTTCAATTAACATCTTGCTGTCTTTGTTGCCTCTCCCTCATCATTTTGGAACCATAAAATCTGAGGTAATAAACTTCGTTTTCTTTTGCATTTTGAGCTTTGTTTTTCTGGTAGTTTTAGAGTGGCATTTGGATGAGTTGTGGTATTCTGTGGTATTTAGTATTCTGATTAGCACCGAAACTCTTAGAGCAATTTTTCTAACAGTAAGACTTTATTACATGTCGACAGTAGTAATGTGTGCTGTAGATGTTGACTTTTCAAACCAATACCATGCTGGTTTGTTTAGCATAAGTATGGAATTGATCTCTACTCAAATAAATGTATTTTTCCTTCAGGTAGTCCTGGAAGGGAAGTATAGCAATGATGATAGCTCAACGTACGATAAGCCAGTAACCTTTCTCTCCTTGAAGCTGAGGCTTGTGAATATACTTATAGGAGCTTTGCAAACTGAAACAGATCCCAACAACACTCAAATGATACTAGGTAAATTCAATGTCTTTTATTTATTAATTCAGTTATGAAAGTGTCTTTCTTAATCTCTCCTGGAATAATTAAATATTAGTAATTATTTATGAGAGAATTTATTATGGGAGAATAATTTGGAAAAATGTTTTGTAGCCAGTGCTGGTGAAGGGCTGAGGAAATGTATGGCTTCATAGTGGTCCTCTAAGGAAGACTCATCAGCACACTGGCAGTTGTCTCGGCTCAGGGACTGCAGGGTGATGTTCTGTTATATCTTACCCATGTGTTCCTGTACCCCTCTGGTGCCTGCATCCAGTTGGGCAGATCCTCTGCCTAGGATGGTTTCACCATTACCTGGCTGAGACACCTTAATGAACTGTTTACCCTGTTCTCCTGTTAAACTCTGGTTTCCATATGTGAAGTTATGTCCTACTGGCTTTGGTTGGAGAGGATTCGTGAATCTCCAGGTTAGCAAGAGGTTCTTGCATGTGCCACCACCTTCTAAACAAAGAAGGTGTTTATTTCCAGCTGCTCCTTAAATACTTGTCAATGACTCATGTCTCTTCATATAGCAACTGAGTTTTCCTAAACATTCATTGTTAGATTGGGGGAAAATAATGTAGTTACAGGCTGTTTGCACTACTTGACATAAGACATCCAGAATGCATCAGCAATTTTAACTGTCTAACACTTGTGTGTAGTTATTTCTCCCAGGATGGATTTTTCTGTCTACCTGCTGGCTAATTTGAATGCAGTGTGGTTGGTTACACCTGTACTGAGAGCTTCAGCTTCTTCAGTACGTTATTTTGGGCATCAGTGGGAAAACAAACAAAAAAGCACAGAAACGGGATCCTGGGGATCACTTCTATGCAGAGAGTTTGGGTATATTCTGCCTCAGACTTCCTGATGTAGGAAGTTGGTTTTATGTTTTAGCCAAATCAGAATGAAAGTGATATTTAATTTGATAATCTGTGGTTTTGGAGAACATTGATGTGAATATTGGTCTAGATTTTGGGCAGAAACATCTCTATAAAAATAGCTCTGCTACAGTGGATTGGGGATTCTCGATCAGTGTGAGAATGATCACAGCCCCTTTTGTTGATGTATTAAGGATTGTTGAATGGACCAGACCTCATCTGCCTTACTTTCCAATAGGTTGCT
The DNA here is from genome assembly GCF_964211825.1 of Aythya ferina. Classification (NCBI taxonomy): domain Eukaryota; kingdom Metazoa; phylum Chordata; class Aves; order Anseriformes; family Anatidae; genus Aythya; species Aythya ferina. Next base: position 9,289,004 of record NC_140315.1, on the reverse strand, counting down.
GTCTATACTATCAGTCCAATAAAACTTGAAACTATTATTTTAGTTTGCCAGTTACCAGCTGCCTTTTGGCTCCTAATGGCCAAATTGAGGAAGGGAGGCTCTTTGTGCAGGGCACAGAGATTAGCTCAGGCCAGTACTGTATAACCCTTGAGATGGCTTTGGACTACACAGTGCACTTTAGCTGTCTCAGTTATTTGAACACTACTGTTATTTTACTAACAGAATCAATAAATCTCTTTATCTTGAGTTTTTAAATGATCACAGTCTGATGGGAGACAGGGAAAGGTTACAACCCTTCTGTGAAACAAAAATCCTTCTGAACTGAGGAATTTAAGACACCTATGTTGAAAGCATTTTTAAAATAGCTGAAAACATTCTTTATCTCAGCTCTCGTCTGTATCAAATTGCTAAGCACGAAGCAAATACTTGTGCTTTATAGAACTCTTACAAAAATTCTCTATAAAACAGGATTGTGTTCTAGACCTTCAGTGCTTCTCTAAATTTTAGCCATGACTGTTCTATTATGATCTTTAGTAGTTACCTTCTTTCATCTAATCTTCAGGTGCAATGTTAAATATTGTTCAAGATTCAGCTCTGTTAGAAGCCATTGGCTGTCAGATGGAAACGGTAAGATTTTTGTTTGTTTATGAAGTCACTGCTTCAGAAAGAATGTGGTTCATTTTATGTGCTGTTTTAAGACGTTCAGTTAGCTCCCTGAGGTCTGATCATATTTCTGCCGTGTATTTGGAGTATCCTGCTGTATAGAGAATTCTACTCAAAAAATGTCATCGCTTAAAACTGACTTTCAATTTGCAGAATGGTGGTGAAAATAACCTCTTCAAAAGCCACAGTCGTACTAACAGTGGCATTAGCACTGCAAGTGGAGGCAGTACAGAGCCTACAACACCAGACAGCGAACGACCAGCACAAGCCCTTTTAAGGGATTATGGTAAGGATAACCCTTTTGAAAAAAAATGTGTCATTATATCCCAAGTCAATTTTTTCCCTTTTGTAGTTCTGGCTAATGCATTAATATGCATGGGTGTTTTGAACCCAAGGTGGGTAGCTCCTTTGTTTGTTACTGATTTGATCTCCTATGTGCCCATACGTGGTGCTCATGTTCATCTGTGCTGGTTGGTTTTTATGTGTTAGTTGGTTTTTAATACTACTAAGGGACTCTGCAATTAACATGTTCAAAGTAATAACATAAATTATGGAAAAAGTGTTTGCAAACTGTTTTACTATGTCATATGTTTTCAAGATGTTTAGTTTTCATGAATAGTAATGGAACACGTTGGGTATAAATTAATTGCTTTATTCATTTTGGTAGCATTCCAACTGCTTACCTGAGCTTTGTAGCACCTTTGTTTTAAAAGACCATGTGGGGAACCCCTGTTTTTATAGAGCAAGTAAGCAGAATGCTTGCAATGTGTAATTATAACAAACATTTTTCAATTAATATTAGTTTGTTATGTCTTGTACTGTGCATTTTTAATTTGTAATAAAATAAATGTTCTTCTAAACCTTTCTGTGGTAAGCTAGCTGAATGTGGAGATTCTGGAATTTTGTTTGCTCCTTTGGTCTTTAGCAATGTAATTGATGTTAGCCAAGTGAATGGGAGAACAGACCATTTTGTAGGCTAGGTAAAAAACTGTTCTCACCAGATGAATTTTTTCCTCTAGTTTTCAAAATAAGAAGAAGGAGATTAATGGGAAAGATTTTAGTATATACACATGGAAATGTTAGATACAGTGATTCACATAAGCACGTTAGCGCTTTCTCAAAAGGATTTTTCTAAAATGATTGAAGTGCTAGTTTTTACCACACCAGTTGGAATCTCTCAATGTAAAATATCCATTTATAAGGTTAAAAAAAAAAATCTTGTAGTTGAATTATTGGCTCTTTAAACCATGATATAACTTAAAGTATTTTTGTAATATTTTGACCCTGAACTTGTTGGCATTATTGATTTATTTTACTGTTTTTTAAAAAAATCCTGTGCACAGTAGGTAAGGTTGTAATAAATTTATGAAACAAATTTCTACATTTCTGCTGTATGTTTGAAGGAAAAATCAAAAACTGATGGTCTATATTTACTGGTGAACTGCAGCTAACATTTTAATCCCCTACTAGGGTGACAGAACATCGTTTCTGAAATTAATTTGACTAATTCAGTCTTAATGAACAATTGAGCCTAAAAATATTTTGTAATTTTAATTTTGAGCTAGAGGATCAGGAAAATTAAAAGTCTAGAACCAAATGTATCTTTTTTCCAGGATGGCTTCTTTCGTTATTTACACTTAAATACCTGATGCAACTTCTGATAAAATTAAGTACAGAGAGAATAGCTAACTTCTGACTTAGTTATCTGAAGCTACACGTTCTCTATTACTTTATTACTAGTGCCTACATGTGTAAGTACTGATGTCTAATGTGTATGATTAATGCTGAAGTTCTTCTGAGTCTGCAAGACATCAGAGCAATTTAAGTACAATAGCGAACAATATCAAAACCTGAAGCTAGCCATTCTGTTGTTGAAATGTGACGGAGTGCTGTGATTGTCCAAAATGTCTACAAAAGAATCAAAAACAATAATGAGGCGAGATGCTAGTCTGAATGCATTCGTATAATACGCTGGTGTTGTATAGAGGGAGTTAGCCTGGGCAAGAGAGACCAAATTTCTAGTTTGTGGGTTGTGTATAATTGTGTGTGTATTGTGGCTGCTTTGGCTTGTGCCCGTGCTTTGCTTTATTGTTACTAATGCTTAGTTATTTTCCCTCCCTATGCTGTGTGGTATTGGGGTTATATCCTAGCTCTTAATACAGATACAGCTGCAGGACTACTGATACGCAGCATTCACCTGGTAACCCAAAGACTCAACTCGCAGTGGAGGCAGGACATGAGCATCTCACTGGCTGCGCTGGAACTTCTCTCTGGATTGGCAAAGGTGAGAGATGAAGTTTTGGTTGCTCCAGCCTCTTCTCGGAAGGGTGATTACTGTCCTGTTCAGATGAAAGTCATGCCACCAGGCAGAAGTCTGCATCTGAGTTCGTCAGCAAGTGTTTATTTGGACTTAAACAGTCCTCCTCTTGTAGGATTGCTTCATCTTACCCTAAGGCACAAGTTCACTTCACAAGTGAAGTGAACCCAGTAAATGCCTCTTGGCTGAAAGCAAAGCTCAGGGTGGCTGGTTCAGATGCATGTTGCTCTACCGTGTGGTTCTGGCTGATTTTGTTGAGCTAGCTGGATGATTCCTAATCATTCTCATGGATCCACATGTCGATCTTTTTACTTTTTGCTTTGTTTTGGTTGTGGTTTTATTTCTTTCTTTTTACGTTGCTGGGGAAGCATCTGACATACTAGGTTGAACAGCTGAGAAAACGTGCCACTAAGTTTCCAGTGGGCAGTGTATGGGCTTGGGCCATTAGTTTTCAACGCTACTGTGAACCATTTATCATAGCTTGCTTGGCTGGATGTTCAGTCTGTCCATTCACTGTGTAATCAGTCTTAGAAACAAGAGTTTCTATTGTAGTTAGTCCAGGATGGAAATACATCAGGGCATTAAATAATTTGACTGCCATCTTTGTAAATGATTTGTTTTCTAAACTTTTGTTGGAAATAATTTGAACTTAGAAAATGATAATGTATTTCTGATGTGAAAATGTCACCTTCTCAATAGCTTTATCTACACACAGTTCCTCAGTTGAAACTGGCTGTGCTGTTTTTCTTCACCACTTCGCAGCTGAACTACTCATTTGATTTTGGCACCCTCAGCTGCAGTCTGTGTTACTAAACTCTGAGGAGACTCACCTAGCCAATAATGGGACTAACTAACAAATTAGTAAATAGTCAATAACTAAAACTATTAGGTTGAGGGATCTTTTTTGGATAAAAGTAAAATGCCTTTTTCTGCCTGAGGGCTATTGTTCGTGATGTTTAAGCAATACTTTAGTGTATTTACAGCAGCCACAATGGAGTGGTGTGACAGTTCAGCATTCCCTGACATGTTCCCCTGGGGCCTCGACAGATCTCTCTGAATATGCATGTTATAGGCCTTTTTTAAAGCCTGGAGTCAGCACTGAGCCATGCTGGGCTGCATGCTTCTTTTACTAGTGCAATGGCATGAGCTAAAGGATACCTTTGAAAGTATTCTGCAATGAGTTCAAATATGATTATGGGGTGTTACAGAGCACAGGATGGAATAAGGAGTTCCTGTGTCTTGTGTGATTAAGCCAGGCTATCTTTACGCTCCCTCCCCCCCCCCCCCCCCCCCCCCCCCATTTACAATGAGATACGAATGTGAAAGCACATATTTACAAATGCTTACCCAGGTTAATATTAAACATTGTAATCTGTGTATAATTCTCATGCAACTAAAATAATTCTGGGATATATGGGATAGTCTTCTTTCTCTTAGTAATGAATCAGGTGGAAAGAGACCACCTCTTACTGCATAGCTTCAGAGTGGAGAACTGATTCTGCTTGTGCCTTTGGAAGCTACGATTCCCAACGTCCTTCTAAGGTTAAGGGCTGCCCTACCCTTTATCTTTTCAGTACCACCTTATTACCTTATTCGTAAATTGGAAAATCTTGTTTCCTACAGAAGTACTGGTTCACCAACATGCTTTTCATATACTAATATTAAAGGTACTTTTTGCCATACGTCTTATGCTCCTGAAGGAAATAATGCCTACAGCTCCAAAGTATCGTCCATCCCCTGGTTGAGTACGGATGTCTGGCTTCCTTGTTGTCAGCAGCAAGACCACCCAGCTTCCTACTTTGATATTGAGACTGTCTCTTAAATAATAAATAAGGCTTTACATGGCATCGTCAAATGCTACAGAGTAGGAAAATCCAGGTTTAACTAGCCGCTCCTGTGTCAATGCACAGGTTGGGAAGAAAAGAGATACACTTATTGCTTAATTTTATAATGCTGATCCCTGTACCTCAGTTTGCAAAGCTCTTCGCTAACCCTTCTGGTCCGGACTTTAGTTCTCTGAAGCCTTGCTGAGCTGGGAGAGAAGCTGAAGATTTTTTCTGCATTTTTTTCTGGTTAATCTGCTCGTCTGAGTGTAGTTTTTCTTTCACTTTTTCCCTGATGAGTATTACTGTGCTGACAAAATATGCCTAGTGGAAAGTCATACAAACAGAAAGAAGCCCTGTGGAAGGGAGACTTGGGAGTCAGTGGGTTTTCAGAGATGAGTGGGTTGCTATAGCTGAAAAGAGGTACCTGCCGAAAATAAGTTTCAAATACTAATTGTTTCAGCTTGCAGTTAATTTCTTATCAAACCGTATTGGTGCCATTTTTGCTCTTGAAGACAAAGCCGTGAAATGTGGTGGCACCTTAATGCAGCATTTATTTTAGTTTCAGTATCATAGAATCACAGATGGTTTAGATTGAAAGGGACCCCAAAGGTCACCCAGTTCCAACTCCCCTGCCATGGGCAGGGACAGCTCCCAGGCTGCCCAAAGCCCCATCCCGCCTGGCCTTGAACACCTCCAGGGATGGGGCATCCACAGCTTCTCTGGGCAACCTGTGCCAGTGCCTCACCACCCTCTGAGTAAAGAATTTCTTCCTTACATCTAAGGATATCTTCCTTATACCCTCTTTTAGTTTAAAGCCATTACCCTTGTCCTATCCCTACACCTCCTGACAAAGAGTCCCTCCCCAGCTTTCCTGCAGCCCCTTTAGGTCCTGGCAGGCTGTTGTGAGGTCTCCCCGGAGCCTTCTCTTCTCCAGGCTGAACAGCCCCACCTCCCTCAGCCTGTCTTCGTAGGAGAGGTGCTCCAGCCCCTTGATCATCTTTGTGGCCCTCCTCTGGACTCACACTGATATTTCCGTGTCCGTGTACTGGGGGCCCCAGAGCTGAACGCGGGCTCCAGGTGAGGTCTCAGAGCAGAGGGGGAGAATCCCTTCTCCTCACACTGCTGGCCACGCTGCTTCTGCTGCAGCTCACGTTGAGCTTCCCACCAACCAATGCCCCCAGGTCCCTCTCCTCAGAGCTGCTCTCACTCCATTCTCTGCCCAGCCTGTATTGGTGCTTGGGATTGCCCTGACCTAGGTGCAGGACCTTACACTTGTTGAACCTCATGAGGTTTGCACAGGCCCACCTCTCAAGGCTTTCCAGGTCCCTCTGGATGGCATCCCTTCCCTCCAGCGTGTCAACCGCACCACACAGCTTGGTTTCATCAGCACACGTGCTGAGGGTGCACTTGATTTCACTGTTCTTGTCACCAAAAAAGATGTTAAATAGTGCCAGTCCCAGTACTGACCCCTGAGGAACAGGGGTTGTATTTTGAAATGCTTTTAAAAACTATTTCTTCTCTAAAGGATTTTGTGGAGAAATCCTCACCTGACGGTCCTCTCCTGCTTGCTTTTGTACAGGTGAAAGTGACTGTTGACTCCTCTGATCAAAAGAGAGCTATTAGTTCAGTATGCAGCTATATAGTCTACCAGTGCAGCCGGCCAGCCCCACTCCACTCCCGTGACCTTCACTCTGTGATAGTTGCAGCTTTCCAGTGCCTCTGTGTCTGGCTTACTGAGCATCCTGACATGCTGGACGAGAAGGTAAGACTCTCTAGTGTACATATTGTGAGCACACCCAGTTGTTACACGTTTCAACCCCAACCTATCTATTCTTTGTACTTTAAAACAACATGCTTTTGTAGTTTTCAAAAATACACCAAGAATTTCAAAACCAGCCTATTTGAAAAATAGATTTCAATTTTGACTTCTGCTCTTTATTTACTGAGAATATTTTTACTTTTACAAATAGCTTTCATATTTATAAGAAAGCATCTTGACCTTTCTTATTGCTTTGTGAAATTGAAGAAAAAAAAGTGAAATGTAAATAAGTAAGTACATAGAAAATTAAAGAAAATTAAATGTTTTTATAATCATAGTTTCACCAAGCAATTATCTAGAAACTAAGCAAGGCATGGCTCAATCCAAGGTGGAATTTCCTTGGGAAGTTTGAAGAGAACAGGCAATGAAAGATACATGTTTCTGATCACTTCCCATCATACAGTTCAATTCATTTTTTTACAAATACTATTTTCATTGTTGATCTGCTTACAGAGAAAGCTCAGTAATCTTTCTGTAATTATATATAAACATATATATGAAAATGTATATTTAAGAAAAAAAACAGAAAAATTGGGAACTCTCAAGCAGGGTTTTCCATAAAGATGCTTTCTGCATGTACTTTGTGATATTGGCACAGTAGTAGGTGACCAGGGAAGGATGATTTGCCATGGCTGCACAGGTTTATGCAGCCACATCGCGGTTTTTTATGTTGTAAGGGAGTCCACTTGTTTTTCTTCTTTTGACTATCACTGGTTATCAGGATGGTGTTATACTATGTGCAGTACATACTGGAAATCTGGTGGCTCATTCCTGAGCCATGATAGTCCAAATGGAACCTCTCTCTGTGTTTGCCAAGCGTAAGGATCAGACTGTCCAAGGTGCCTCACCTGATACCTACTTTGAATTTCACATGTTGGTTTAACTAGCCAATACTGTAAACTCTTTCTGTAATTCTTCATAGATGGTCTTTGCTTCTCAACCCTGATTTATTTTGGTTTGTCTAAAGACTTTCACCTTCCTTCTCACTTGTTTTTCTACATTGTGAATTCAAGGAACAACACCGACCAAGGTGTGGAACCCTGCCTGGTCTCTGGTGGTAAAAGCTGACCACTTATGTTTCATTCTTAGCCAGTTATTTATTCTTGAGAAAGCTTTCCTTTTTATTCCTTCCCTTAAGTCATGAGACTGGAACTTGTAGCAATCCAAATAGAGTGTTTCTGTTTTAAGACAGGTTCTCTTATGTTTTAGGATTGCTTAAAAGAGGTACTGGAGATTGTGGAGCTGGGCATTTCAGGAAGTAAATCCAAAAGCAGTGAACAAGAGGTCAAGTATAAAGGAGATAAGGAGCCAAACCCTGCATCCATGAGAGTGAAGGATGCTGCTGAAGCTACATTAACATGGTATGTAATCTGTCAAATGATGTTTGTTGTTCAGCATTGCCTTGTCAGAGAATGTGCTAATTAGGGGTTCCTACCTGGTGAGGTCTCTGATGTAGTGAGAGCATCTGAAAAGTCACCCAGAAGTTCCATCTAGTTTGCTTTTTGGGCAGGGTTGTTCTGTGCTCTGCCTTTGCTGTCTTCCTCTTCCCATTACAGGTGTCCAACACCTGCAGATAATTGGTTTGCCCTGGTAACTCTAACTGTAAGGGTAACTGATACATCAAGATATAAATGAAGAATATGAGTGAAAGTCCATGCTTGGGTGGAACGGTAAATTTTAATCTCTCATAACTTCTAACTTTTTTCTCGTTTGCAGTATTATGCAGTTACTTGGAGCATTTCCTTCTCCCAGTGGCCCTGCTTCCCCTTGCAGCTTAGTGAATGAAACCACGTTAATTAAATATTCTCGTCTACCTACCATAAACAAACATAGCTTCCGTTACTTTGTTTTGGATAATAGTGTCATCCTTGCAATGTTGGAACAGCCTCTGGGGAATGAACAGAGTAAGTTCAACACTTCTTCTTCCCTTGTTCCTCTAGTTAAAACTCCTCTGCATGCAGCTGTAAAACAAAGGTGCTTCATCAAGTACCTCTCACATTTCAGGGGCTTACCTGTTCTGTGGATGTGTTGTTGAGCAGAATGTTGCTCTGGAATAACTTTAGTGTCAGTGATAGTCAAACATACAATCGCACCCAAATTGTTCGTGCAATTTTTTATCCAGATACTTGCAGGTGACTGCCATCTAAATGATAGCTGATGAATCCATGTTATAAAAGAACAAAAAACATTAAGAGTATAGGAGGTTTGATGGGGATTGGTCCTCAGCAAGTAGTTCATGTGAGACTTTCATGCTTTGCACAGTTGCTTTTGCTTACTCTAGGTCTCTTGTTACTAAATGTTTCTGTGGGTGCTTTCAGCACAATTCTAGTTGCTAAGGAGCCATTATAGCTTTCTAGTATGCCATTCTGTTCTATCGATGATACCTACTGTAAAGGAGATCTATTGAGAGAAGAGTATTGGCTTTCACAGCTGAATTTTTCTTTGACTTGTTTTAGCATTGTATGCTTTGACCAAGGAGAGCTTGCATTAAAAAAATCTGGTGGTATTGACGTGATGCTTTGAACTGAACAATTAATCTCCTTAAGTCCCTCTTATGAATCTTCATGTATCAAGGCATCACCTAAAAGAGTAGACGAAACTCCTCTTTTGTACTAGCTCCACTTAAGACTAATGTTTGTTGGATGTGTTAACCTGACACAGATGTGTTTTCCTCATCTATGGACAGGATTGAGTCTAGATACTAGTCTTGAAAATAGATTGCACTGAACTAACATCGTGAGCTCAGATTGTGGCCACTGATAGTAAGAGGAGAAACTGTTAGTTTGAGTTGTGGTCCAGAATGCTCCAACCTCATTAAGAATCACTAAACAGATCTTGCTGCTCATCCTGGGAGCCATTGCCATATGTTCACTCTCAGTCTGTATTTGAGCAAATGTGCTCCTGACAGGAACAGCTTAGAACATGCCAGAACAGCTGAGCAAATCCCATCCTTGTTCTGCCTGTACTAAATGCATCACCGAGGAATCCCGTAAAGCTGTTATAATCTGAAATTAAATTAACCTTACTTGTTGTGCAGAACTTGCTTACAAATCCCCTTCGAAATACAAGATTAATTGCAGTAATGTGTAAGTATGTCAAATCACTTTTGAGGCAGACCACTGCAGTGGATTATTGTGGGGAGCTGGTTTGGTTTATGTGTGCTTGTGTAAATGTGCTGTACCCTGTATGTTCTGGTATGCTGCCCATGAAATACCAGGGAAGAAATACATGTCTAGTACTTACCTGGTGGTGTCAATTTATGGTTTAAATGCACAAAAGATAGCTTTTAATTTTATTTTAAAATGTATTTATATCTGTAGAAGTATACCTCTATACGTATACTATACTATAGTGATTCGTCTGCTAAGGTAGCAAACTTCAGTGGCCTTTACATCTTGAAGAGAGACTGAAATCCCTACAGTGTTAGAACCGCAATAATGCAAATTAAAAGGCACCGTAGGAGAACTGAAGTCTAACCTGCAGTCTAACCTCCTCTTCTCTGAACAGGGTCAGTTCTCTGAAAAGGGTCAGCATTGAATTTGCACAGAGGAGGATTATGCTCAGTGTTTTCTACTCACTAGAAATTGTCTTTAGGGTCAGGAAGGGAGTTTTCCTTGAAAACAAAATCTCTGTAATCATGACTGTGTTTCTTTATGGTTAAATTATTGCTCAATGAAGTATTTGTATTTTATGATGTATTATTCTTTTAACCCATGTGTTTTACAGATGACTCTTTCCCTTCTGTCACGGTTTTGATCCGTGGGACATCTGGAAGATTTGCATGGGCCCAGCAACTCTGTCTTTTACCAAGAGGAGCTAAAGCAAATCAAAAGGTCTCTATCAAAGCCCATAAAGAAATCTTTAACTGCTGATGTTCAGCAGAAATTCCACTAATGTGAGACAGCCCCGCAGAACTGGTGATTATACATTAAGGCTGAGCCATGGGGCCTTTAGCTGTAGGTAATGTTGACACATCTCTGGTGACTCTTTACAACTTGTGGTTAATAATAAAAACAGGCTGTGAAAGCACTGTTGCTGTCTAGGTTTGTTTAAGGGAGTGGGAGGGGGATCTCTCCGTATTTCTTGTTTTTTGAAAGCATCTTCGGAGGTGATGGGGCAATGTACAGTATGCTTAGTTGTGTAGGCATGAGTGTTGGTGCTGATTTTAGGATGTCAGGCAAAGCCCTTGCAGCAGAAGAAACAAAGTCTGGAGATGCAGTATGAGATGCTGCAGAGAGAACAGCTATTAACTGCAAAGCCCAGTGTTGCAAAGATGGCAGTAAAATTACAGTGGAAAAAATCTAGACAGATTCTGGACTCTAGACTGGACTCTAGACAGACTCTAGATGAACTCTGGACTCGAGATGGAATGCTTCTGGACAGGAATAGTAAAGGAGAAATAGCCCAATCTCATTTTAAAGTAGACTCTCTTACTGCAGTTGCCTAGTGGAGTATATCCTTCAGTTGCCAAAATTTCTTTCTGTTTGTAAACATCTCCAAATCTTGAAAGTCTTCATATGACCCTCAGTAAAATACAGGAAATAATAATGTAGCTGAAATGTGGGCCTGTCAGTCTCAGCTGTCATGTTAACATTTAGATGTCTCTGGTCTCTGCAGAGCAGCCTTTGGGAAGACCCTTCACTTGATGCCTTTGGAGCTATGCTGTCAATTAAGCTGAAGCATTTTACTAAATAGTGTCAGTGCAAGTGTGTTGCCTCAGTCACCAAAGGACAAGTCACATCTTGGCTGGAGACCTTCCTACCAGTTTGAAGGGAACTGTTCTAACCTAAAGGCATTACATAACTTTAAGTGTTGCCTTTTCCAAGTGTACTGGGTTGTAAATAAATTTAAAAGCAGCCCTCAAAGTATAAAGGTCCTGCTTTTGCTTGGATCTTACGCACCTGCAAACCTGTGACTAGACCTTCTGCTGCTTTCAGTAGTAGCTTCAGTTTTTGAATTACATGGTGTAACATAATAGAATAGCAATGTCAAAATTGCATTACAATAGATAATGCAAGTCTTCTTGATACTTTAGCAGGGAATCTCACTCCTGACCCACAGCGTTGCTGCTGTTCACTTCCAGGACTTCTCAGCTTGACTTGTTGACATCATCATAGTCAGTAAGGTTAAAGTAGAGAATTCTGAAAAAGCTGTTAAAATTGCATCAGGGTCAATGGTTTTGGTTGGAGGGGGCCTTAAAGACCATCTAGTTCCAACCCCCAGCTGCCATGGGCAGGGATGAAACCCACTAGATCAGATTGCTTGGGGCATCGTCCAATTTGGCCTTGAACACCTCCAGGGATGGGGCATCCACAACCTCTCTGGGCAACCTGTTCTAGTGCCCCACCACTCTGAGTGGAGAATTACCTCCTAACGTATAAATGTCCCCTCTTAGTTTAAAGCCATTACCCATTTTCCTGACGTGATCTGCCTGAGTAAAAAGTCTCTCTCCATCTTTTTTATAAGTCCTTTAAGTACTGAAAAGCTGCAATGAGGTCTCCCTGGAGCCTTCTCTTCTTCAGGCTGAACAGCCCCAGCTCTCTCAGCCTTTCTCCATAGGAGAGGTGCTCCATCCCCTTGATCATCTTTGCATCCCTCCTCTGGACCTGCTCTAACAGGCCCTTGTCCTTCTTGTGCTGGGGACCCCAGACCTGGATGCAGTACTCCAAGTGGGGCCTCACCAGGGCAGAGCAGAGGGGCACAATCACCTCCCTCGATCTGCTGTTCATTCCTCTGTTGATGCAGAGGATTGTTTGCCGTTTTATTAGGATCTGAAAGTACTTAGAGGTAAGCAAGTATAATAGGTACCGTGATTGCAATTGCAATCACCACATAAAGCAAAACAGTGTCTTTTTTCTTTTTTTAAATTTACAGTGACATTTTTAGTACAAGTCTATTCTAAAATTATTAGTGAATGCTTTTTAATGATACCTCTCATATATGAATTAGTAAACTTGTGGTGGGAGGGTACATTTCCCATTATAATATGTTGTATAATGATGCAATGCCCTGAGTGAAACTATCCCCTGCTCCCATTTTTTTTTTTGACAGACTTTTGTACCAGAACCTCGACCAGCTCCTAAAAATGATGTTGGATTAAAATACAGTGTCAAGCACCGCCCATTTCCTGAGGAAGTGGACAAGATCCCATTTGTGAAAGCAGACTTGAGCATTCCTGATTTACATGAAATTGTGAATGAGGAAGTAAGTAACTTTTAATCTTTGACTTCATTTTGCTCTTGTTTTATGTTTGTTCATGAATCACACATTAACATCTTACTGTAAATGGTATAATTCTTCAGCTTGACTAATTCATATTAATGGGGTAATAAACTGCGAACAAATGATTCTGTGCATTCCCCCAGGAAGATGGCAGTGTCTTGAATGTGTTCTTAAGGAGCATTGCTCAACACATTTTATTCCAGTTTCTAATATCCTGGTATTGCTAGGAAGAAATGATTTGCATTTTGTTGCATCTTCTGGGGAAATGTAAATAGCATTTTTGAAAGGACACCAACACCCTTGTGTGTGGGGTGTGTGTAAAAATAAAAGTATTTTAAAGCTTCACAATGCCAAATTCACTTTAGTTTTTGTTCATTTAAAAGGGAGAGGCTGTTGCTGATAACTGGGTCCATAATTTGCAACAGCTTTCCCATGCAAACAGGGTGTTGAGATGTTTACCTTGTAACCTTGCGCAAGGTCTTGTTGATAGTACTTTAGTACACATCCTGCTGGTGGAGTTGCAGCTGCTCTTGCACGTGACTTACAGATTTGCTAAATGATGGAGCTGTTGTGTTTGAGAGATCATAGTAGAGTCAACTCAACACTTCATGTCTGTGCAGCTTGAAGAGCGACATGAGAAGCTGAGAAATGGCATGGCCCAGCAGATTATTTTTGAGACTTCAATAGATCAGAAAAGTGAAGAGGAGTGGCGTAAGAAGAGCTTTCCTGATCCGATTACAGAGTGTAAGCCCCCGCCAGCAGCCCAGGAGTTCCAGACAGCACGCCTGTTCCTCTCTCACTTCGGGTTTCTGTCTCTAGAGGCATTGAAGGTGACCTGATACTTCTTAATGTTATACTAATGGCATAAGTATCCATATGGTTTAGCAAATGAGAAAAACTAAAGTTTTGTTAGTGGAAGACCTTTTTTGCAATACCATCTGCTGTTGTGCTGTAGTCTACTTGGATAAGGTGATGAACTTCAGTCTTCCAGGATTAAGAACAGGGTTGTGAAAGGCCACACGTCAAGCTGAACATACTCTGAATAGGTGGCTCTTATCTGTATTTGTGCAGTAGGTACATAAACTATCACATTCACCTGGTTATATTTGACGCTATTTCTCCGGCTTGAGTTAGGGCTACTTTGTAAGCATTTCAAAAATATAACTCCCTTAGAATTTGTTACAGATTATTGTGTTGAAATGGTTTAACAACATGTAAACACTTTAGAGTACACGTAGATTGTAGAGTTTATTCTTTCTGAAGTTAAAGTAACAGTGGTTTATAGAGACAATCCACATCCTTAAATTGAAATTCTGCCTCTTTCCTGTGGATTTTCCCTTTTATTTGTTGTGTTTTCTTCCAGAATACTGTCAACACTTATAGGCGATCTTGCACAAATATAAAAGTGCTTGGTATTTTATATATTGTTGATATGAGGTATTAATACAAAACTAGATACAATGTGATTGTACATAGCCATGTAGTATTTTGAAAGTCTCTGCTGCATTTGTTGTGGAAGGGAGTGTTCTTTTTTGAGCAAAATGTTATTTTTCTTAACGGATCATTATGAAAGCCATAAAGAACTTACCTGATCTGAAAGATTTTTTGAAGCTGTTGAACTCTGTTGAATAGGAGCCTGCTAACAGTCGTCTACCTCCTCACCTGATTGCGCTTGACCCTGCTCTTCCTGGGTTTTTCGATGACCTTGGCTACTTGGATTTACTACCATGTCGTCCTTTTGATACTGTTTTTGTTTTCTACATGAAGGCAGGCCAGAAAACAAGCCAGGAGGTAAGTCTGGAGTGATTAGTCTTTTGTCTTGTTTCTGGTAATCTTCATTTGAGTAAAGCATCACTGCTAGTGACTGGAGCAGAGTACTGAAAACAGTGATTCTGAGCTTTGTGTTTATTTACTATGTGAGCTGTAACAAATGACTGCATACCTTTTCATCTATAGGTTGAAGTACATTATTATCTACATCTAGGATTTCTGTGAGGTCTCGATAAAACATTTTGTATGTATATTAATGAAAATATATTATTTGTAGAGTTCAAAGATTCATACCAGAAATGTGTTTCAGATTTGTTGGCTCAGTTTGTAGGGAAGTTCTGCAGTTTGTTGCAATTTGTTCTAGCTGTGTGCGATAGCCAGGTATTTTGGTTTGATTCTAATGCTCAATATATGTCAAAGAAATGAAAACTTCTTACAAAAAAAAAAAAATACTGCTTTGTAAATCTCTGTATTATACTATTTACATTCAGATAAGATTAGTTTAATCAGGTTAATTTGTGCAAGTCTCAATTGTGATTTCTCTAGACTGTGACCTAGAAACTCACTACATTAAGAAGGCTTATGGGCTTGTTAGAAATATTTTTGTGGTACTTTCTCCTCATTTCTATTAGTAATTGTTATACTAAAGAGTAAAAGCATAGCTTCAAAAACAATTAACATGTGGTTTCCTCATGTACTGTGAATATACAATTGACAGAAACATGGTAGCACCTTCCACATCTGAGTGTAATATACCACCAATCCTTGAGGCCAGTGTCATGCTGTTTGTGAGTTTTCAGGTCAAGGTTCTGAGTAGCAAGTAAACTGTCTCCAAAGTTAGCTAACAAGATACACAGGATTTAATATCTACCAGCCTTCCAGAAATGTTATGCTCTTGCTGAGCTAGCAGAATGCTTTTTTCCTCTGATGTTTACATGTAATTATGGATTTTAGACAGGTAAGATTTATTTACAGAAATTACTTAGTCCAACAGAACTTGCTGGGCTTTGGATATCCAATTAGCAGTCAGTACTTAGGAGTTCTGCCATGCCAATTTAAGAAAATCTTTATATCTGAGAGTTTTTTAGGCACATTTAGACAGACATGATAAAGATGGCATTCCCACTTCAGATCCTGGGACATCTTGGAATGATTTCTAAGCCTTCTTGGTCGTGCAAAGTCACAGTTGAGTTAATAAGATGCTCATCTCTACAGCACTGAGCTGAGTGAGAAAACTGATGCTGTTTCTGTGTTTGAAAAGAAACAAAACAGAAATAAGTCAAAAGTCAAGAGCGGAGGAGATCAAAGCCAAGTAACAATGCTTCTTTGAGCAGAAATGCCTGCACAGTTCTACTCAGCCATCCATGTGCATGTTCCCATCAGTGTGTGTGTTCATGCTTCTCTACCTCGGGAACTAATTCTGTTCTGCAAGGTGATTCCTACTCCTTTGACAAGGACTGGTGTCAGCTCTATTTTTATCTGATGCTGCACAACCCAGAGTAGTGTTGTCTAACCTGAGTGTTCCTACATTAGCCCCACACTTTCTCTTGTGGTGATACGCATTTACAGTTTAGAGGGGTCTCACCAAATTTATTTATACAGGGTAATGAAGCTGCCCCCATGCTTTTTATATCATACTTCATGACGCTAGTCGTCTTTTGAATATACTCCTTCATCCTTACTTTACTGTAAGTTCTTTTTTTGAAGGAGCTTAGATATAAAACCATACATCTGTGTAAATCTTGAGCTTGCATGTTTTCTGCAGTTGTTTTCTAAGCTGCTTTGTATCTCAGTTCATCCTGAAGCATAGCTATGACTTTATTGAGCATATCAGTAATATTTCAGAATATTGTACAGGGTGTTAGGCCTGGGTGCCAGGACCACGTGGGCGTGAAGAACCTCCTCTCTGGGAGCTTTCCTTCCAGGGTCTGCCCCTGATAGTGCTGATTCAATAGAGTCTCTGTCCCAGGGCAGAGTCCCAGCGCACTGTCCCTGTACAAACAAAAACCAACAACACTCTGGCCACAAAACAAACTCCATGTGGCCCAGGAAGGAAGGAGAGATGCACTATGCAGAGTTGTCTCTTCCACATCCTAGTGGTTTGATAGATCAAATCACAAATCATCTGCGTCTCCCTGCATGACACTTTGTGAAGCTCTCAATTTTCACTCAGTCGCAATGGGATAAGAATTGTCTTTGGATGTGGAAACATCCCAGATCTTTATAAGAAGTGGGATTAAGGTTCAAAATGAATGGTACAGTGTGGCATTTGGTTAAAGTGCATGCTCAGTCCTGCTGAAAATTGTTTTGCAAAATCTCTTTCATAATTTAATGTGCAATGAGGCCGCTGTGCCCTAAATCACAGTATGTCAGGTACAGGTTAGAAGTGGTGAAATGCATTTCTCCTAAAGTTTTCTCTCAGTTTAATAGTGAAAATTCTCTTATGTCTGCTGCTAATGCACATTCTACACTGAACAGTTGTGTTGGTTTATTCCTGATGACTGGATAAATCTCAGAATCACCATTTGTAGCGGTGTGATTGCAGGCGTCAGCAACGATGGCAGACTGCCGATTTGATTGAACAGGACATTGCCAAGCAGGATGAATGATGCTGGGCAGCAGGGACTGGTGTCCATATAGAAAGCCTGGGGTTCCAGAACAGCTGTATATGGGCAAAACCATCTCAGTGACACAATATTTTTCAATTACAAAACCAAAGGTGGGGTGAGGAGGGGAAGAGCTGCTTCCTGGAGTCTCCTGTCCAATACCATGGTGTTGCTGGTTGTTTCAGATCCTGAAGAACATGGAGTCTTCCAGAATTGTTCAGCCACACTTCCTGGAGTTCTTGCTGTCTCTTGGCTGGTCGGTGGACGTAGGGAAGCACCCTGGGTGGACTGGGCATGTCTCAACAAGCTGGTCAATCAATAGCTGCAGTGATGAAGAGGGACCTGAACAAGGTAAGGCGTGGTAAATGGTGTAACATTAAATTAAAATATTTTGTCTCCTCTAGGATATTTTTTTCTCCCAGATACCTATCTGAGCACCTGCGTACTTTTTTTGGATAAACATGAACATTTATTAGAAAGGAATGTGTAAATAGACTAAGGTTCCAGCCAAAGTTAGGAAAAGTAATGCCACTTTTTGTTGTTGGGAGAAAGTAGTCTCAGCAAGAAACACCTGTATTCTGCACTTCTGGCAGAGTTGGTGGGTCTTCATGTATAACCCAAAACCAGTATTCATCTGAAATTGGATACAGATTATAGTGTGTATCAGCAGACGTGCTTGCAATATTGTGATTTTTAGTGTTCTGTAAATAGATTAAAATGAGATGTTGGTGAATATGTTAGCTGTAATCATGCTTGCTAGTAAGTAAAGAAATCAAGCCCCTGTTTGTAGGTCACTGAGGCTGCAGCCTACACACAGCTCTTCTCCTGTCCTGCTTAATTTAGTCTGTTCTTTTCCACTACAGCAACTACTCCTCTGGGCTTGTCTTATACTGTGACCAGCTGAAGGCTTTTCTGAAAAAAAAAGCTATGCGTGATAGAAGGTTTGAAATGTTGGGGAGAAGTGAAGAGAACAGAGGCATGGCTTTCTCAGAACAAGTCAGGAGAGGTTACAAAATGGCCAGGGCTTGGTTTAATATTTCTCTGAGGATGGAGTGGTTATGCTTTACTCTGAGGCAGAGCCCTCTCCCTTCTTTTTGCAGTTGGATTTGTCAGTACAACTGCACAGATGACAGTGCCCTGAATTAGCGAGGTAACCTGTTTTAGTATGTGCTTTTTAACGTGGATGTTAAAAGTTCACTTTGAACTTCAGCTGTTTGGATTAATTAATAGACCACCAAAAAGATTAATTAATGGTGAAAGAAAGAAAAGAAAAAGCAATCAAGAATGGGAGTGAAGGAGGACTGCTTCTAATCGGCAGTAGATTGCTTCTAATCGGCAGTAGATTTTTTCCTTACTATCTGCTGTGGCTAATGTTATTTGTTTTCTTAAATGTGTTTTCTATTTGTGGATGGTTCTGCTTAAAGCAAAACACACACAAAAACAAACAACAAAAACACAAACCTAAAAGAGCTTCCAGTGAGAAGTGATTAAAATAAATGCACGAGCATGTGTTTTGTGTCCCCATCCCCCCTGCAAAGGCAAAGAAGCAATTGGATTTGAGTTGAGATGATGCTCCTTGAGAGATGCAGGAATGTTTCCCTGTTGGTAAAGCATGACTCAGAGGTCTGCATGCCTCTGGCCACTTCATGTCAGAGTGTTGAATTTCTCTGCTCCAGTGGTTTTGCTGAAGCAGCTATTACAAGGGCTCTTCTGTAAACTGGTGCAGAGAAATAATTCAGCTTAAAGCCCTTGCTATTCTTTCTGGAGGAGGCACGGGGAAGGAAAAGGCATTTTTATTAATTTACTTATAGCATGGCTCCATCAAAGAATCTATAGAAATTGGCTTAAATTCCAGAGTAGTGTCAGGCTGAAGCTGTAAATGTTGTAAGCTGTATTTGGAAGTTTATTGACAAACTGAATGGTGTCTGTCTTAGAGGAAATGGATAGGAATAGCTACTGAATGAATGCTTGTAGCAGATGCTTACTTACTGACTACTGAACAGACTACTGAATCCAAGGAAAATACGATACTATAGTAAGTATAATTTAAATATTTTCAAAATGAAATTTCTTTCCAACCCAAAACGCTATTTCCTTCAAGATATCAAAAAAATTTCTTTGAGAGTGGTTGTTCACCATTAAAATTGACTGTGAAATCTTCTGATTTTTAAAATGACATTTGCATGATTTCTTCTCATTTTACCTTGTATTTGAAGGTCTTCTCCTGAGGAAGTGTACAGAGAGGTAAACTTTCCTCTTAACTTTCCTTTTCTGCCTGTTTCAGATGATGCAGTTATTTCAGAAGATGTTGGGGCAAGTATCTTCAATGGGCAGAAGAAGGTGCTCTACTATGCTGATGCCTTGACAGAAATAGCTTTTGTTGTCCCATCACCAGTGGAGTCCCTAAGTAAGAGCGTTTTGTGCATGCTATT
Source organism: Aythya ferina (assembly GCF_964211825.1). NCBI lineage: Eukaryota > Metazoa > Chordata > Aves > Anseriformes > Anatidae > Aythya > Aythya ferina. The sequence goes on along the minus strand of NC_140315.1, from coordinate 9,269,349 downwards.
TAGAGGGGGAAAAAATAAAATAACTTTTTTTTTTTTTTATTTAGAGAGCTGTATCAGAAGCAGATACCAAATAAGCAAACTAGTGGTGTGAATAGCAAGACCCTTGCTAGAAAAATACTGATACTTTGATTTAAATATCCAATATCCAGGAGTTTTTGACTCCTGAGACAGTATCTGTTCTGTACAACTTTTTTCTCAGTCTAGGCCTCAGTATATATTCAGGTTTGTGTGACAGTATCTGTTTGCCTTGGTGTGCTTGGTTGGACATATGAGTTTGGTCTGCAGTCATGATACTGTTAAAAAAAAAAAAAAAAAAAAGCCAATGAGTTCAGAGCAGTTCAGCTGGCAATGCCTTGATGTCTTTATTTCCTTTCACTGTTCTTGATGACATGTTCCTGCAACTCATGGAGGAGTATGTGCCTAATTGCTGTGTAGGTGAGCAAGAGCTTTCATGAAGTCTTTGGAACCGGTGTGCAGAAGTCTGTTTGAGGAAATTATATCCATAAAAAGGAGGAGACTGTGTTGTGTAGGAAACCATGCGATTAGACCGGATGCTTCTAAAATCCGTAGGGAGTGCTTTAATTTCAGTCAGTTTCTAGAATAACTCTAAATTGTCCACTGCTGAACTCTTCCTGATTTGAGCTCTATTTTGACTTGACTGTATATCCATGTATACAAAGTTTCAAAAACCTCACCTTTTTTAGTTAAACAAGTCTACATATGATGACAACTTAGTTTTTTTTGCAGACGGTAAGACAAAATTCACATTTCTTTCGGTTACAGCTGATTCACTGGAAAGCAATGTCTCAGACCAGGAAAGTGACTCCAACATGGATCTGCTGCCAGGAATATTAAAGCAACCATCTTTGACACTTGAACTCTTCCCCAATCATACAGACAATCTTAATCCCTCTCATCGGGTAAGGCAAAACTTGCACTGAAAAATGGTTCTTGTTTTGTTATGGTTTATGTTTTGGTTCATTTTGAAGAAGCACACTGGCAGTCCTACAGCATTTTTGATAGTACATGATTCAGTTTCCTAGCATTTGAAGTCACTCATTGTTAGATGTTAATTATTAACAACAGCTTCAGTCCTGCTAGCATTTGCACCTGCAGTAGGAGATTGGTAGATTACATTAATTAAATATAAATTAATATAAATTAAGCAATACTAAGTAGAAACATCCTGCATACGTAAATTTTGAAGCATATGCAGGAAAAAGTATATGCAGTATTTGCAAAGCAATTCAGACTCCAATCCATGCTTGGAGATGTAGGATAGATTGACGTGAAGACTTACCATACTTTGCCAGTGTGAAATAGGAGAGGTCAGTTGTGGCTGAATTATCAAATGTGAAGTTGCTTTTGTATGGTAGCAAAACAAGAAACGATGAACTTCTATAACAGTTACAGGATTTACAACTGCCATTTTTTAATATAAAATTAACTTCCAAATGTGCTTAGTTATTGTTTTACGATCTTCAAGAATGTTTAAAAAAGAAATGGATGAGTTTTTAAGATCATTAATGTCTAATCTAAATTGCAGTTGCCTGGATGCATTTTTATTGGACTTACTGCAGAAATTGGCTATTAGTATAAACACAGTAAAACTGGGGACAAATAAATTCAAGTGTAAAGCAGGAACTTCAGTTTAGCTCCCTGGTTTGGATGGGGAAATTAGCAAGGAAAAGCGCATTTCCTTGGGCAGTGTGCAGATTTTCTCTGAAATATTGAAATAATGGAAATATCATAAAACACTGCCATGATAGATGTGCTGGGTCTTCCACAATAGCATGGGAAAACAGCAGTACACGTGCGTGTTTCCTGGGAACACAGAGCAACTGAATTGGGTGCAGCTCAGATACATGTAACAAAGCTGGGAAATGAGAAATAATGGATGTTGTTATCAATGTCTAAAGAAAAAAGAGGCTTTTCTCTCATTTATGTTGAATATAAGTATTGTGGAGACCCAAATTACTGCTTCTTAGTGGGTGGTTCCACTGTAGCTGTCCCATCTTAATGATTGGCAGAGGTTGTACCTGTCTGAGATCTGAAAGACTATGGAGCAGCTGTGGAGATGTTGTAGATATATTACTGGACTTAGGATGTTTGCAAATGCTGCTTTTCTCTTGTGTTCAAAACAGCTCAGTCCTACTTCCAGATCCAAGAAGGTGCCTCAGGGCCGGACCATTCCACCAATGGGACCTGAAACCAAAGTGTATGTGGTCTGGGTTGAACGTTATGATGACATAGGTGCGTACAATTCTTATTGTTCATTAGTGTAGCAACAGATCAGAAAAACAGAGGAAAAAAATGGTTTTGTTCCTCTGTTAAAGAATGCTAAATCCTTATTAATTTCTGTAACTGACACTTAAGACTCTAAAATTGTTCCGATATTTAAGTGATGGTCCACGAGGTGTAAATGAATCACTGGATGTAGGTCTGGAGATTATTTTAACTCTAGCAGTACATGTGAAGTGCCCTTATGCACCCTCTCCCTAAGCTTAATGTATAAGGCTAGTGTGCACCCCCAGTACTGAGTTCTTCTCAGCTGTGGTCTACTTAGAATGGAGCTTCTGTGTTTCCTTTAAAAAAAGACTTTCTGACTAGTTTTACTTCTGATCAGCTGGTTTTGTCCTGAAGGGATCATCAGCTTCCTTGTTTTGACGGTACCTTTGAAACTTTGTACTTTGATCTTTCTTTGGGAGGGCTCATTTACTCGTTGCTTGGAGTGCCAGTTTGGATGGTGCTGTGTGGTCCAGTTATTCAGGTCCAGTTATTCAGGCAGTGTTCTGCTCCTTGTGCTCAATTAATGCTCTTTGGGTTGTTGTTTCCTCCCTAACTCTGGATGCTGAATATCCTGGGAGAGACCCAGCTTTGTCCATCCTGTTATGTCCATAATGTGGACAGTGGTGGGCAGCTGTCCCCCAGGCACGAGGAGTCCTTCGTCCCTAAGAATTTCTGCATGCTGGTTCGAAGCCATGGGCCAGGCTTCAGTGTGATGTGAGAGCCTGTCTGTACTGACCTAGCTTGGTAGTGTCTGTAAGGCTGCCAGCAACAGATTCTATTTTACATTGTTTATTCTGCCTTTGTTTCTAATCCTAGTTCCTAGTTTAGCAGTAAGAGGGGACCTCAATTAACTCCGAGTCCTCCCAGAGGAAAGCAACCAAGTGAGTAGAAGAGATCAGAGGAGGCTTCCCATTAATTGCTCAGCTGCTTCTTTCAGCAGCCATGGGAATCTCCCAGAGCTATGGGCCTGAAGATGAAGAAATGAGTCTGTGAGCCTCAGTAAAACTGGCAGTTGGATGACTGAGGGGAGGCTCTTGAAAGTTTCTCCTAGCCCAGAGGCTTTGCCTTATGCTGCTTACATTTTTGGCTTTTGTCTTATGTTTTATGAATCTGGACAGAGGAAAAACCTGACTTTGTTAGTCTAGGCTATCACCCTAGTGCCAACTGCCAGTCCTCCCTCTTGCTCCATCTCAAAATACTTCTGTGCACACCCCCTCCCCTCCCATTGTCTTCCTCTGCTAAATCCAGGTTTTGGGTGCACTCAACGCTCCAGTTCTAATGCCAGAAGGTATTTTCAGGCCTTACACTCTTCCTAAGCTTCAGCCCCTAAAAAAAAAAAAAAAGGATGCAGCTACCACATCCCATTCCAGGGATTCAAGTTCTTATTTATTCCTTCTGCACCTTCATCATGCAGGGACTTGTTACCAAGTGCAAGGTGGCAGAGTGGTAGGTTATGGTGAGGATTTGCAGTGACTGGACTCAAGGAACAATGCCGTGTTTGCCAGAGCAAACTGTTATTCCTGTGTGGGGTGCTCAAAGGAACTACAGATGCAAGCAGTGCTATCATTTGAAGTTCCAAGCACTGTTTTTGAGGTTGAGATTTACAGATGGGAAAAGAAGCTACTGGATAATAATTTGAAAGTTTATCTTGTTGTGAAACACTTCATCTCCTTCCTGTTTTCATTGTTCTTCTGGAGATTTTGACCTTTGGGATTAAGAAAATTGAGGGTCTGGGACACGTTACCTAATCTGTTGAGCACTGGATGAATGAGGTGTGTCTGTATACTCCATGTACTGTTTATGCTTAAAACAGACCAACAAAAGGCTTGGCATCAGCTGTGTTTCCAGAACATCCATGGCATAAATGCTTGAGGCTTCCATCATTTTAACTAGTGATAACTCATCTTTCTTGGTCCCTAAATAAATAAAACTGGGGTAGTTAAACTTTATTCTGTGCGTCCTTTTCACATAGAAAACTTCCCCCTCCCTGATCTGATGTCGGAGACAAGCACTGGTGTAGAAACTACAGCCAACAGTAGCACTTCCGTAAGGTAAGACTACTCTTATTTTCGTTACCTTTCTAGATTCTCGCAGACAGCAGTCTAGGCTGCACTTCAGAAGAAGCCATAACTGAATATATTTACATTCTTCAGCTTTCACAGGGAACCCCAGAAACTGTAGGCAGTCTTATTAAAAAGACAGTTGAGTTCCTCGTGGCCAAGAGGGCCAACAGGATCCTGGTGTGCATTAGAAGGAGCGTGGCCAGCAGGTCAAGGGAGGTGATCCTCCCCCTCTGCTCTGCCCTGGTGAGGCCTCACCTGGAGTACTGTGTCCAGTTCTGGGCTCCCTGGTACAAGAAAGACAGGGATCTCCTGGAAAGAGTCCAGCAGAGGGCCACAAAGATGATACGGGGCCTGGAGCATCTTCCTTATGAGGAAAGGCTGAGAGACCTGGGTCTGTTCAGCCTGGAGAAGAGAAGTCTGAGGGGGAAATCTCATCAATGTGTATAAATACCTGAGGTATGGGAGACAGAGGGATATGGCCAACCTCTTTTCAGTGGTTTGCGGGGACAGGACAAGGAGTAATGGTCACAAGATAGAGCACAGGAAGTTCTGCACCAACATGAGAGAGAATTTCTTCATGGTGAGGGTGACGGAGCACTGGAAAAGACTGCCCAGGGAGGTTGTGGAGTCTCCTCTGGAGATATTTAAGGCCTGTCTGGACGCCTACCTGGGCAGCCTGCTCTAAGGAACCTGCTTTGGCAGGGGGGTTGGACCCGATGATCTTTCAAGGTCCCTTCCAACCCCTTCAATTCTGTGATTCTGTGTGATCTCCCACCAGTCCTTCTCTGTTTGTGAACAGCAGGTCTAGGGGGGCACCCCTCTGGTAGGCTCACTAACCAGCTGAGTCAGGAAGCTGTCCTCCACGCACTCCAGGAACTTTCTAGGCTGCTTCCTCAGGGCTGTGTTGTATTTCCAGCACGTGTATGGGAAGTTGAAGTCCCCCATGAGAACAAGCGCTGACGATTGAATGACTTCTGCCAGCTGCTTACAGAACGCCTCTTCTGCCTCTTCGTCATGGTTTGGCGGTCTATTACAGACCCCCACCAGGATGTCCGCCTTGTTGGCCAACCCCCTGATCCTTACCCACAGGGACTCTGCCTTATCGTTCCCAACCCTGAGCTCAACAACATCGAAACGTTCTCTAATATAGTCACATCACCTCCCCTCCTAAGTTGCCTGTCCCTTCTGAAGAGCTTGTAGCCATCCATTGCAGCACTCCAGTCGCGGGAGTGGTTCCACCACGTGTCAGTGTTGGTGATGAAGTTAGTTTCCCTGCTGCACAATGGCATCCAGCTCCTCCTGTTAGTTGCCCATGCTGCGTGCATTGCTGTAGATGCACTTCAGTTGTGCCATTGCCCTCGCCCCCAACCCTGGGACTCCTCCCCCAGGCTCATCTTTATCAAGCATCATTTCCCCCCTGCCCTACCTGCTGGTTTAGCCACAAGACATTTTTAGCATCCTTTTAACAATCTATGGATGAAAAATGACTGGTTTGATTGAAATACTGCTAGACTGATGAACTAACAGCCATATCTTTTTCCTTAAGATCTGCCATTCCTGAGAAGGAAGTTCCTGTGATCTTCATCCATCCTTTAAACACTGGCTTATTCAGGATAAAACTACAAGGAGCAACTGGGAAATTCAACATGGTTATCCCACTGGTGGATGGAATGATAGTCAGTAGGAGAGCTCTTGGTAAGCTAAAGATGTTTAGGAACACCTGTGTTTTCTTTTGGTTTTGTTTTTTATTTTCACATGGAGGCATTTCAGTGACTGGTCCAATCCATCCCATATGGCATTGACTACCTCTACCATCACAGAGCATTGCAAGTACCCTGCCAGCAATATTTTTGTTTGCACTCCTTCACAAAAAGTAAATATAAAAGGAGTGTTAATTCCACTTTTGTTCATGCTACGTGTTTCCATTTTTCTGTTATGCTGTTAGTGTGAAATCTGGCTAATCCCAGCAATTTAATGCAGAACAGCGTTAAGGATAGCTCAGGGACTGTGGAGTGTGGGTGGTGATATATCTGCAAATTGCATGGTCTGGAATTTTTCATTGGAAGAAATACTGGGCATGACAGCACATCTTTATTTTGTTCTTTTTGCAGCAACAGTGGAAGCAGGAACAGCAGAGGGAGCAGGTGCTTAGCAGTTAGCTGGCAGCATTGCTCAGTCGGCTGAGCTGTAGGCTCAACTGTAACTGTAGCAATCAGGTGAGGGCATGGAAATATTAATGGAGGAAGGAAAAGGAGCAGTTTAGGTGGGAGAGATCAGAAATGTGGCTCAAAAATGTCTATCACTGGGGGCCAAGATGCTGATGTTACCTGACTACCAGAAGATAGTGTTGAATTTTGAATTGTGCTAGCATGCAGTGTTTGGTCCATGTGGTTTAGAAATAGGATTGCAATTAAAAGCCACAGAGATTGTCAGGCCTGTGTTAATGGGTGCATGTGTGCAATCCACCTTCTTCTGGGTTCCTGGATGTATTAATGACTCAATCTTGGGTATCTGTGCTATTATAAATTCAGTAACTGGAAATCTTACTCCAGTAAAAGCTATTCCCAGGGCCGATCGAAATGAATAAACTCACATTAGGGTACTTGCACATAACCATAAAGCTAATGTTGTAGGGATCTGTTGGGGGTGACTACCAGGTTCTGATTTTGCATGTCATTCAGTGATGGGGAAGTTAAAGCCAGTTTGGGCTTTCAAATAAACTTTGTGAATTCAGCTGATGACAACGGCTTATACTAATAAAGAACACCGTGTGTTTTCTTGGGGTTGTGCTGTCTTTTCAGGAGGAGAACATAATGAAATTTGTCTGACCTCTAAGTTCAGCATGTGTGGTTTGTGGTTGTCAGGAATCAGGTTCTCTAGATAAGGCAAGCGGTGTTCGTTGCAGTTTCACTGATACTTTTCTATAGGCAGAAAAGGAGTTAATGGACACTTTCATAAACGTTACATATGAATTTAATTTTGGAGTAGAAGAAAGTCTACTGCTGGTTTTGCCTAAATATTAGCTACTTAGGTTCTGAACCTTCTCCTCCCAGCGATGTGCAGAAGTATGAGTTAGGGAAGGGCAACAGCTGTGGCAAAGCCATGAGGGCAGAGAGAACTGTTTCTAGCCACGACCCATAGTCTGTCTTTGCCCCCGTTCAGAGAGGATGGTTCTGTCATCCCTGCTGGTGCTGTGATGGATTCTGTACTCTTGCTGTTATCAGTGCTCATATGGCTCCTCAATGTTACCTGTTGCCACCTCAGCCCCAGCTGAACTCCACGTGTCCTCATGCAACGTAGCCTTGAGCTGTCATACTGCTCCAGCGGTGTTGGGGTCCTACATTGTTTCCCCACTTGGTCCTGAGGGAGCTGTTGCAGGCTGTTGGGAAAGCAAAAAGGCAAAGCAGGGAAATCTTCCTTCTCCTCCAGCTGGATTAGAATACCATCGACTTCGTCCCTTTCTTATTTGCGTTTGACAGTAGAACAATCTCACAGCCCTGGGGACCATGATTATCTGTTACCAGCTGGTCTTTCAGAAAAGTTCTTGATTTGGTGCTGCTGAGCATCTTCCCCTAGGTTTTTAGATGGAGCAGAACCCAAAACTTTCTTTATCTTTGAAACCAGCATGGGGGCACAACTTAATTTTGTTTAAACTTGATTCCAACATTGTTTCTTTTTCAGGTTTTTTAGTGAGACAAACAGTAATAAATATTTGTCGGAGAAAGAGGCTGGAAAGTGATTCATACAACCCCCCACATGTCCGCCGAAAACAGAAAATAGCAGACATTGTCAATAAATACCGGAACAGGCAGCTGGAGCCAGAATTTTATACCTCACTTTTCCAGGAGGTTGGGCTCAAGAACTGCAACGCCTAGGCCATTATCCTTCCAGGACAATCAGATCAGAGCTTGGTGGCTACAGTAATGAAAACAGTTAAATAACAACAAATTTCCTCAGCCCTCTGGAATTCAGGAAACCCATATTCTAGCACAAGTCAGCAGTTACCATGTGGGAGGAATGAGAAATGAATCAAAAACATTGCAGTTGGGATATTGACTCAATTCACCTACCCTCAAAAGATTACTGAATTCCAATCTTCCTGGATACTCGCAACATAATCTTTTCACCCAATCATCTATTCCAGACTAATTAGGAACTGTGTCTCATTCTGTGAGAAAACGATCAAAACAAAAATATCTCTGCATATCAGTATGGATAACAAAATACAAACAAACCTGCCTTCAGACACCTCGCTACACCCTCTTGTTAAAGGAGAAAGGAACAGGGTCTCTCCTTTGAGGAGAGACTTCTTTCTGAGCATTGACTATCCCTGCAAGAACTTAAGAAGTTTTCAACCCCCCTTCAGAGTACAACAGAAGATACTTCACTGCTTGTAACCAATTTGTGTACCAAAAGGAAGAAAAATGTTCAGAAATATCAGATCATGAAATTCGTGGGCAAGATGCTGTATTTTACGGTATCCTCCTTGGTTGGGCATGAGTCTATCTGCATACAACATTTCTGTCATACTGAGTACAAACACAACACCTGAAATTACCAGGCTTTCAAACATAAGCTGTTACTAGATAAGAGTTCTTGGTCATATAAAAACAAGATTTTGACTTTCAGGTCTGTTGCAAAATGTCACAATTTTAGCATCTTGATTTTATTTTTTTATGCAATACTTATTTTGAAGTTTCCATAGCACCTAGTTGCCGTTTCCATTAAATCGTAAACATTATTTGCTTTCCTTCCATTGGCTTGAAATCTGAGGTTCTGGGGCTGCCTTCTGCCTGCCACTTTTTTATAGCATAAGTGGTTTTTGCAGCTTCTACACTTCTCAAATGCTCCTATTACAAAGGGTAAAACAATTCAAACAGAAAATTCAGGAGCTATTATTTTTTTCCGTTAATTAGCTATTTCATGGAAGTCCATTTGGACTTTAGTTATAACTTAAAATCGTTTTGAAGCTAGTGTGCTTTCTCACTGTCAGCAGCAGTGGTTCCTTTTCTCCTAGGTCAGAAGATCTCCTCCAAACTGCTGGTGTCTCTCTTGGCCCTACTCAGGTAAAATATATGAATTGTTGGCTTTCATCCCAGGTGAAACAGGCCAGTGTGGATTCAGTTCTCTGATCATTGGCAACTTCAGTTCAAGTGCTCTGCTACCTCTGTGTGCACATTGGCTGTGAGCTCAGCAGACAGCAACAAGCTGTCCTCCAGGAGTAGGTTTTTGAATGAGGATGCAGATAAAACTTTAAATAAATAAATAAGTAAAAGGCATACTTTCCTTTTCAGACCACCACTTTCTCATATGGTCAGGACTTGAAGGTTGTGCTGGGAAAAGATGTTTACAACTACAAATTTAATACTGGGAATATAAGAGCTGCAGTGGGCATTTGCATTCTTGGGAGTGCTTTCAAGCTCCCAGCGCAATCTTAACTTGTGTTGCAGTAATGAATCATCACTGATGCTCCTGTGTAGGTGCAGTTTGTGATCACTGGCAGCAGCATGTGTTCTCCTTCCAATAAGTAGATAGTATAAGAGTATAAATGTAAGTAGGAATTTGTGGAGCTCTTCAAGTTATTTTAAGTTATTTTTCAGAAGCTTTTTAATATGTATTGCAATAATGCCTGTGAGTCATTTAATTTTGATATTTCACAGTTAATTTATGCAACAGTTCTGACCTGAAACAGTCTTAATTGTTTCATTTTAACTAATCTGCCAAGGACATACTCTGTCTCTGTCTTTGTATTAGCCATGAAAAAACACATGAAAACATGGGGCCCTAAAAATACACTTGCAAGGACTTTCAGGATATCAACCAAAAAGGGGCTTGGGGTGATAGCTGTGGTGGTTACAGGGGACAGGCATACACGCCTCAACTCAGGAGCTCTTGATTTTGATCCAGATGAATCTCAAGTGGAAAAACAAAACCACAGAATGAAAACCATTGTAGAAGCAAGCATGGTGGCTGGCCTGTGCTTATGTGATGCCCTGGTTGTAAATGGCAGCAGGTGTTGCAAGTCAGCATTTGGGTTTATTGGCAAAGCTGTGAAGGGAAGTTTAGCTTCATTTCTCTGGTAAACTTTTGCCAGTATCAATTTAATGCACGGACACTAAATTTACCCACATTTTGTATGTACCTATTGGATTTAAATAATGGCCAAACACACTTTAAACCACTGACTAAAAGGCATGACCAATGCATGTGTAACAAAAATAAACATACTGAGCAATCAAATGTTTGCACATCTTCAATAACTTAAAAACAAAACCCACATACCATAGCTATGAGCGTGTGTTATATGCAGAATCATTGGTTTATATCCTAGTGAGCTACAAAAGATACTTCAGGTACTTGGGTACAGTCAGTAGCAAAGATGTGGACTTGGGAACCCTGGATATGTTCTGCAAAGTCCAAGATAGCCAAATGGACTGCTTGAAATACTACTCTCTAAAAAGGCCTATGCTTGGCTGAAGAATAGTTCTTTGGTCTATTTCCATATTTCATCTAAATCATGAGTACAGCACCCATTTGAGCATTAATAACAGTGAAAGCAATGCGATGTTTCAGAAATCTTGAAAGAAGGTAACTTTTGCATGCACTGTTGCTGTTTATCCTGCAGCCTGGGTGAGTAGGCATTTATAACTTGCTTAATTTGATTTATAAAATCAGTTGTTTGATGCTTTTACACATTACTGATATGACCTAGCCATAAATTTGGGGTTTTGCTGTCTGGAAAGATGAACCTTCAAGAAAGTCACAGTTTAGTATAAAAACCTTGATTCCAGAAATGTGTTGTCATCCCATTTGGTTTGGATGCAAACTGCAGTAGTAAATGCCCGTGGCAGACTCATACCATGGAGCGTGTCTACAAGCAGCGTCCCTCATCCCCCTGTGCACAGAGGTCTCCACTGTCATCATCGTAAAATATAAACCACCAACCTGGGAAAAAAAATCCTTGTCTGCTCAGAGTTTGTGGCTTCAGTTAGCCCAGGATGGAGCCTAGAGCTTTTTCTGCAAAAGAATTAGAGCAAATACGAGGTTTCAGTTGTGATGTTACTGTCAAGATTCCAGACTTCTGTTTTTTTTCCACCACAAACCACTGTATTGAGTTTTTAATTTTAAAACTTTTAATTTTAAAACTTTTACATTGTTGGTCATTGGAGAGAATTAATATTGACCACTTTGTGTGTCGTGTGACAGCCTAGACTTCTGCACATTGCATAGAGTGACAAAAGCTGAGATGCAAACATGACACAACTAAACTGAGACTTTTTCTTTTTACATAAGACCTTTCATGTTGGGTTCATGATTCTGCTTTAAGTGATGGCATCCTTTTAATGGTGCAGAAAGAGGGAGGGTAAATGTCACCCTGTTAAATGCAGTGTTGACATTACAGAAATTTTCGTACCTTAATAAAGACTCATTTAAAGAAATCATCTTAAAGGTACTTTAAAAAAGCATTACAAACTTACAGCAAAGGGGAGAGGATGGTGTCTGTGAAAAATAACGTGTAGGCACAGACAGCAGCATGTGCATGACGGCTGTAGGGCAGAGCAGCTCTCGATGCTATGCTGGCTGCCCAGGCATCTCTTCCCTGCAAGGTTCTGCATGCTCAGAAAGACAGGAGAGCTAAATTTCAATCTAATAGACTAATTAGATGTGATTTAATGACTGCATAATTGAGTGATGTCTTTGAAGGAAAACACAGGCATTTTCCACATGGATTTTAGCAGGAGTAATTTGCAATGAGAATGCCAGATATCACATGCTTCAAATCATATACAATTTGTATGAATTTCTGTATGTTGCCAAGACATGATCTTTTTGTTCTTACTGTATTTTTCTGTAAATATTCCTGGCGCTAAGTTGTAAAGTAAAGGCAAATGTAAATATGAAGATGTGAACTATGTTTCCTTGTCTCTAGTACTTTATCTCTTATTTGTTTAGGGAAGGCACACAAAGGCTTGTTTGTATTTATGCCAATTCTTTGTCCAGGAGAAACACATCAAATATTGAATGTAACACAATTAGTCCAATAAATTTTAAAGATTCTTATCTAATAGCTTTGCAGTTTCTGATTTTTAATATTTTCCAATGCCTTTGGTTGAAAAATCAACCAATAGTGACGATGTTTCCCAGAGCAATAGCAGACAGATGTAGTAAAATTGCGCACCCTCTACTACACAGCAGCTATGGTAACAGCGCACAAGCTTATATTTAAGGAAATCACGTTGCACCTTGGCAGTGGGTGGGAGGGGAATGACGACTTGGAAGCACTGCTTTTGGGGAGAGGCCTGGTGTTCCTGCCATGCAAAGGTTCTCCATTTTTACAGTGCCCCCCTCTGTATCTCAGCTCCACCTGCTTTTGCAGCTGGCTGAATTATGCTGTGGGGCTTGGAATGCTGACGCAGTAAAGCAGAATTAAAATGCAGTGCAGAGTCCCACAAATGCCACAGAAACAACTTTTTCTTAAGGATGAAGGATTTCCAAGCTCAATCACTTGGATCAGGAGAGGAGTAGTGCAGCAGGGTGAAGCAGCAAGCTTGGAAATCAGGAAAACACCGCCAGAAAGCAGGACTGGAAGGAGGAAACAGGGTCTGCCTGCTGACCATTCCTCAGCTTCCTGGGAGTCAGGGTGGTCAGCACAGCTCTCCCTTGCCTTCACCTGGGTTCCCCAAATCAGTGCTGTGGCCTCTGCTGGGGCAGGGCCCTGCCTGCCCCTTCCAGCACCTTGCTGGCATGAGCCAGGCTGCTTGTGCAGCCGCCCTCAACACAAAAAGCTGCCTTTGGGCCATGGACTTTTCATGAAATCTGTTTACAGACTAGAAGAAAAACATTGAAATGACCCTTTCAGAAACCTTAAACAGGGCAACGCGAATGTGGTGGTGGTTAGGGTTTTTGTTTTCCTGTTGACTCCACTTGTAAGGGTTTTGGCTGCTCTTCCCTGCCATGGGATTCCGGACTGCGCTCCTCTGCAGGATCGCCTCCAGGAAAGCTTAGGGCAGGTCCTCCCCAGATGGGTCAATGTGTCCTTCCTTGCAGTCCCAAAGCAGAAAAGGTTTTCCGTGGCTCTACTTGAAGGTCTGGTTACTTCCTTCTTCAGCCAAGTGAGGTAAAAAGCACCAGGCAGAGCCAGCCATTCACCTCCCACGTGGCCAGGAAGCCCTTGCTGTACTCACCACGCTGTCCTGCCGCTGCTCCGGGCTTCTCATTGACCAGACTTTTCTTTATTTGCCCGCTGTCACTGAGGGCCTGTCTGCCGGGAGGGAGGTAGTAGGGCAGCGGGGGCTGGGGCTGCCTTGTGCTGAGCTGTGCCTGTGACACCAGGGTTTCCCCAGGCCACGTGGGTGCTGATGGAGCATCCCTGGGCTGTGGTGTAATCGTGGCAAACGGCCGCATCTCCAGGCATTGCTGTGGTGACCGGGAGCATCCCGGGGCTTCCAGCCTCGGCTTGCTCCCTCTGCCGTGTCTTCACGCGCTGCTGGAGGCAAGTCCCTCAGTCTAAGCCCTGCACTTGGTGTGCGGCAGTGCTGGGGAGGGGGCTGCTACGAGCATCTGGAACCAGGAAGGTGCCTGCAAGGTGTAAAGCTGTTTCCTACTGCCTGTGGGAGCAGCAACATTTTCTGCTTCATTTTATATGGTGCATCCAAAACACCCGCCCTGCAAACCGGGGCTCACCCCTGTTTTTAGCCTCGCTACAGGTATCACGAAGAAGAAGTGATGCAAGATGGCTCCAGTGCTCCAGTCAGGTTTTCTTGCAAAGCTTTTACTGGGAAAGGCGGAGGTGATGCCCCAAATGCAGTTTCATGGCCAAAGGCACCTGCACGTGGCCCCAGGGGTGTCACTGATTTCACTCTCTCCATATACCAGGCAGGAGCAGAGGGTATTTGTGGTGCCCTCGGACCCAGCTGGGTGTTGTGATGCTGCCCCCGAGTCCCCCAGGGCCAGGGGGAAGGAACGTGGGGGCCAGGGACCACCCTGGGGGCTGTTGGGTCACAGGAGGCAGCTTTGGACGTGCCGATGCCAAAACAGGCCGAGGTGTGATGTGGTGGTAACAGGAGGGGACGCTGCCAAAGCACACCTGCCCTCCTTGCAGCAAGAGGGAGGCAGGAGCAAGGGCTGAACCCCCAACAGCCCATGATTGAGGCCCATTTGATGACATTATTAAATGATACAGTGCATTTTCTGCCTCTTAAAGTACTTAATATATGTGCCCGTGTGATTCATTATTATTATCTAATAAAAGATTATCTGACTCACTTTCATGTTTCTTCCAATTACAAATTGAAATTGTTCCCACTATGACCTTGCAGCTGCTAGATTTTTCTAAAATTAGCCATAATGATGCATTTTACTAAGATAATTAATGATCTAAACTGAGAAAATTGAGTAGTAGAACTACTTCACATGCTGCTAATTATCTTTTATTATGTCATCTTTACATGCAAATAAAGAAATATTGTGATTATTTTAAATACTGTTTTCATTAGCTAATATACTTGTTAGCATAGCGATGGCTCGATTCTTCCTCTGCAGTAAGAGCCCTTGGGGACCTGGCTGCTTATTGACTGCAGAACTCTTATTTTCTGTTTAAGAAAATACAGTTAAATTCAAAAAAATTGGTTTATTTTGTCAAGCACAAAACATGAAACAGTAGGGATGGATTTTCCTAACCCTAGCAGCCGTGCAGTAATTCATGACCGAGGGTTGGGGTGTCAGCATCACTCCGGGTTTGTTCCTAACACCTCCTCGAGCAACCACTGCGATTTTCTGGGCTGTGTGCGCTTGTGCCAAGGAGCTGCCAGCCCTGTGGGGTTTGCCTGGGTGCACTTGAAGAGGAAACCAATGGCTGCAGGAGCGGGACAACACAAAGACATGGGGTGGCACGGGAGCCAGCAGCACCCAAGGCACTTGCTGGAGGTGAGAGCGGTTCCCCAGGCTGTGCAGAGAAGGAAGGGCTCTGCGCCAGGAGCCTTTTCATAGGAGGCCACACCTTGCTCAGGACACGCAGTTTCATGTCCTCCACAAATTCTGGGATGAAACAAGCAGTCTGAGGGGTGGGGAGAGCAGAGGATGTTCAGGAAGGCCTTTGTCACCGTGCCTCTTATGGCCATCAGGAGAAGCTGCTGGAAGGTGGGCTTTGTGGGCAGGCAGGCTGGGGAGGGCTGAAAACCGGCTGAATGGCTGAGCCCAGGGGGTGGTGATCAGTGCAGCAAAGCCAGGTTGGAGGCCAGTAATGAGCAGAGTACCCAGAGGGTCCATGCTGGGTCCAGTCCTGATCAACTGCCTCATGAAGGAGCTGGCTGAGGGGGCAGAGTGCACCTTCAGCAGGTTTGCAGGTGACACGAAGCTGGGAGGAGCGGCTGAGGTACCAGAGGGTCTGTGTGTCCCTGCTGGAGCAGGAGCGGCACCAGAGGAGCTCCAGAGGGCCCTGCAAACCCCAGCCACTCTGTGATTCTGCGACAGAGGCTGCCCATGTCCCTACCATGGTTGGGGTTAGGGATCTGGGAGAAACGATGTGTGGAGGACACAAAAGAACAGGGGATAGGGAGGGGAGATGAAAAAAGAGGGCAATTGATGGGCAGGCCTGGGGAGGGTCTTCCTGCAGCACCAGGGCAGTGGGTGTCCTCTCCTGAGCAGCACAGAGCCCACCCATGGCCCCAGGAGAGCCCCGGAACTGCTGAGCTTGTGCTCTGCTGGCTGGGCCCTGCAGGATGCCAGGCGGCTGTGGAAAGGGCTTCCTCAGCTCAGGCATCCTGCACAGCCCAGCAGCATTTGGTTCCGCACCACTGAAAAATGGAGCAGGGTGCTCGAGGAATCATCGGCGCAGAGGGCAGAAATGCTGCTTCTGCTCTGTCCTTGGGGGCTGAAGGAGAGACTGTGGTTCTGGGAGAGGCAGCAAAGAGGCCCTCGGTGGAGCCCCAAGTCTCTGTCCCCCCATCCACCTCCCCCCCAGCTTTCTTCAGAGGCTTGTTGCTCCTAAAAAAAAACTCAGTGAGAGCTAGCTCAGGACACCAAGGTGCCATTGATGCTCCCGCAACATTCCTGTGGAGGACTTGATGGGTTTTCTTCTCCAGGTTTTCTTCTGCTCCATCCCCTCCATCACTGGGCACATGGCTGGAAAAATCTGGAGGGGAGCAGAGTCCTCCAGCTGACGCAGAGTTTGCCTTGGAGAAGCAGCTTTCTGCAGAGCTGCCACTTGCCTGGAGCTGCCTGGAGGGGTAGCCTGTGCTGGGAGGACCCCACGTGCTGGTAGCAGCACTATTTGAAATTAATTGGCAGTGCTGGCAAGGTGCTGTGCTCCCCACCTGCATCCCAGGTGCTCCCCATTGGGAGACGTCACGGGCTGGCTCTGCCTGAGTGCTGCACCGTAAATCTGCAGCAGGATGGGTTTGTTAGCACTTCCCTCCTGCACTGCCCCCAGAGCTCATTTCCATCCTCTCACTCACTGGCGGGAGGCAGCTGGTGGTGCTTTTACAGCTTGCAGCCTCTGTTTTGGCAGCTGGGACCCTTCCCAGCATGGGCAGGATGGGCAGAGGATGCTTCTGCTCCCTTCAACATTTAGCTCTTAAATCACAGCTGTAAATAAGGTGGGGAAATGGCAGGATGACACATGGGTTGTTACAGCTGTAGAATGACTCAGAGGGATGGGAGGGATTTGAGGCTGGTCATAGTGATGCTTGCTTTCAGCTTACAGGTCCAAAGGGGGCTGTGCTGGAGGTGAGGGCATGTCTTCCATGCCTTGTGCTGCCTCCTGTGCTCCTGCTGCAGGAGATGAGACCCCATGAGGGAGCTGACACAGCCACTGGGGACACCATGGCCTTGGTGAGATCCAGCCACAGTGGGAACTGGTAGGTACTGGAGCTTGGAGCAGTCCCCAGAGCAAGGTACTGTATGAAAGTCTACAGGAAGGGCACTGGAACAAGACTTTTGCTGAGGACGCCCACGCTGCTGGTGTCCCACATGGAAACAGCGACACAAGGCACAACCGAGAGCAGCGAGGTCTTGCAGCTTTTCCCAGATTCACCCTCCAGTGCCTCTAGGCTGTCCTGGCTGGGTCCCCTCACCCTACCTCTCCCTGTCCTCTGAGCCTTGCAGGAAAAAGAAGTGACAGAACCCCACTGCTGAGGTGCCGCCAGGCACAGCATGTGCAGCCGTGCTGATGGGCCACAGACCAGGCAGCAGAGCTACGCAATGACAGAATAAGCGCGTGTAATAAATCTGCTGTGGACCACAAGCTTTATCGGGCAGTATGGGTTTTGAAAAGGAGGGGCTGGCAGTGCAAATGGGATGGGATGAGCTCACATGGTCCATTCGTGTCTGGGGGTAATGCAACAGAGGACCAAGACTTTTCAAGCAGAGGAACCTGCAGGCTGTGGCACCCCTGGTGAGGTGCCGGACACAGTTTTGGAGGGGGCACAGGCAAAGCCAGGCAGCTCGGTGTGCAGCACAGTGCCCAATGCTGCCAGCTGGGCCTTCTGTCCTCATCTTCCTCTGCCCAAATCCTGGGGAGAGAGGAGAAAATCAGCATTGTGACAAGCAGGGCCCGAACTGCTTCCTGTGACACTCCAAGCACCGCCTCACCAGCTGCACAGAATGCAGGGCAGAGAGGAGCAGCCTAATTACTGCTTCTCATCAGGGCAGTGAGTGAGACCCTGGGGCTGAGCAGCAACATCCCTCTGTGCTGCCACCCAGCACCCCCGGCACGGCTGGGGCATGCTCAGGCTGCTGCCTTCAGTCCCCACAGGTGGCCGCAACCCATGGCCCCAAGGCCGGGTGCCGAGTGGGGCGGGATGGGGCCTGGGAAGCGGAGCAGGTGCCTGTGCCTCTCACTGGCCCTAAAGCCAAACCCCCAGGGAGACAGAGGGGCCCCAGGTGGCCATGGGATCCCAGCCCTGCTCCTTTCCTTAATCCGTCCCTGAAGGCCTGACCAAGGGGCCCAGCAGCACTGGGCCAGGAGGGAGCCCCTGCCCTGCAGGACACAGGCCTCATGCTGCAGCCACAGGCACTGAGCTAGTGTTCACAGTGTGCTCTTCCTCCTCCTTCGCCCTTCAATTCACTTTTGCTGAAGTATTTTTCCAAGGTTTTGCTTCAAGATTTCCAAATAGGAACCCCAAACTGTGGGTTTATGAATGTATCAAGGGAAGATTTAATACTGAGCTGTGTTTTTGTTTTTTTTTTTTTTTTTGTGGTATTGGAAATGATTGTGCCTTCCCTGATTGTGGAGAAGAAGAGATCTTAGGGAGGCATTTCCAGGCTGGCTTTCAGGCAGATCTTGCTCAAAGTTTCCCTAAAGGGGTAATGTTAATAAGCATCAGTGCCATCAAAAAGTGCAGAAAGCCCCAGCGTTGGAAAAGGCCAGGACAGTGATTCACTGCCCAGCATTGGCATCTCTGCTCCAGACTTGGATCTTATTAATATCTGCTTGCCTGGAACACAACACAGGCTGCTGGTCACAAGGGGTCAAATCTCTCAGTGAGGCAGCCCTTCACAATGGTTTATGAACCTTAGCTCCGTTAGAGGTTCCACAGAGCCACAGCCTGAGTGAGCACAGGAGACAGCGCACAAGGGGGTGCTGCACACAGGGATGGTGCTCACAGGGATGTTGGATGTAGGGCTATCAAAGCCATCAGTGTTTGAGGGGGAGGCTTCAGCTGCTGAGCCCCAGCTGTTGGGGCATGGTGAAGAATGCCTGGCTTGGCTGCTTGTTTTTTTTTATTTGTTTGTTTGCTTCCCAAATGTTCCAAATTCCTTAAAATTACAGAGGTTCTAGTAAAAACTGAACGTATAGCCCAGGCTCATGCACCCCTGGTGGCCCTGGCTGCCAGGGAGCTCCAAGCTGTGGGGATGCCTTCAGCGGGGACAGGGAGAGCAGTAGGTCAGGGTGACAGCCCGCAATACCATGGAAAAGCAGGGGCACATGGCTGCGTCCCTGCACGGTGCCTCTTCAGTCATCAGGGCAGCACACAGACCATGAGACCTCCTGCAGGGTCTCTGAGTGGGGACAGGCACCAGGGCACCCTGAAGCATGCACACCCCTGCCTGTGCCTCCTCCCCCCCCCCCAACCCCCCAGCTCAGGCACTCCTTGGACCCTCACCCCAGCCAGGTGCTCTTCATGCCCCCATTCCCTGCTACCTGCTCAACCGGTCCTGTCACGAGCCCTCATTCTTGCTTCAAAATACGCCTTTGAAGTTTCTCTGGCTTGCTTTCACACTGCCCCAGCCCTCCCTGCAGCTTCTTTTCTCAGGCCCCAAACCACCCCCTCCTCCCACCCTCCTTCCTACAGACACCACTGAGGTGTCCCCCCCAAGGGACAAGACCCCAGTACCAGCCCAGCCCAGCTGCTTGCCTCCCTTGTGCTGGTGCCAGGCCCAGTGCCACGCACTCCCACAAGCATCTGGATGCAGTGAAACGAGGCCACCTCTGTCCAAGTTGCTCTCCTGGGGGACCAGGGTGTGGGGAAGCACAGCGGGCAGTGCTGCTCCCAGGGAGTAGTATTGGGGAAGTATTTAGTGCCATCAATTTCAGCTAAACAGTTGTGTTGGATTGAAAGGCTTTCTAATGAAGCAATGAGACTTTTAATTTATTTTTATTCCCTAAAAATTGCTATAACTTCTGTAAAAGGAGCAGATTGTTTTACTGCTTCAAGAAAAAACGAACATAAGTTTTGCTGTTGTGTCTGGAGAGAGGAAACTCTCCTCATTCAACATCCCGCTCAACGACAGAATTGTTGCAGTAAAATACGAGACCTGAGATACTCACTCATTATTCCCTTCCCTGTTCTTTTACAGAAGAGACCCCAGCCTGAAGGCCCAGGGGCAGCTCAGGCTGGAAGGGCCCTCAGGCTCCATCATCCTGAAACCCCCCAAGGACGGAGTCCACACTCACCAAGCAGTTTGAAGGTCCTCAGGGAGGGAGAACCTTCTCCTTTGCTCCAGCCTCAGCCTCTCATCTCCAACTCACACCTCCCCTCCACTTCTGGGTGCTCCTGAGGGCTCTCGCAAGTCTCCCTGGGCAGCCCCTAGCTCCCGTCCCTGCTGGATTTTATGGGGTGACTACTGGCCAGAACCCCAGACCTGCTGTGTCCCTCTGCATGCTATGGACATGTTTTGAGGACCCACAAAAGGGTTTCGTCTGCCAGCTGGTCCTGATGCAGACTGCGACGCAAGTTTTTTCTGCATTAAACAGCTGGTGGCAGAGCCTGGCAGTAGCAAGTGGCTGATGAGCTGACACGCATTGTCCTTGCTGCTGGGCTAAATAACCAGAGGCTCCTTCCCCTCCTGGAGGAGGCAAGAATAGCCCCAGGCTGGTGCAGGCACACAGCACAGCGGCTCTGGATGCTGATGATGCCTAAAGGTGTGCTCCCAGCCCCAGGGCAGGAGAAAGGAGCCTCCTGGTCCTGGGAACACCCTGACTCCACGTGTACCAGCTTGGCCCAACAGCACTTTGCAAGCACTGCAGCTGAAGGAAGGTTCACCGGGGTGAGAACAGGTTATGGACGCCTCGTGGTGGAGGGCGATGCCCACATTGGGTGGGATGGGGCTGGTGCATCTGCACTGCCCTGCCCCGGTGTGGCTGTACCGCCAGTCCCCCGGCAGTGCTCCTGTGCTGTGCCGAGCAGCTCCCAAAAGCCATGCTCAGTGGGGTGTGGAGGGGGTTCCTGGCACTCCAGGTGCTGATGGAGCACAGGGAGCCTGGCAAAGCTGCCCCGTGCCGCTGCCTGCTCACCAGCTTCCCTTCCAGACCGATCTGGGAAGGCAAGCAGATGTTTGTATGGATGCAGTGGTAGGATGTGAGTGATCCTTGCATTTGTGTTTACGGCTGTTTAATGAGCTATTTTTCCTTCGCACCGTTGATTTCCCTGGGTTCTGCTGAGATCGCTTGCCTCTGGGCAATGAGAAGTAACTCAGCTGCTCCGGAGGAGCCATGCCTCAGCCCCACAGGATGGGATAAGGCAGAGCAAGGAGCTGCTTCAGGAAGGGGCTGCTCCGGCTGCACGGCTCAGTGGTGTCTGGGGCCTCAACTGCACTGGGAGAGGGCTCGAACCCAGGGGAGGCGTGTCCAGAACTTGGATGTGCATCAGACCCTTCACATGCTGAGGTGTTGCCTTGTGTCTGGAAGAACTCGAACCTTTCTCTGTGCTGGTAATTGGCTGTGCACAGTGGGTTTGGCTCTCGTCATTGTTCCACGCTCACGCTCATAGAGACACCTTACCTCACACCGCGGTGCACTGCAGTCAGCATAAAGGGGCCCTGAGAGAGGCCTCGTCCCCCTGGCTACCCAAAACATCCCCACCTCCCTGCATCCCCATGCAGGTCTAAGGCCAAAGGATGGACTGGTGTCACCTCTGTCTCTTCAGCACCCCTGAGACCACTTCAAGGAGCAAGATGTTGTCCAGGCGCTGGTGCTTGCTGCTCGCCTTCATTCTGCCACCCCAGCATTCAGGGCAGCCTTGCTCCATCTCCTGTTTGGCACTGGTAGTGTGAGGAAAGAATGGGTGCAGTGCTCATGCCGCTTTCCTCCTGCATCGCCTGCAGCAGCCGGGAAGCCTCGGTGCTGCAGGAGGCTGCAACCTACCCTGGACACAGTCCTGCTGCAGGCGGCCCTTTTGGGGCAGGGGGGCTGCACCAGGTGCCCCCGACTTCAGCCATCCGGTGATCCTGTGGCTCTGGGACACAGCTGGGGGGGGCAGCAGCTGGGCCCCTATGCCAGGCTCCTAGCGCATGGGCATGGCATGAGGAAGCAGACAAAGAGTGGTGCCACTGAGGCACAGCCACCCACATCCCCGTGGGGCCACGGTGAGGTCCTGGCCAGTGCCGGTGGCCGGGAGGAGCTGCCTGTGCTACGGGAGGTGGCATTTCACACGCAGCCCCTGGGGACATGAGAGGATGGGGGGGGGGGTCAGGCTGCCAAACGGCTTCTGCGTTGGTGTGCTGGCGAGGGATAAACAAAAGGAGCTGGAAGTCTTAATGCATGATCAAGATTATGATTTAATTGGCATAACAAAGGCTTGGTGGGCTAAGCCACATGACTGGAATATTAATACCAGAGGATGCCGCTTGTTCTGGAAAGACGGGCAGGGGATTAGGGAGGAATGTGTTGCTTTGTGTATTAAGGATGAAGACATTCTGCACTCCCTCTCTCTGTGCTCCAGGGAGAACCTGGATGCCACGCTGCCAGTGGCTCTGGGGCATGTGGAGGGGGCTTCAAGTGAGACAGCCTGGCTTAGCCAAACCCAGGGCATGGCAGGGATGGAAAACTTGCCTTCCCGAGCAGCCAGTGCGAGAGAGGACAGCAGGTGACAGTGCCCAGAAAACACTTCCAGGGCATTAGCAGCAGATAAGAGACAAGTAGAAGAAAAAGTTGTCTGGGTTTGTGTCTGACATACTGGGTGTGGATGCAGCAGTGGGGGGGATAAATTGGCTTAGCACGGCCAAGACATGAACGAGACCTTTGTCTTGTGAAGGAGAAGAGACAGAGCTCTGAGCTAAGGACAGGGCCCTCTGGGAATGTCTCAGAGCAGGGCTGGTCAGAACGGGTCTCTTTGGCTCTCTGTCCTTGAAGATGTTTGAAACTTGCCTTGACAAAGTTCTTTGAGTCTGGAGCCAGGGTCAGACTGCCCTCATGGGAAAAACCCTGTCCTCATGTCAAGTCTCAGCTCCCATTTGTGGCTTCTGCTCCTGGGTACCCCAGGGTCTGACACTACAGCCAACCTGCCCATAGCTGGTGTTTCTGTGTCCTTGTCTTGGTGGTCTGGCTACAAGGATGCTACAGGAGAGCACCTCGAAGGCCTTGGGATGGCAGGGTGCACGCACCCCAGGCTCTCTTCAAAGTACGAGACTTGGCTCCTGGCTGGGGAGCAAACAGGAAGCAGGCTGGTGGGTCTGAATGTAAATGCAACAACTTGTAAGGCAAAATCAAGGCAGTCAAAGGAAAAAAAATATACCAAAAAGGAAAAAAAATGATTCAGCGAGCAAGGCGATGAGTGTGTGCGGAAGAAGGGGGAGGGCTGATGGCTGTGAGGAAGAGGGGAAAGCCACAGGCAGGGGATAGCGGAGCACTGGAGCAGCACACGGCCTCGCTGCACCAGCCTCTGCTGTGCTCGACTGAGACTGCACCAAGCAGCAGCGGGAGGCTGATGAGGACGCCTGGACAGAAGGCTGGCGTCATGGGGCAGTGCAGAGGAGCCGCGGCAGGGCAGGGGCAGCAGGGTGATGCTGTGTGGCGCTCAGAAAAGGAGAAACCTTTGGAGTGCTCAGGTTGGCCTCAGCCCTGGGACGCAGCCTCCACGCCGGGCAGCAAGGCCCAGCGCCTGCGGGGCAGCGGCCGTGGAGCAGCTGCCAGCAAAGGCTGGTGACGGGCAGACTGCGATGAGCTGATCACTTGTCCTGCTTTGACAGAAGAACTGGACTGGCGGTATGTATCTTGATGTTTGACACTGCTTCGTAAAAAAAGCTCATAAGCAAGTTACAGATCACATTCTGCCTAAACCTGCAATAAGATGAGCACTGTCCCCAGCCCAGATAAGCACCACCAGGCTTCAGCGACCAGCAAGTGAGATAAAGGGATACAGGACAGGCTTTTCAAACTTGCAGACAAAATATGGAGATAGGAAGAATGGGAAGCATGTCGGAAGGCAGGCTCCTAATCACAAAATATTCCTCCACGCCTCCGCTGCTGACACATTAGAGAAATAGTCTCAGGGAAGAAGATGCTGTGCAGGGAAGATAAATGCCGTTGGCACTTCAGCACAAACAGGCAATTGCATAAACAAGAAATGGGGAGCAAAAAGAGAAGGATGCATTTTAGGGGAAAGGAGCTGTGACTCCGGGGGAATCATGGCAGAGCAAAGGGAGGCTGGCAGGGGGATGCTGTGAGCAGCGCTGCCTCTCACCGTGGCACTGAGAGCAGCAGGAGATGGCAGCTACGCCTGGACAATGCCCTTTGGGCCAGTTGGAGAGAGTCCAGAGGAGGATGTCAGAGACCTGGAAAACATGACCAGCAAGGAAAAACGGCAAGATGTGGGACTGCTTAATTGGTAGGAGAGAGCAGAGGGGGCTGGTGCAGCTGTCTGCAGGAATGCAAATGACTCCTGTAAAGAGGAAAGGATTAATCTGCCCATGCTGAATAAAACAAGGAGAAACAGGCTTAAATTATCATGAAGAAATGCAAGGTAGATGCTGGGAAAATCTTCCCTGTGATGAGGAGGGTAAGGGAGTGGAGTATCCACCAGTGAGGTTCCATGGAGAAGTTGGACAGAAGAGCATTAGCTGGTCCCAAAGGTTCCCTCTTTTCTAGGATTTTACACTTCTGGATAAAAGAATATGAAAAAAAAAAAAAAAATCCTTAAAGACCTGACTGGCTTCACACCATGAAAAAAAGAAGAAAAAAATGAGGAGCAACCAGGTAGTCCTGTGAGTGAAGGCAAGGCCACAGAGATCCAAGGGGCAGGCAGGGTCTGCAGGGAGCACAGGGCCGCACCAGCCCCATTCTGGTTAGCTGCACAGCAGCAAAGCAGCTCCCAGGAATGGAGAGCAGCCACAGAAATGAGCATTTTGGGTGAAAGAAAGCAGGAGAAGCTCACGTGGGCAGCAGAGCCCATCACACAGAAGGGGTGGAGGAGAGCCACCAGGAGACCTGCCTGGAAGTTAAATCAAACGGAGTCTGCAAGGGAAAAAGTGCTGGAAGAAGAAGCTCTGTGTGAAGTGCTGGGGGCTTTACAGCATGGATTTGTTAAATTATTGCTGTTGTCTGTGCTCAGGGTGGTCCCGGCCAGCAGTTCTCTTTCAGTTCCAGGCACAAGATGAACAGAGCCCACTCGAGGGGCAGGTAATGGATGCTCCGGCGGCCTGGATAATGACAAGCAGCACATTAAGCACCTTCTCCTTAATTGGAGGAGTGATTAGGAGCACCTTTGAGCCAGTGGGTCTGAAGCAACAGGACCACAAACCTTGAGCAGACACTAAGTCACAGTGATCCCTCCGGGCAGTGGCTGTCAAGACATTTGCACTCATCCAAGGGGCAGCGAGGGGCTGCTCGAGGCCGGCAGCTCCCAGGAGCATGGGGCAGGATGCGCCTCTCCACCAGCCTGGGGATGCAGTTGCAGCAGAGCAGCATTGAAAGAAGACTGAGGATAAGTTCTCTGTAGACACAAAACTTCCTGTGTAATTCATGCAACGTGCATATCTGTGGGGTGAGCAACAGCTCCGGGCAGCAGCTTGGTGCCAGGGTTTAACGATGGTTCAGGGGCCTGGCCGTGAAATTGCCTGTTCCTGGGAGCTCCCCAAACTTTCTTCTCCGCTATCAATAATCTGTGGTGGCAAAGCCAAAGTATGGGAAATTTTACAAAAGCAATCATGTGGTTTATTTGATACAGGCCCTGCCCAAGCTCCCGAAGGCAGGGGAATTTCCTCAAAAAAAAAAACACATCCAAGGAAAACCTGTCCTTGAACCAGGAGTTTCCAGCTTCAGGGCTGTTCAACAGGCTCCCTAAAATCATGGCTGTACAATCTGGGTATGCAACCCTAAGCCTCCCACTTGTCACCCAGCCTAGCAGCAGCCAGCATGGTGTGTGTGCTGCTGAATCCTGCCTGCGTGCTGCTGCTGTTTAATTCCCAAGGGACCCGGCACTGTCCGCAGGGTGGCTAAAAATGTGTCACTCCCTACCCTGGCCGCCTGAGGCTCTGTGCTGGCAGGCACATGGCCTTGCGGGGCAGGTGATCCCCCTCCCTCTCGCTGCACTGGCTCCAGCCCCTCTTCCTGGGCACAGCCACGTCAGGCTCCCCACTGAATCGGTGGCCAAGCCATGAAAGGTGCATTTCCAAAATGCAACGGGGACTTTGAGCTGGTACTCGTGGCTCACTGCGCCAGCAGTCTCCTTCAAATTCAATCCAAAAGCAGGCCGCCCTTCCAGCTCACCGTCACTTGGGCACTGAGTGCTCACCATCAAGAACTCCTGTGCAAAATCCTCCTAGAAGACCTTTGTAAACACAAGTGAGGCTTCTTCTGCCAACGTAGCCCTACAGCTTCCCCCTCCTCTCCCTGGCTCCTGTCTCCGACACGGCTCCTGCAGATGGACCTGTGCACTGGGAGGGCCACCAGCACAAGCAGCAAATCTGCCTCTGCCCTGGGGATGCAACAATATCGACAGCAAGGGCTGGTACATCTTCCTGCAACACAACTTCCCAGTGTGGCATGGCTCCAGGGCCTCTGTAGGGCCACCAGCCTGTAGAAAGCACAGATAACCAGCAGGGACATGTGAACCACCCCAAAAGCAGGGAAGTGAAGGACCCAAGATGTGCACAGGCTGCCACAACATGTGTAGAGCTGCTACAATCGGTGGTTGAGGCTGATGTACTGGGGTGGACAAAGCCCTGGGTCTTTGTACTGAAAAATAAATAAATAAATAAATAAATCCAGCAGCAGATAATTAATCCGTTAATGACCTCTTCACACAATTCCAGAGAGAGCTGTGAACTGGCTGCCCTGCTGCTGGGTGTTGCTGGGTGCTGTCCCTGCCTGTGAGATGGACGGAGACCCAGCACCCCGGGCTCAGCAGCGCCCAGGTGGCCTCTCACAAACAGCACCAGTGTCCCTCCCTGCACGAAGACAAGCCTAGCCTGGAAATGCCTGGGATTTCTTCTGCCTCAAGAGACACCTTCCTTCCCCATCAGAACCTGTCCCCAGGCTGCCCGAGGGCCACATGCCCCGTGGTGCACACACACTGCCTGGCCGCAGGCACTGCGGCACAGAGCCGTGTCCTGGCAATCTGCACAGCCACTGAATATTAAACAGGAATCAGAAATCTCTGGGGCTCCTGTCTGGGAGAAGCAGCATGGTCACTGCCAGGCTGCAGCTGCCTTCAGTGACATTTTCCGGAGTGAAATGGAAGGTCTCCTTCCCTGGTGGCAAGCTCAGGCTTCTTTCTTCTTCACGCTCAGCAGTGGGAGAGTTAACGCTGCCCTTGGCAGGTAGCATGCGGCTCGTGTCCAACTGGGTGCCCACTCAGAGCCTCCTGCCATGGAGCAGGGGACAACTGCTACAGCAAAGGGGGACATGGTTCAAGTCACAGCCGCCAACCTCTGCACAGCCTGAGGCCATCTCCCCGCAGACACCGGGAGTCCTCAGGACCTCACTGTAATCAGGAGCAGGTCTCAGAGGCTGCCAGCTCCCACATGGGGCTGCTTCTCCTGCTTCAAGGCCACCAGCCAGGAGAAGGGCACAGGCACCCAAAGAGCTGGACCCTGCCAGGAGCCTGCTGCCTTCCCCGTGGGCTTCCTGTGAAAGCCAGCTAAGCACGTTATTTCTTCAGTTTCCTCATTGTTTTCTTTTGTGTTTGTCACTGTTGCCTAGTTCAGGTGCTGTGAGCAAGCTCCTTCATTTGCATTTTGCTGCTCCTGATTCCAGTTAACATTTAATTTGAGGTAAACATGTAACAGTAACACATTTCCTCTTCAGGGTGGTTCAAATCCATGTATCAGGGCAGTGGTGATTGCTTGTGCCTGCCATGGCCAGCACAGCTCCCCCAGCACACGGTGGGCGAGGATAGCCCCTCCACGTGGCGAGGTGTGGAGGAGAGGTGAGGTGTCCTGAGCCCAGAACAGCTTGCCCAGGGGGACTGCCACTCTCCCTCCCTGTAGAGGCCAAAAGTTGTTTTTTATTATCTCAGCTCATACTGGGGAGGGGGGATGATGAGCCCAAAGATTGGGCAGAACAATGTCTATGCTCTGGGTGATGCTTGGCCCCGGCTTTGTTCAGCTGTTGTCCTGCACTCACAGGGTGTCATGTCCTGTGCTCCGAAGGATTTGGGAATAGCCAAGCTCAGGATTTAATTCCGCTTTTTGGAGAGGCTGGTTGGATTTCCAATACTGGTGTAAAAAAGTCCTGGGACCATCCAATGACAGAGCTCATGATGGCCTTGTGAGGGGACCAGGCAGGAATGGTCCCTGTTGGGATACGTGGGCACGTGCTCACTCCTGTTTGGGTGTTGCTAGCACAAGGAACTGCTCATGTCCTGGAAGGCTCAAGTGGGATGTTAGGAAAAACACTTTTCTAGGGAGCACAGTGCAGCCCTGGCACAGGACACCAAAGAGATGGGGGAATCCCCGGCCATACAGGGGTTTAATGCTCAGGTAAGCAGAGCCATGGCAGATCCCACCTTGTGTTTGTCACCAGTGTGGTGAGGGGAAGGAATCTCTGGAAGTTTCTGACACAACCTCCTCTGGTCCCCTCCTACCAGCACAACTGTACTTGTGTAACACAGGTGTAAAACTTCCTCCCAAAATAAAAATAAGCTGCATGGGTTTTCTGATCATAAAGCATCAATTAATTCTACCTTTACAGGTGTTCCTGTAGAGAACAAGATGTTGCTCTGGGGTCAGAGGGAGGATAGCAAAGGATAGTGCTGGCTGGTGAGAGGTTGACCAACGCAGGAAGCAATTGAAAAGATCAGGCACAGGCATGCCTGGTGGCTCGAGGGAACAGAGAGGGCTTGGGAAAAGAGAAGGCAGTGGAGAGGAATACTTCACATGTGTTGATGTCCTATATTCAGAACAAGAAGCTGAATGTGGCATAAAGACAAAAATGTAAATGGAAGACCTCAGAAAAGTCCACAAATGGCATCTGCAGGGATACCAGCTGAGGAAAAAAAAAAAGTTTAGAGTAAGGATGTGGGCTGGTAGCAAGTGAGATGGCACAAAGGGTAACGCTTAGGGAAGGAAGCCTTGGCTCATGGGGAAGCGCACAGGGCTGTGACGGCTCGTGCAGAAGGCCTGCAAGAGGCGTGGGATGGGGGAGGAAGGAGGGGTGCAGCTCTCCGATGGATCTGCACCCCTGGGCTGTCCCCTTTCTGTTTGGACCACACGTGTGCAGCAGCGGGCACCTCCAGAGCACGCTGCCAGTGGAGAAACGTACAGCAAGGAAAGAAGCTGGGGCAAGGCAGAAGGCAGAAAGGGAACCAGCCAGCTCGCACAGCACAGCTGGACAAGCCAGGACTCCCAATGGCACAGCACAGGCCCGGGCCAGCACTCCCCAGGCCCCTACAGGCGCTGTGGCCGCACCAGGACCGCGCTGCGCTTGGCTCCCCAGCCCTGCCTCAGCAGAGCCCGTTAGCCCTAGCAGCGCTTCGCTGCGGCGCTGCCACGAACTGGCCCGGAGCACGCACGAGCATCTCCGCAGCAACACCCAGCAGCGGGAGGGCAGCGCGGCTCCTCCTCACAACACCCCCCGGGGGCTGCCAAGCGGCCCCGGGCCCCTCAGGGCGCCCACATCCGGGCCCCTCAGGCGAGGGCCCGGGCCCGGGCTCGGGGGGCGGCGCGCGGGGGCGGCGGCGCGGCCAATGGGCGCCGCGCTCGGCTGGGCGCAAACAGCAGCACAATGGAGCGGGCCGCGGCCGCGCCGCTGCAGCCAAGCTTGGCGCGGGCGCCGCGCGACTGACGGGCCGGCCGGCCAATGGGAGGCGGCGAGAGGCGGCGGGAGACCAATGGCAGGGCGGCGGGGGCGGGCCCGGGCGAGGTTCGGGTGTCCTTGCGGGGTGCTGGGCTAAACTTCAGCAAATAATGGCTGTGTGCGGCGGGGCTGCCGGGGAGCCATTTTAGGTGAGTTCTGCCCCGAACTTTGGCGCTCGCCCGCCCGGCGCGGCCGGGGGGGGGCGGCGGCGGCGGGGCGGGGGGCGGCGGCGGCGGCGGGGCGGCGCTACCGAGGAGAGCGGCGGCGGAGCGGGGCCGCGGGCCCGGAGGCGGCGGCGGCTGCTGGCGGCGACCCCGGCCCCGGCCCTGCCGCGGCGCCGTCCTTGGGGCCCTCCCGGGGCCTCGGGGCTCGGGGGCGCCGGGGGGCGGGGGGGCGCGGAGCCGTCGCGGCCGGGGGGCGACGCTGAGGGAGGCCCCGCCGCTGCCCCCCGGGGAGCAGCCGGGATGGAGCCTGGTGCCGGCGGGGTGAAGGCTGCGAGGAGCCGGCGGGGAGCGAGCGCGGAGCAAAACGGGGGGGAAAAACGAGGAGGAATCGGCGGCACCCACAGACAGACACACACAGACACACACAGACACACACACACCTCAGCGAGGGGCCTCCGGACAACGCCGCAGGACTCGGGGCGAAGTTGGGCACCGGGGAGGCCCAAAGGGGCCGTGCCGCCAGCGGCTGCGGCTGCAGGCCTGGGCTGTGGCACAGCTCGTCAGCAGTTTTGCTCGGAAAAGGGCTCAGTTTAGTCCTTCGCTTGGTTTAGATCATTTGGGCCCAAAACCCAGCCGTCTCATTTTTATATTTTTTTCCCCCTTCCTACTTGAGAATTGCAGCAGACGCCTCAGGGCACAGAGGATGCAGGCAGCGGGTCACTCGCTGTGCTCACACAGTTCCTCATGGAGCTGAGCAGGAGCCTCCAGCACCCCTCCAGCCCTGGTCCCCGTGGGCAGGCAGATGGGGGTGTCCTTGCTAGCTGTAGTTGTTTATTCCTGACCCGCTCGCTTGCAGCTATTCGGCAGCCGCTGCCTGTACCTTTGTCACCGTGGTGGGGTCAGCTGGATTAGGGTGCTGCTGGAGGAGAGGGAGCGCTGAGCGACGTTAAATCTTTTCCCACAGCAGAGTGTCGGTGTTGCTTTTGGGCGGTGATGGGGCAGGGATAGGTGCCTTCTTGCCTCTCCTTGCCCTTTGTTTACTTCATTCATGTGGGAGCTCTCGACTTCGCTGCTTTGCAGAGAAATTGTTGTTTTGGTCCAGCTGTTGGGGTATGAAGCAATAGCAGCATATTTTCGCTCTGGGAGTTAATTCTTCCTGGAGTAAATCGGTTGTTTCTCTTGAGGCTTCTGGCCTCCAACAGGGCTGGTTTCGTTCAGGGTTCCTTTCCCAATTTTTAAGTGGGAAATTGATTCCTCTTCCACTTTAAGGCTTGGTGTTGCCGTCTGTTTGCTTTGGGGAAGGTAGCTCTCCCTATCGGCCCTGAATCAGTACAGCTGTCGAAACTTGCAGGTCCTTCAGGAGCACTGAGAGTACCTCTGGGTGTCCCCCGCTGTGAAGGTGGGCAGTGTGCTGCCGAAGCCTACTCCCAAATGCTGACCCTTGAGCTCTTCAAGTTGTAAAGCGTGCTGACTGGTAGGGTTGCATCCCGTCAAAACGTCTGTGAGTGCCCTGCGTGGCACAACTGAAGCTCTGTATCGCCATCCTTCAAATAAAAGCCAAAGTCAACAGGAGGCTTTGGAGAAAAACTGGTCTTGGTGCGATTTCCCTTTAGGAAAGTTTGAAGGCCACCCTGTGCCCGTGGCTGTCAGCTTCTGCAGGTTCTTTCTTCAGACAGGCGTCGATCTCGCTGGTGCTGAGATGGCGATCGCAGCCCCTCGCTGCAGGCTGCAGCGGGCACGTTAAAAATTAACCTGTGTGAATCCGAGGGCCTAGGGCAGCTCTTGTACTGCTGCTCCCGCTGTCTGTCCCCCAATACCTTTCGGAGTGCTGCTGTCTGGCTTCGCAGCGTGTGCCTTTCTGCTAAAGTTGACGCACCCACCCGCTGTCCTGCGTTAGGGGAGGCCGGCTCTGCTCTGAGCTGCTGGTTGTCGAGCGGGGTATGGCAGCGTTAGCCCCGATGGTCAGTGGCTTAGGGAGCTCCCAGAAGACTGTCTTAGGTTCCTGACTGCTTTGTACCATATTTCTGTACCAGGAAGCAAAGCTTTACCTTCCCCCCCCCCCCCTCTGGATGTGTAATGTTACAGTAATTTTTGAGATTTAATCTTCCTTCAGAGATCTTTCATATTTTCTCCTTAAGAGGTTCTCTAAAGACAATAAAGTTTTACAGGTAGCTAATATAAAGTGTTTCACTTTAATGGTTTGTGTTATTTCAAGAAGGGTTCGCAGAAGCAAGAGAGCTTGTTTTAGAGAGGTGGCAAGGTTGAGAGGTTGGCCACCACAGTAGCCCTTTGTTTTTGGCATGAAGCGGTGGCATCCTGGCCTGTCTCAGGTTCGCAAAGAGAAGAGCGGGTACCTTGCACGTCAGTGTGCAGGAGGAGCCTGCCCTTGCACAGGAGGGAGAGGTTTGATCAGCCTTGTGCTGTGAGCGAGCCCTTAGTGCAGGAATATCGGTGTGTTGGGACGGGGGAATAGGCACGTGCAGGGAGACTCCTTGGAAATGATTTTAAAGAAACGCTGGCAAACACGGTGGCTGGCTGTCTCTCTGGGCTTCAGGGGAGTCGAGGGGGCTCCTTTTCCTTGCTCGTGTAAGAGGCAGTGAAAGTTTCTCCTCTCATCCCCCGTTTCCTGCTTGGGATGACGTCGGTGACTTCATCCTGCTCCGCGGAGCCGGAGGCAGAGCCGCGGTGGGGAGGCGATCAGCTCTCAGCAGAGAGAAGACGCTCAGGGTGCAGCTGGGTGGCGAGGCTGGCTGCGTGCACGTTGGTGGCAGCACACGGGGTTTATGTGACCGCTTCTCAGCACCCTGAAAGAACAAGAAAACGGAGCTGCGCTCCCCCTGGGAACGGTGGCAGCGGGCCTGGTGCTGCCCGCGTGGCGGTGGCACCAAAAACTCCTCTCGGGGGCGCGGGGCCCTGCACAGCTGCGTGCCGCTCCCAAACAGCCTCCTGCTGCTCCGCAGGCACGAGCCAGCAGCTGGAATATCAGAGCCGTGCAAAGCCGGCCACGCTGACAGCAAAACGGGATGGACGTGGGCTGTGGGTGTCCGCTTGTGACACGAGGAGATTCAGATTTTGCTTTCTATTATCTCGGGCTGGTGCAATATGTTTTCCGTGTGATAGGACAATGCCTTCAACTTTCCCTTATATGGGAAAATCTGGTATGCAGCCTAGCAATCTGCCAATATGTGGCTATTAATTTTTAGCAGTGTTACATTGGTTGTGCCCAGTCAACCAGAGGAGAAGGAAATACCTGGGGTGCTGCAGCGGGGCTCCGGGGTCAGAGGCAGGTCCCCGCACCCTGCCTGGAGCCGGGTGGGAGCAAAAATCAGTGCTCGGGAACGGGGCTGCTGCTGCCTCTGGGCCCTGCAGGAAACTGGGGATCTGAGGTCAGCACCGAGGAGGTTTTGGCCTGTCCTTAGCATCAGGATTTACCCGCCTGCAGAAGGAGGTGCTGCCTGGAGGTGAAGGGGCCGTACGCTGTTCCTGTGCTGCTGCCTCTAGGGGATTTCCAGCCTGCAGCGAGCACAAATCCAGCTCCGCCAGGAGCAAAGTGCTCCTCCAGTCCAGAAAAGAAAAGTGAGCGGTGGGGGAGCTAATTCTCCAGTTGCAGCTTGTTTTTTAATGCGGGCAGCAGAGGTGTGCCCACAGAGGTGCGTTGGGTATGGATCAAGAAGCGCGGTGTTAACGTGGCAATGAGCTGTTGCCCTGGCTAGGGAGCACACAGCACATTTTCCAGCCCTGTTTTCCCCACGCGAGAGGCTGCTCAGTAGCAGTCTGATGTTAGGAACATCTTCCCGAAGAGGTTCAGCGTGTCACATCACACAGCGTTTCCTGGGATCCCTCCTTTCTGTTAGTCCTGCCTTTGCCCCAGCTTTGTGCAGTTCTCTTGTTGCAGCAGTGTAAGGAGTCTTACCCGTTTGGCTTTTGCCTTGTTTCGGTTGTATTTGAATGGATCAGATGAAGTTCAGGTCTCCTCTGGTGACACTTTTTGATTCTTGTCTGGTTCTTTGGTTCTTGGCTCAAAGTTGTCATGGGAAGTCGGCACTGAGGTGCAGGCAGCTCGTTGCTTCCTTTTGGGGTGCCTGTGCTGCAAGCAGCTGGAAGTTAAGCTTGTCAGCACAAGACTTTGCAGAATACTTGTGTTGCCTCAACATCTCCGTTGGAAGCTGTGGGATCTGGGGAGCCCTGTTTGGCACTGGAGCAAAAGGAGGTGAGAGCAGCCCAGCACACTGCAGCGGGGAGACCACGTCCCTGCCTGCTGCGTGCTGCTGCCCGGGGGCACGGGCAGGAGGCAGAGGAGCAAGGGTCTTCCCCTTCATGTTTTGTGTGCTTCTGAAGCACGCGTTTACGTTACAGCCTGGGAGCTCTGGCACAGGAGTGTAGCTCTTGCTGGATGAACACGTCCTTGCTGGTGGGGACCGCGCTGGCCTGCTGAAGGTGGTCCTGGGCCTGATAGGAGCTGCAGCTGTCACAGTCCTGAGGATTGCAAAAGCTTTCCTGGGATGTGAGAACCCCCCAGGAGGTTTCTCACGTTTGCTGTTGTTTGAAGGAAGAAGCAGTAATTGCAGGACCCTACCTGGTGCTGCGTGTGAGCAGCCACTGCTGAGAATTTTGGTCCCTCAGCATTGTGCTGGTGATGCCTGTTCGTTACGTGGGCATCGTTCAGTTTCCTCCCAAAAATGTTTCTGTTGTTAAACCTTCTGTCAGAAGTCATGAAGGCAGAGAAGTTTTTCCCTTGCTTTTATGTGCTTTCTGTTTCTCATTTTGTGCTGTAGCAGATGCTCCATGTCTGTCTTTGAAGGTGACTTGCAGCATTAGCGGTGTGCTAGCACGCTACGTGCAGGAGCAAGGGCGATGGCAAGTTGCAAGGGTGATCCCCGAGGGGGTTTTTCACTTTCCTGCCATGTAGGTAGGGGAAGTACTGCTTTACAGTACATTAATGCCTTGTTATATGCATGCATTGAGGCAGAATAAAGTTAGTTCTAGAAACAGGAACAGGCATCAGTGCTTTGCTGTAGCCGGGCTGTGGACGCTGCTGGTTTTGTGTTAGCTGCTGCCTTGACTTTTCCAAGTCTGCATGCAGAGCACCTCTAACTCTGAATGCTTCACCTGCTTGGGTTGTACTTAACATTAAAAGGAGTTAAAATAAAATCGAGCTGAAGTGTTTCGTGTTTATCAATTGGGGATTGCTGTTCTGTCTCAGTGACTTCTGTCCATGTGCACGGCGCACCCCAGCTGTGCCCTGTGCTCACACAGCCCAGGCAGGAGAGCAGCGTGCCCGGGGAGTGCACGGCGTCTGGCTCTGATTTGTCTGCTGCTCCCTGCCTTAGGGCAAGCAAAATCCCGTTTCTCCGAGATCTTCTTGGTCCCTGTAGGGTGCCCCTCACCGTGGTATCTGAGCTGTTCCCGGCATGCCCTGTTGTGCACGCACCGCGGCAGGTTTCTCCGTGCCGCCGCAGACAGCAGGCTGTGCTGTTTGCTCTCGGCGTGCCGGTGCTGCGGGAGCCCGACTGAAGCGAAGCCTGCGCTTACTGCGAAGGTGCTGAGGTTTGCGGTTACCCTGATTTCTTCAGAGAAGTGGTTACAGATTTGTGGGCAGGTCCCTGTGCCTGCTCCGCCTCCTCGCTCCGGGGAGGGAGAATTTCTGTCTGAGAATAACATTGCAGGAGCCGGGCCAGCCTCTCCTTGTCTTTCCAGAGTGAGGAATGGACTCGTGAATCCGGTACCTGAAGGCAGGAGTGGGTTGCTCTGGGCTCAGGCTCTTTGCTACAGCTGTGGTTTCACCCCGAGCGGCCTCTCCAGGAGCCCTGCATCTCCGTGTGGCTCTGTGCGGGGTTGCAGGCCCTGTGTGTCCGTTCCTGGCAGGCACAGCGCGCTGCTTCCCTCCCGATGCTGCTCCTCAGCTTCGGGACAGGCTCTGCTGGGCGAAGGGTGGTGTTTGGGCTGCGGGGCTCTGCGGGTGGCTGGGTGCAGGTGGTGGCACATGGGTGCCACCTGGCTAGCTGAGCCCACGTGGACACGTGCTGGGGCTGTGCTCTGCATGGCAGCAGCCCGGTTCCACAAGAGCCCTGCAGCTGCCCTGCCTGTGCTGAAGGCTCTTGGTGTGCTCCGAGGTTGGGCTCTGCCTAGGAGCGGGCACTCGGCCATCACGCTCTGTCCCTGGGGGTTGCTCACAGGCGTGTGCCGGAGCGAGCAGCAGGGAGCTGGCCGGTGGCTGTGGGACGATGTGCGAGGCACCCTGCGCCCCTGCTGGGCAGGGCTGGCAGGAAGGGAAGGAATGGGACAAGAGGGGGCTGCTTCTCAGCGTGTGCTCTTGGTAGCATTTTACTTTGAGCGTGTCTGGGCAGGGCTTCAGGTGCTCGTGAGAGGGTCCCCTCGTGTGTGAAGGAATTGCCTGGAGCTGTGGGGGTGCCAGACCTGGCGCTGCTGAAATCCAGGCGCCTGCACGCGAGGGGCCGATGAATTTCTTTCTGGCACTTCTCTCT
Organism: Aythya ferina; assembly: GCF_964211825.1. Taxonomy (NCBI): domain Eukaryota; kingdom Metazoa; phylum Chordata; class Aves; order Anseriformes; family Anatidae; genus Aythya; species Aythya ferina. The sequence continues at coordinate 9,232,895 of NC_140315.1, read as the reverse complement.
CCCTCCCATGCCGGAGTGTTTCTTGGGATGGCATAAAGGACACAAACGCAGGGAAGCATGGAGATGATTGAGAGGGATGTCGACTTACAGATGGTGTCTGAACTCTAGAGACCGTTCTTCAAAGTAGATTAACCTCAGATTGCGAAGAACTGGGATCCCAGAGGGCTGTGATTTATAACAGGCTGGAATCCCTCCGAGGTGAGCGCTGGCAGCCAGCAGGAGCAGGGCAGGGCAGCTGGGGTGGAGGCATCTGTAAGGGCAGTGGCACAGCCTGCAGCAGGCTGGCCTGGGGGTAGCACGCGGCTTGGGAAGGGCGCTGTTGCTTGGTGCTGTATCAGGAGAGGTTGTTTAGTTTTGCTTTCTCTCCTTGTCCTTTAAGCACTTGAGAAACGGGCCTGATGCTGCAGCGTGCAAGTTCTCGGGCCTGGAGAACGGCAGATCTGTCTGTTGCTATTTTGGGTCGCTGTTTACCAGTTTCTCTGGGGATGTACAGGCAGACCAGGTGCTGTGAGCCACGGGACCTCACCGCAGCACGCAGCGAGCGCTTGGGCCTCGTCTGGTGGGGTTGTCACCTCCCTGGGTGCTGAGGATCGGCCTGGCCAGCCAGCCTGTCTGCTCTGGCCTGGGCTGGGGTCTCCTGGCTGTGCAGTACCGGTGGGGCAGCTGCAGCCTCCGTGCGTGCAGGAGCTCTTCTCCAACTGGGCAGCATCAAGCGAGTGACCTCTGGGAGCTGCTGTGCTGGGGCTGGAGGCTTCCAGGGCAGGGTGCCGGGGGATGCCGTGTGGGAAGGGGTCATCCTGCGGTATTTGAGCTCCAGAATCGCAGTGAGATGTGGTGGGCAGAATGGGGGAGACCCTAGCTGAGCTCGGGGCCCAGCTGCTGATCCCTTGGCCACGTTGCATTCAGCTCCTGCCTTGAGTGTGGATTTTGGGGCACGCTGCCACGGGCTGTTGGCTAGGGGGGGTGGCAGGAGGACACAGCCGAGGTCGGCATCTTACCGCTGTGGTTAGTGCAAGCAGCGAGCAGGGGATAACTTAGAGGCGGCTGCGAGCAGCACCACGTGGGGCTGGGGGCACAGCAGCCACCTGGCTGCCCTGGGGGTCTTGGGCAGGGAGTTTTGGCTGGCAGAAAACCGGCAGAAACAGGGCTCTGGTTGCCTTGGAGGAGCTGTCTGCAGTGTGGCAGAGCTGCTCTCTGACAGCTTGAGTTTGCAGTGCAGGATATCAACAACAGCAAGCGAGGAGGATCGCTGCTTTCCGAAACGCCATCTCACTTTTTGGCTGCCTGCCTCGGGATAGCTTGTGTTCGGCGCTCCTCGGTGTGCAGCTCTCGAGCAGCAGCCGTACAAAAGGCTCTTTGAATCGGCCAGCTACCAAGGTCTGCCGGTTGAGCTGGCTTTTGTACACCTCCAGCACTCATAAAGGTGCTGTGGGCTACATTATCTGCCTGGTGGCATCTTTACTGGCCCCGTGACCTTGAGGGTTGACTCCGGCATTTAATGGAAGTCCAAAGAGTGAAAAAGAAAAAATAGCAGGAAAACGTGGAGCGCGCAGGCACTTGTTTCTGCTGAAGCCTGCATATCCCTTCCGACAGCTAGCAAGCAGCCGGGTGGTTTGCCCTGCTGTGAGAAGCCTCTGAAGGTGCCAGCTGGGACCCCCCAGGCCCAGTGATTCAGAGGAGGCTTTTTGGATGCTGCTGGCACGTCGAGCTCCTTCTGACCGCTGCTGCAGGAAGCCTGAGGAGCTGAGCCCGGGATCCCATCTCCATCCAGGGCTAACAGCCAGACACTCCAGGGCAGAGGGCGTGCTCCCAGCACCAGGAACGCATCCTCAGAGCGACTTCTTCACCTGCTTCATGTAAAATTCGGCTGCAGCTGCATCATCGCTCGTGTCCTTTGGCCCTTGGCTTCACGCAGGTTCCTCGGCAGCCTTCGTGCGTCCTTGGTGCCAGGGGCAGGCACTGCAGGGCTGTGCTGCTGGGAGGGCAGTGTGGGGTGCCCTGTGCTGCATCCCAGCCCTCACCACCGCTGCAGGCTGCTCCTGCTTCCCTCCTCTCCCTCGTCCCTATGGGCATGGAGCCACCGAGCTTTGCTTTTTGCTTTTCCTCCGCTTTCGCCTGCTGAGGATTAAAGCTCCACGCCCAGGGCTCGTGAGCTGCGCACGCAGCTGGTCAGAAGACGGCAGGCGTGGGCTTGGGAAACCCGTCCTGAGCCTGGCAGCTTCCCCACGGCCGGCACTGCTGTGGGAAGGGAACCCTCCTGGCACCAGGCACGGCCCTGCTCTGCCCCCAGCACCACCTGGGAGCAGCGTGTCCCCTGGCTAAGAGCTGTTCACGGGCTGGGAGAGGCACAGCAGCAATCCCAGCCCCAACCATCCCCTCCCCAGCAGCAGGCCGGCGTGCCCTCTTGTTGCCAGCCCTCCTGTGGTGTTCCTTGTGCTGTTGGTCCTCGTCTGCTGCTGTGCTCCATGCAGCCTGGGCAAACCCTCCGCTCTCAGCCCTGTGGCACCGTGCAGCTCCGAAATAACTGCTGAAGGTCATTGTGGTCTCGCTCTTGGGTTAGGAGCTGTGCTTGAAAGCTCTCCTGAAAGGAGCCGCTGCTGTTTTTTGCCGCGTGAGCTTGTCGTGAGAGTCACGTAGTGCGGCTGGCCGAGGCTGTGTTACTGGGGGCTGTACCCAGCCCCTGGGGGCTTCCTTGCGTGTCGGGTGCCAGCACAGCATCCTCAGCCCCGTGTGAGCCCCGGGCTCTGGCATGGCTTGGGAGAAGCAGTGGGGGTGCTGAGCGAGCTTGTTGGAGGGAGCTCTTCTGGGCACATGCACCCACACGAGCTGTGCTCCCGCCCGGCTCTGGCTGCCTGCTCCTTTTCCAATCGCCTCCTTGGTGCTGCCACGTGTGCCTGGCCGGTAAAGCGGGGCTGGGGGGGCGGTGAGGGGGCCTGAGGGCAGCTCGGACCCAAGGAGAGTTTGGCTGCTCGGCACAGCGACTGCAGCTGGGATACCGAAAGGCTCTTGGTGTCCAGAGCTGTGTGCGCAGAGCTGGGAAGCTGCCTCTCCGTGATCCTGCGCTCGCCAAAGCCAAAATGTGTGCCGCGGCTGCCTCGCAGCAAGCTGACGGGCTCCCCAGCCCCCTGCCTCCCTGCTGCCGATTCTCTCTCGCTGAACTACTGGGTTATTTTTAACTTGGAAGATTTACAACCGAAGATTTGCATTCTCTCTCTCTCTCTCTCTTTCCCCCCCCACCCCCCGGCGGAGGGCTGGAGGCAGGATGTGGGGGAGGCACTGCGGAGGGCCGGGAATGCGGCTCCGGGCTCCGGCAGGATGCTTCCAGGAGCCCCAGCGCCTGCCTGCCGGGCTGGTGGCTGCGTGGAGCTGCTGTGGACACCAACAGCAGGCAGGGGACAGCCTGGCACGGGGCTGCGGGCTTGTGGCTTCTCATGGGGTTGGGCACCTCCAGGGAGCATCCCAGGGGCGCGTGGGTGGCCGTGCTGCCCGGCAGAGGCCTTTGCTGGGCCACGCGGCATCGCCGAGCTGAGCGTGGCGATGGGAGGAGCTGGGGAGAGGTGGCACTCGCACGCTGCCTCTCTCCTTCCTCCTCCCCTCGCTCTGCCTCTCCAGCGCTTTGCAGGCAGTTACCTCGGCAGCGTCGCGGGCTGTAGGTGAGCAGGAGCCCTCGGTGCAGGCAGTGGCAGGGCGATGTGCAGGCAGCCCACCGGGATGTGACAGCCTGAGCCCCTCCGGATTGCACCGCGGACACTTGGGGTTAGGGCTCCGGGAGCTCTGCCGGCTGAGACGTGCCCCCAGCCCTGATCAGAGCAGGGACTGATCAGGTAGCAGGAACCCAACGGCACCGGGGGCTGCGGACGTCTGTCTGCCTGCTGCTCGGTGACCCGGAGGAGGCTGCCGGCCAAACCAAGCAGATGCAGGGCAGTGCGGGCCCGGAGCTCTGCTCCTGCTCTGTCCCAGGCGAACCCCTGGCTCTTCTGCTGCTGCTCACCTGCAGAGGGGATGTGCCAGGTAGGGGGTGGCCGTGTGGTGACCGGGCCATGCTTGATCCTCCTCAGACTTGCTCTCTAGCTCGTCAACCACAAAGAGACTTGGGCTACGGTCCTGTCCTGCCCATGTGCCACTGTCACGCTCCTGCGATCAGAGAGCGAGTAGCAGGGCGATGCAGCAAACTTCCCTTGGCAAGCAGCAGCCACGACTCGCTGGCCCCAGCTGTCTGCAGGCAGATGCAGGCGCTCCTGCTCCTCTGGGATTGAGCCGTGCCTGCTTGCTGAGGCTGGTCCCTTACGCCCAGCACTGATCCAGCTTCTGCTGGGTGTGCTGGTGGCCTCACCGTGGGCCAGGGCGTGCTGTGAGGCAGGGTCCTGGGGCTGTTCCTCTGCCTCTGACCCTCTGCAAGGACGAGGACTTTGGGGGTCCCTGCTGGTGCACCGCTATTAGTGCTTCAGCGTTGTAAAAGCCTGAAAGGTTTCATGTGGTGCCTACCCCGATCCAAAAACATCATGGCTTGATACCTTCCCTGTGGGGTGAGGAGTGGCTGCAGCCTCCTCTCCCCCTTCCTCGAGGCCCTAAGGCAC